>NW_028256783.1:0-350000 GCF_048593485.1 Apis florea | reverse complement strand
TAAAAAGGAAATGAACACGACAATAATAAGAATGAATAATTCAATGAATAGGACATCAACGATCATATCAACTGGTGGGATTTATTTGTTTTTTAATTATATTTTTACAATTATTTTATATTAGGAATAATATTTATTTTAAAATAAAAGAATCACATTAAATTATTTATTAAATTCATTTAAAATCCATTTTTTAAGATTTAATTCTTTTTAAAAGATTTAATTCTTTTTAAATATTATATCAATTATGTATTTTTACATCTCTCTCTCTCTCTCTCTCTCTCTCTCTCTCTCTCTCTCTCTCTCTCCCCCTCCCCTCTCTCGCTTGCTCGCTCGCATATGCTCTTCCGCTCATTTCTTCTCTTCCCCGCTCCTCTTCTCCTTTTCTTTTTTTCTTCCTCTTTTATATCTTTTTGTCGCTCTCTCTTTTTGTCTTTTTCTCCTTTTCTTTTCCGGATGAATGTAAATATGTATACATATACGCATATTTGTATATGTATACATATAACATATATGATATAACATATATGTACAATACACATATACATATAATATATACAATACACATATACATATAATATATACAAATATGTGTATATGTATAGCAATTATTAGTTACTCCGATAATATCATTTTTGTTGTTCTATATGATGTATCATAGAAGAGAATGGAAAAGGTATGATTGCGTGCTCGAATTTAAGAGTATTCTTTCGGACTTCATAAAAGAAGTAGGATAAACGAATATTATATGTTTTTCACAATTCTGCGTAACAATAACCTTTTTATGAAAATTGTTTCTTATAATTTCTCGTTTCTCGTTGTTTCTTATAGTTTCTCGTTGGTCTTATTAAAATCATTCATCGCAGATGTCATAAAAATGAAAGCCTTCACGATGAAAGCGCTTCTGTGTTCTCTTCCTCTTACTTCTTGCGACCTAGGTACTCGACCATTTCGTAAAGTTTTTCCTTTTCATCTTCAAGCAGCAATGCTTGAATACAGCTTGTAAAATATTCCGTACCAAAGCAGTCTTGCCTAAATTAAAAAAAAAATAAATTAAATTATGCAAATTAAATTTTTGTAAATTATTATAGAAAAAAGAAAGAAAGAAAAGAAAAAAAGAAATAATGAAAAAGAAAAATTTAAGATCCGTTTGTTTGATTTTATTTAGTTTTGTTTTACGTTTTAATTTTCTCATCATTATTATTTTTGACAAATTTTACGATTGATATTATTATATATGTTTTCTTATATACATAATATAAGTAAATACAAACGAATCCGCCAACATGAACAAATATTAAATAACTCGAAATTGAAAAAAGTGCCATCCATTTATTACACCTTCTGACGAAGTATAAAATGTATAAAAAAAACATAACAGATACGATTTTATCGTAAAAAATTGCAATTGCAAGGAGATCAAAAAATACATAACTGCTTCCGACAAGAAAACCTGCAAAAATATTTGAACGTTGCAAAAATATGTTTTATTATTCTCCATTTTGCTGTCTTATCCTTTGGTATCCTATACTGATCATGTTTTCTGAAAAATTATGTTAACACAAAAAATATATTTTCAACGAGGCACGATAATGCGTGACAAAAATTTGAAAAATGTGTGCAAAAACGATGTGTTATACATCATAAAAAGATAAAAAGTGTAAAAATGAAAATGCTATCGAATAAAAAGTTTGAAAAACTATTATTTCCAATACGCATAGTAAAATGCGTATATATTAAAATAATGTATCTAACGAAATATATATTAAAATAGGTATATCGATCAAATACTAAACAATATTATTTTTTTGTTGCAAAATCTGCTGAAAATTACCTAAAGGAACATACAGCATGCGCGAATATCGCGTATCATCGTACGTATCATATGCATCGTTGAGTTGTGGTTCGTAAATTCTTGAGATGACATCAAAAGTAAACCATATGCGTCGATGAGAAAATAACTAGCTCGATGGTAAATGCTGGTAACTATCGGTAATAAGAGTTTGTTAACGAGCAACGAAAACAAAAAGATTGTAACCAAAAAATAGAGAAAACTAAAGAATTGTAAAATAAAAAAACTGAAGAGAAAGAAAAAAGAGAAAGATTTAAAGTAAAAATTGAAAACTATATAAAAACTATAGGAAGATATTTATCAAAATTTAAATAGGATGGAAAATTTTTTAATGAAAAAGATAAAACAGAAAAAAATGATAGGGTGATTAAGAGGACTGATCAAAAATAAAGGGAAAAGGGAGAAGCAAATGCGTTTGGTGTACAATATGTATAAAGCCATAAAATGAAAATGCGCGGATAAGAAATCATAAACATAAAATAAAAAGCTACCTAAACCCCGGGTTCCGCTCCATGAAGTTGCTTGATCCATGTTTGGATCTTTTCTACTTCATCTTGCAATAACAATACGTCTAAGCATCCTTTGAAGTAGTCTGATGTAAAGCAGTTTTTCCTGGAAAAGATTTCAAAATATAACGCTAAATATAATTTGATGAATTTGTGATGTATCTTGCGTCCTAGATCTGAAAGTATAGTGAAATATTCATCATTCGTTCTTAAATAAATGTAAGACAACGATTTTGAGATAACCTTCGATATAAATTATATATTTTATAATTGAAGGAAATAACAATTAAAAATATCACATATAATATCCATTTACATCTATAATAATTTATAAATATATTTCAATATTTATTCTTTTCTCTTTGCATATTTAGCTCTCAACAATCTATGTATTCTGATATTCTATTTGAACTTGTGATATATGATTATGTTATTAACAAAAAATTGTGATTACATATGTATTACTATCAAAATTTTGAAAATTCAATATTTTGAATTTAGAATATTTAACAATGGAAAATGAAAATGAAAGAAAATCTTTAATAAATTATTAATGTTCAATTATTAATCACGTTATTAATGTTAATGTTTCCACATGAAAAATATATTGTAATATTCCGAAATATTAAACATAATGAACATATTATTATGTTTATGTATTATCAAAATAAAAAAGGATATTTGCGAGTTTGCCGCAAATATATAAATGTATTCAAGACAATATATTATATATTCGAAACAATGTGCATATTATTTAATAATGATAATAAAATTTTATCTATTAATTATTTTTGTCGATGGTTATCTGAATCTACTTAAAATTAAAAATTTGTTATAATAAATACATTAAATAAATATATGCATATATAATAAGTACAATAAGTCTTTTAATGAATAATTACCTGCATAATTGATGCAATTGAGGTTCTCGAAACAGGTTATAACAATCCTCGCAGATTCGATCCAGCCGGGCAAAGATACTTTTATCATATATACCCTTACATTGAATATCAATAAAGGACCTTTTACCCAAAGGATGTCCATTTAAGATGCCAGCATCCGTTAAACCGATACATGATGAAACAAGTAAAAGCGTCACAGACCAGGCTAACACAGAAACAAGTCTTGGACAGGGTATTGTTGACATGATCGACAATTCGCTTGGCAACGAGGATAACCTCGAACACGAGGTTTGTTGCACACTCCAAGAATATGACGATAAATTGGATGTCGACCATGTTGCGGACGATGGTAAAAAGATGGATGACGATGATAACGGTGATGACAAAGTTGAAGTTGATGTTGTCACAGACGACATTGATGTAGTTGGTGACAGCGGTGCGGATAGAATGGATGATCGAGACATCGAGAGTGGCAACGATAATAAAGATGACGATAACGAAGATCGAATCCTCTGTTGCCGATGCATGGTCTGGAAAAAAGTAAATAAATAAATTTAAGAAGATAAAAATAATTTATAAAAAGAAATAATAATGAAAATATATGAGTATCATTTTCAGTTTGAATTCAGTTTAGAAATTTAGTTAGTTTAGAATTTATTCTAGTGAAAAATGATTGATTATTTAATTCTGCATGTCAATAATACTGTATATTATATCCTTAGTATATATATATACTTTGTAGTGCATAAAACTGTGCATAAAACTACAATAAAGAAAAGAAAATATAGCGAATATCGAAAGAGAAAAAAATTATATTTAAAAAATAACAGAGAAAGGAGTAAAAAAAAAAAAACAGAGAAGAAAAAAGAAAAGCAAGAAAAACGAGGCTGTGCAAATGATTAACAGAGAGAAACCTGGATCACAATGCGATGTATTAAATTCATCGATTATTCAAAATATGTCTGTGTATTAATGACTCATTTGCTGATTTTCTTAAGATAAATAATATTCATACTTAAACGTTTTAATATTTCTGTATTCTTTCTTTCAAATCTCTTTTTACAAGCTATTTCGTTGTATTTATTTGATAATAATAATCGTTTTCTGTCAATTTTACCGCGGAAACAGCAACAAACAATTGCGACTTTAATAATAATGACAACGATTATCATCGACAAGAAAGACGATGACGATGAGAACAACGATCAATCCTGTTCAAGCAAAGAATATCTCGAGGCTCGACGAACTCGAAGCAGTTCGTGAGGTAAAAGTAAAGATGTAAAGCACTCCTAACCAGTCCCGCGGCAATCGTTGTGAATGGACCACACGCAGGTAGGCCCCACCTGTAAACGTTCTGAACCGACAACTTCATTAAGCGGAGCTGAAGCGCAGAGCAGCACAGCACGGCACGGTACTGCATAGCAATATGTGAGACAAGAGGGTTCTTCTTATGCGGGGCAATGCGAGATTCTCGAACACACGGCAGTTTCTCGTTTGTCCCTTTGCCTTCGACTCATTGGCGGCACCTGTACACGCCGAAGAGAACGTTTCGCTCAGTTCTCTTTTTTTGGAACATAATCACTGCTCCCGGGTGGGATCTTATTTTTAGCCACGACCGATTCTCGGAACTCTCAAACCGCTCCACTCTATATCGGTCCCCCACCTGGTAATTGCCTGCAGTCTGATAATTTGCCTCTGAAATCGCATTTCAATCGTTAAATATCGTCCCATGGATTTTCGAATCAAGTGATCATCGATCATTGGTCATAAACCATCATTTCGATTTTACCGATTCTCACGTCAATTATTAAATATCACTGATTGACGACTGATTTTGAACAGAATAATTCTCTTATTTTCTTTACATCATCATCAATGTAAATTATTTTAAAAACATTAACTTTTTCATTTTTTATATTATATATTCTATTGTAAGATATTCTATTATAAGATATTATATTCTAAGATAATATTGAAAATATACAATTAATCATACAAGTATTTATATGCTTATATTAATTTAATTGATAAGTCATATAAATATAACTTGTAAATTTAATTAATAAATTATGTTATTAAAATAATTCTATTTTGTATAAAACATTGTGAATATGTAATTATGGTTATATATAGATAATCATAATGATTATATATAAATCAATTTTTTTTATTAATAGAATATCATTTCGACAGGACAATATCAATCCTTAAAGTTTGGTTTTTTTGGTATTTTTGTTTTTTCAATATAATTTTGTAATGATACGAAATAGAATACGCTCTATTACTTTGTTATAAAAAGTGAAATCTTTTTATTTGCATTTATATACAAAAAAATGTTAAAAATTTTAGATTGATTTTAAGAAGATTTTCGATCGAAAAATAAATTATTCTATATATAATATATCATTATGCTGTATATATACTGATTTAATTTTCAAATCAAATTTTTTAAAATAAGTAAACTTTCTTATGAAATAGCATATAAATATTTTTGCTAAGTTTATATCATAACTTATAATATTACATTATAATCAATATTTGTGATTATCTAACATTAACTAGAGAAGAAAATAGAAAATGAAAAAGTAGGAAGTAAAGATTTCAAAATAAAAAACTAAATATCGAGACTGAAAAGTAAAAAATAAATAGCGAGACAGGTGAAATAAGAAGGATGAAGAGCAGATAGTGGAGAGTAGAGTGGAGAGCAGAGAACGAAGTGAGTGTACGTAAACGAAGAAAAAGTCAATGGAGACCGGTTACTCGACAGGTGAGGTCTTTCCTCGGCTGAGCCATGCACAGGTGTGCAATCTGTAAATCCCCCTTAGCAAAAAACTATATACTCTTCGGCACCGCTTCACGGCTCTGTCGCATGCTGTTATTCGAATCACTAGTTATACGTTCGTACACACGTTCAATGGTTGCACGCGACTAAATGCGATTCTTTCATTGTCACGCACGTTTAACATTTTCATTTGAATTGTATGATCAAAATGTAAATTATTCTTACATGTACATTTTTTCTTATATTTATTCGAAATTTTGAAAATTTTTCTCAAATCGAAATTGTCTGGCGAAAACGAAAGATGAACAAAAATAATCGTAGGTTTTATTTTCGAAATAAATGAAATAGAATTAATTTTTTGATTTTCAGCTAATTTTTCCAAGAAATCAGAATCAAAAAAGAAAATATTTAAATTTGTACTTATATTATTCGGATGATAAAATGATAAATGTATATCTGATAATGAAGAAAAAGTGAAATTCAATAAAAAAAAAAAAAAAAATAAAAGATAGAAATATAAAAGAAAGGAAAAAAAATAATGACAACATAAGTTGAATTGAATCGTAGTATCGTATTCAATTCAGTTGGATCGAATCCAAGCAAGTCGAATCCAGTTGATGAGATAGGAGGAAGGAGCCACGAGGCGAAACAGTCTACATATATCGTTAAGTAGATATATCGTGGGTTCTCCTCACCAGGTGGTCCTCTTTCCGTGCCGGATGACTCAATCGTGAGATGGAGTTGCTCGACCAGCTTACGAAGAGACTCGCTAGGACCGCAAGTATTTCACGACTTGATTTCAATTTATATGTTTGTGTATCTATTTGTCTTCTACTAAATTTATATTTATGTAGTTCGATTTTCTCGTCAATTTTTTTCATCATATGCTAACATATGCAATACTTCTATGATAGGATTGTGATATATAAGTATTATTCAGTATCAAATATGTAAACTTTTCGAATAAAACATCTTCTTTTATAGTATATATTGCATATATAGATAATCAGAGGAAATTATAAACTGTTTATAAAAAATGAAATAGGAAAATAAAAGAAGAAAAAAAAAAGAAATGAAAAACAAAAGAAGAATAACAATAATTATTTGAATAATGAATGCAAAAATTCAAACGAAGGCATAAGAAGAAACAAAAAATAAAAAACAAAAAAACACATAAAATAAATAATTCATATTAGTTACTTATATCAAAGTAAAATGAAATTGACAAAATTTGCTAATAAGATTACTATCAATGATTTTTACATGTATTTATATATATTATAATATTATAATACATATTTTGTATAGAATATTATAATACATATTTTTTTCAAAAATTTTTTATATAATATATTTTCATTTTCATTTTTTTTTTTTTTTTACATATATTTTTCTATTTTTTCTTCCTTTTGCATTTAATTTGCTTTTTACTATTCTTATATTTACTATTTCAAGAATATAAAGAAAATTCATTTAAGTTAGATTATTTCATTAAAATCTGAATAATTAAATTTATATCGCTAGAGAAATTGAGTTTTCGAAAAATGAAATAAACACAATAATATCAATAAAAATTTTGATCGTGAATAACAATTGAAAAAAATCAATTTATTTATTTGTAAATATTTAGTAATTCTGTAGAAAAAATTGCAGAAATGCAATTGCAATTACATAAATGTAGTAAATAATGCGAACGAAATAACAAACAAGCAAAAAATGATAAAAATTGAATCTATTATTCAACCAGTTCGAGAACTTTCTGATAAAGTTAAATGCACGCGTAGTTAGAAGTAATACTTTGAAAGTACCGCGAAAGTGCTGGTTATCTGGTCACGATCGAAGATCAAAGTGGTAGGATAGGCACAGAAGAGACAGAGAAGAGAGAAAAGGAAAGGTAGAAGTTGTGAGCGGAACGGGGAGAAGGACGCGGAGAAGCCGAAGAACTCAAGGAGAAGGAGAGTTAGGCGGGTTGAATGGTCGACGGAAGATCGAGGCGTCCGGCGTCCTCGATCTCGGGATCTTGGAGCAAAACTAACGATCTCCCGCTCGCTTGCAAGATCAACACGATGATAATTTAATACACGAGATCACCACCCAGGTGTGCTCTGACGTGTACAGATGCTGTTTATAACCTCGACGAGAAGGAAAAGGCTGAGTCGACAAAAGTAGGAATTTGTATATGTAATTCCAAATGCGAATATTGACTCTTCCCTTTTCTCTCTCTTTCTTTCTCTTTTTCTCTCTATTTATCTATTTATTTTTTTATCTATTTCTATTTATCTAATTATCTATATATCTTGTCGTTATAATGTTTTTACCATTTCTTTTTTTTTTTGTATTTATATTTTTACTTTTTATTCTCTGCATTAATATAAAAGATACATGCATATATATTTTTAACAAATCTTTGTTATTACATAATTTATTCATGAGTTCAAAATGCATGATATCCCAAAAGTCATTAAGTCATTGTTTCTTATGAATAAGATATGGAATACGAATTTTATTGGTTATATTTATATTTTAATATATCATGGAAAAATCAATATTATCTATAGCTATGAGATATGAGGAACATAGAATATAAAAAAAGAATATATTTTTGACGTCATAGATTTTTATAGAAAGAACTCCATTCGATATCAAACGAAATCGATAATTGAAAAACGAATCGACAATCAAAATGAAAAAAACATATATATATTATATGATTCGTTGATTGTGAAAGAAAGAACACATAAATAGAAAAGCTAATAATATCAATCATTTGCATTAATTATATAAGAACAGTTCTTATTAAACTATGCCCAGACCGAATGACGATTTAATATTAAATGATTGCAATAAAATCAAAAAGTTCATTTACGAACGAAATGATATTTATATAACATTTTTTTGATATTTCTGTTTATCTTTTTTATACACAAATTATTTTGTTTTCATATTGTCCTCTCTTTATTAATAATTCAATTATTTGAATTAAACTATACAATCTAATGTTGCATTATCTAATTTGATCGCGTGTATATATTTGAGCATTATGATCTTATATAAAGCATTCATATTATGCATATACATATATACGCATATATACATACTTATATATATATATATATAGTGTATATTAATTGATATAAGTAGATAAAACACTAAACAGTAATTATTTATTGACTTTGAGTCATTTATAATAATAGAATTTCTACGAAAAAAATGAGGATGATTAAATCATATATATATTATAATGTCCCAGTTAAGTTTTTAAAATTCTTAATTCTCATTAAAAATAATTAAGTTCTAAGTACTGTTTTTTACGGATTATCATTATGTTCATTTTGTTATTCAACTAAAATTACGTAAAAGTGAGACATGATTCAGAAACACAAATTTTTCCATCATGATACTTTTTCTATCATGAATTGTTATAAAACATTTCAAAGAATCGGATCAAAGTCTAAATCAACTATACTAACAATTATATTAAAAGATGGATTAATGGAGCTTATTTTCATGAAATTCGTGGAATAGACAAGTTCTTTCGTGACTAGTTCATGTGCAAAGCAAAGCAAGACAAGATATGGCAAGGTAAAACAAGACAAGGCAAGGCAAGACAAGACAAGGCATGGCAAAGCAAGGCAAGGCAAGCACAGCTGCGTCCGTATGCAACTTCGCATGCAATGCGCGTAGTCGACGCGCGGGTATTTGCGAAGGAATGTTCAACAGGTGTGTCGCTCGGATTGAGCTTTATGCACGTACACGCCTTTCCTTTCGCCCTTCCTTCTTTCTTTCTTCCTTCTATTTTATTTCTATTTTTCTATGTGTTAAATCTTGCGCGCCAACACTGTCGTAACGAGTGCTCAAATAACGATCGATCATATTTACCGTAATACAATTAATAATAAAAATATATAAAAATTAATAAAAATATATTATAATTCATCTCTTTTTTTAATTAAATTCCACATTTGAATTTTATTCAATATCTAATATTATATTTTTTTATTTCTATTTCTATTCGAAAATACTATTGATCTATTTTAAGTTACTATATATATATATATATCTACGTGATAGTAAGGAAAAAAAGATTGTCAAATATGATGTAATATATTTTTCAATCAATAAATATATTTAATTAAATAATTAAATAATTTAATGTAATAATATCATATTCTAATCAAAATTGAACATCGAAGGTATTTATTTCTTACTAAATTAAGATGGTGAGAAAGTATATGAATACACAGTCGATGACAGAGAAGTTACTGTTTCTTCAGACCTTGTGGCCGTTAGTGGTTTACATGTTTTTTTCTTTAGTATACTTGAAATCATTCAACTCGTGGGTAAGTGATGGTTAAGGGGAAGCTGCGAGGAGAAAATTATACATGATTTATTTACACGATCTGGCCAGGCTTAGTCTGTTACATTTCATAAGTATAAAATATATATATGTGCTATTTCTCATATATAGGACAAAGCTCGCTTTGTGGTGATTTCTACTGCTGTTCTGATTAACATTTCAACTTTACTCTCTATTCATATTCTATTCTTCTGAATGTTTAAGTGTTCTAAGTGATCCATCATTTATTATTACATCTATTTATTCATTTTCATATATATCATTGTTGCTATATAATGATGGTGATATTCACAGTGTCATTAATGATGATAATAATTATAACGATAATAATAGTAGAATATTGTTATCGTTTTGTTGTCTATGCTTTATTTATTATTGATAATTATAATAATAACAAAAAAAATATTGGTAATATAAATGCAAAGAACAAAAATAATTGCATTTTTTATAAATGCAGAAATTGAATTAAGGTTAAACGCAACGTATTAAAGCAACGATAGTTTATGAGTACGAATATAAGTTTAGTAAGAACAAGGACAGAAATAGAGGCAAAAGCAGAAACAAATATAGAAGGAAGAATAAGACAACAGCCGCAGTCTCTGCTGGCAGCAACGTTGTGATTGGACATTAACATCGAACTCTGTAGTGGGGCAAAGCGCGTTCCGGCAGACAGCTTGGCGTCCTATGGTTCGCATTACGACAAGCTGTAGCCTTTCTCTGTCTTTCGCTTCTCTCGTTTCGCTTCACTGCATCTTGTAACTGCTTGCTACTCCATGTATTTTGTCGAATACTCGAATATATTCTCTTAGCCTTTCTTTCATTAATATCTCAATACATACATAGTTTATTTTTTTTCTTTTTTCTTTGATATAAAAATAATATTTGTGTCTGATTATTTGGTTGATAAACATTTATATATTATATATTTATAAAATGAAGATATATATATGAAAAATTTATTAGAAAAAAAATGATGTTTTCCATTTATTTTTCTTTAGTCATAAAAGCCATTTTGGAATTCATATTCTATGTGATTCATTGTAATTTGGCTTTTAATACGATCCATTATAAAACATATGTAATAATAGATAAATACATTTTATTTGCTATAGTAAAATTTAAAATATATATGTGATATTATGAAAGATATTATAAATATTTTATGAATTTAGAACAAAATAAAATTTATATAATGTCGTGTCCAAAAAATATTATAAATGAGTATATGAATTATAATTTGTCATTAATTTAAATGGATTCATTATTTTTCTCATTTCCTGATTAAATATTATTATAAGATTTCAAAGATTAATCAACGATTCTTTTTTTTTTGTTATCTATAAATTAATAATTTTAAAAATTTTAAAAAAGGGAAATATTGAAAGAATTGAGATTGTATATATAAGTTACGTTTCTACCTGCTTGCCAGAAAACGCGCACGCTCGTTGAGCAAGTTTCTCGAGAGGCGTGTCGCTGCTAGCTACAGGTGGTTGTACCTCATTCCTCCTACTCTTTCCTGATTTCGTTCGTTGTTTCGATTTCTTTATCTTATATTCATATTGTTATATAGTTTGCTTTTCTAATTCTATTCATATGTTATTTGGCATAAATAATTTTTTTTCAGTTAGATATATTATATAAATTACACTATATAGATATATATAATATTCATCTTTATATTATATAATTATTTAATATGCTTCGTATTATTCTATTTTTCAACAATACAGTATAAATTCTGTTTTTTCTTTTTCTATCTTTCTCTTTTTGTTCTCTTTTGATATTATTAAATTTTTATTTCTTTTATATTTTAAATTAGAAAAATATTCTCCATTTTAATCTCTTTTTCTTTTTTTCTGTTTCTTTTTCTTTATTCTTTATCTTTTATAATAATATGTAATAATTTAATAAAAAAGTATAAATCTACTTAATATAAAATTATAAGTATATTAAATTGAATTGAATATATACTGCAATTAATAACGTCTTCTTAATCGATATACTATTTGTATCTTTTTATATCAATATTCAAATTGATCTCATCATTTTTAGATTAATGCAAAATAAAAAATCAATCAAAAGAAAATATTGCTTTAATTTTTTCATTTTTATTTTTTTCCATTTTTTTCTTTTATCCAATTTAAATTTTACTCGAAGATTTGGAATTAATGCATTTATAATGCATAAAAAATTGTAAATAAGAAATATATAAGGAATATATTGAATCTTCCTATTTTTCATTTCTTCATATATTGGTTTTTCGAGTATGAGTCAACTCGTGTTTGATGCTCACTCATTCGGCCCTGAGTGAAAGATTCTCTGAATGAACTCTAAAGATAGAGACCCTCTTATATCCTTTCATCCTCTATCTTCTTTTTACCTTTCCGTTCGTTCTTCGCATAAGTATTTTTTTCTTTCTTCTTCTTTTTATATTTTTCTTTTTCTTCTCTGTTTCCTTTTCTTTTTTTTTTTCTATTTTTTTCTTTTACTATTGCTTTTTCTAATAATGCTTCAATCGAACACTCTTTTCTAACAATCTTTTTTTTTCTATCTTTCTTGTTAATCTTTCTAACAATATAGTAGGAATTTAATTAATTCATTAAACATATGATTCAATTTTTTAAATTAGATGTGCTTAATGTACAAATATTTGGGAAATATTTCTAAGAAATATTTAAAATTTGTTATGCTTTAAATTAATCGAAATAATAATTAAAATAAATGAAAATAGTAAATTAATAATAAGTGAAAATAGTAAAAAATGATTTATAGAATGAAAATAATATAGTTTAGAAATTGATTATAAAATAAATAAATAATTGAAAACGGATAATTAGGATGAATATTTTTTATAATCTATATCTATCATTTATATAATATAAATAATCATATCTTTTTTTAGATAATAATAATTTAAAAAAAAATTCAAATTTTTTTGTTTGATTTTATAATATATATACGTATATATATAAGTTATTCGAAATGAAAAATCAACAAGGATCGCGTTACATATTATCTTATCTATCAATTGTTAAAAATTTATATAACGGATTAATATGAACGATAGTCAAAGATAAATATTACAATTAAGGGTTTATATTGAAATCTATAAATAAAAAATGAAATTTAAATTGTTACATTTGTGTGCACAAAATAATACACACAATACAAAAATAAAACTTACATTTTTCTCCTTTTTTTGTTACTTGTATTATTATTTTCTATATTCTTCGATGTATTAAGTTCTTCACTATGAATTTCTTTTTTTCTCTTTTTTCTTCTTTTACACGTTTATTTTCCTTTCACAATTTATTTCTTTCAGGATTTCACATTTTATACGCGCATTTTTCTCATGCTACTTTCTTTTATAATTTTATTTCTTTTATAATAAATAACTATTTTTTTTCCATTTCCACTCTTTTCTTTCTTCTTTTTTTTTCTCTTCTCCTTTTGCTTTTTCCTGTGTTTTCCCTCCCTCCCTCCCTCCCACCCTCCCGCCCAGCTTGCCTTCTACCCCCTATTTTTCTCTTTCTCACTCTTTCTATCTCCCCTCCCCTTTTTTCAACTTTCAACAAATTCACTTTTGATCACTCTCTCCTTATAAAAAATATTGTGTTGATGAAAAACTCATTTGCCAGTTTTAGAAAAAAACGTATGTATCTTAACCGATTCTTTTCTTTTTTATCAATTTCATAAGTATCAATAATATTATCACTTCACTAAATATTTTGCATGTGTCTCTATAATATACATGAACGATTCTTTCGATCACTGTTACATTAAAAAATCTTATTTTTTTGTATTTCTGTCTATTATAAAACAGTTCCTTCTTTGAGGCAATTCCTCAAACGTCGCGGAAGGAAACACGCGAGACAAGTACCACCGCGGAACTGTGGTATCGCGATCTCGAGAAAGGCGCGCGCGCGGCAGAATGCCCGCCTGCCTCCTCGACCACCCACCCCCTTACAGCTCCAGCACTGTCGAGTTCGTCGGAGCCGAACAACGCGAGATATATCGAAGGACAGAGCCGTTCTCCGACGCGATCCACCGCGTACAGGTAGGCCGTACGTGACAATCCAGAGAACTGATCGGATTGGCCTTTAAACCATGGGCGAGATTTCCTTTTCGCATCTCTCTACCCCCCCCCCCTCCCCCCTCTACACAATTTGTCTTTTTTCTCTCTTCTTTCTTTCCATACATTTATTTATATATCTGTTTGTCAGCTTATCTATTTACATATTTATTTATTTATCATCTGATTTTTATTTCTTTCTCTTTTAATATATCTAAAATATACGTGTATTGCGCTTATTTTTTATTCGCTTTTTTTTTTCTTTTTTTGAGTATGTGTTTCTTTTTTTGATTTGATTTTCTTCTTTGACTTCACTTATTCTTTTATATAATTTATTTAAATATGCAAAATAATTAGAAAATATTTAATATATTTAAAAATATATATTCAAAAATTTTTATTGTTAATTTAAACAAATTTTTTTTCATTGTTTTTGACATGACCGTATCTTTGATTACATAAGATTATTTCTTTTTTAATAATCATTGTCAACATCATCATTAATGTTTCTATTATCATTATTATAAATATTGTCATTATTATCATCACCATTGTATATTGTCACAATTTATTATAACTAGGTTAAATATTGACAATATTATAATATCATTTCTATCAGCAGCATCATCATCATCATCGTCATCATTATTATCGCTACCAACAATATCAGTTCCATCTACGTTTCCATTACATATATCTATTTTCATCATTATTTCTTATATAATTATTACCTCTATCGTTTTCTTTTATATATGGCTTTTTTTACATGCAGTATATTATTTTTGATTAATATTTTTCGATCTATTACTTAAAATATTTTTTATTATTTAATGCAGTATATACATTTATGTAATTTTTTAAATATATTTTTTTTATAAATAATATTCAATAATAAAAATAAATAATAAATACAGTTAAAAAAATGAAAAAATTTTCCTTTCAAATTTAAATTTAAATATAATAAATATTTTACATACGTTTCCTGCATTCTATGTGCAGAAAACGTAAATTTGATTTTAATAAAGAAAAATATAATAATTTTAGAAATTGTATTCTAGAAATTTATATAATTTTCCATATTGTTTTTTGTTATTCTGATTTTTTCCAAATACTGTTTATTGTTAATTATTGATAAAGAACTACTTTAGAATTTGTCTCGTCATGGTTCACGTAAACTCACGTCACGGTTGCATCAACTGACGTGAACTCATTACATCATTTCACCTTTTCCGCTAAATATAACAAATGTATTTTATATAGAAATGTGA
Source organism: Apis florea (assembly GCF_048593485.1). Classification (NCBI taxonomy): domain Eukaryota; kingdom Metazoa; phylum Arthropoda; class Insecta; order Hymenoptera; family Apidae; genus Apis; species Apis florea. The sequence goes on along the minus strand of NW_028256783.1, from coordinate 334,261 downwards.
AAGTTGTATTAAATTATTATTAATTTTTTATCGAAGATAAAAACATATTTTCGTATAGATCAGAAAGTAGAATAAATTACAGGAAGAAATTAAATTCAATCCACTGATTAAATTATATATATATATAATAATTATATAATTATGCATAAATATTATATTGTTTATTGCATAAATACTATTTTTAATGTTTTTGAGGTTTAAAAATTAAAAAAAAGTTTTAAAAATTTAACGATATAAGTAAATTTAGATTATATAATAAAAAAGATATTATTTTTAATAAATTTATAAAATAGATATAACTTTTACCTAGATATGATTTTTATAAAACATATAGAAATAGTCAAAAAATATTTATTGCATATAAAAATTTAAATTTTAAAAAATAGATATATAATATTTGTATAGTAAATCATCAATAAATTAAAATAAAAATTTACAAAATCTTAAAATCTTTCATAATTTTAAATTGAGAATAAAAAAAAAAAATTCGACTTTTATCTCATTTAATATAAACATGAATTAATGACAAATTTATGACAAAATTGTGTCACTAAATAAATATCTTCACTGATAATAGAATAGAATATTGAATTTTGAAGACTCGAAGCAAAGAGTATAGTAGAATTAAGATTGATTAAAATAAAATATACATATTCATATATATTGAATATTGTATATATAATATGAAAAAAATTTGTTAAATTATATATAGATTATGATAAATTATATATAGAAGAAGATTCATAAAATTCATAAAATAGAAAAAGATTTTGGAAATAATTTTTTTGAAATATACCAAAAGATATTTATCTATTGAAGATTATCTTAAATTTTAATTTTTTAATTCTTTATAAAATATTTTATAAATTTTAATTCTTTATAAATCCAATGTTATTTTTAACTAAATATTTTATTAAATTTTACATGCATTCCATTTATTTATGATGCATTTTTTTATGAAAAGATACTTTTTTACAAATGATACTTTGTGTAAATCTCGTTTATAAAATAGTTTCTTGAAACATTCATTCTCGAAACTCACGTAGTGAATCGTTAAGTTGACACAGCTTCTCGTAGCGTGATGACGGTCGTTGTCCCCCATGGTGGATTATATGCGCCGGCAGCTTCATTTCCTTCGACGAACATTAAATTAAATCGAAATCAACTCTACTGATTCGTTGAAAATTCAAAGAAACTTTATTATCAACTTGTAAAAATTTCCTTTGAACAAGAACACCAATAATAAACGATAAGCTATTGTATACACAAAATACATAGTCTCGCTTTATTTTTTTTTTTTGTTTTTTATTAATATTTCTTTTCTTTTCGTTAATATTTATTTTCTTATATTTATTTTTTTTCTTAATACTTTTATTTTTCCATTTTTTTTATTATTCTTATATTTTTATAATATTCTTTTCTGTTACTTATTTTATATATTTCTCATAATTTTATCATTGTTTTAGTTGTGCAATATTGAACTTTATCACGATTGAGAACTAGCCATGATGAGGAGGACTGATAGGTTTAATGTCTGTATCCGTACCAGTCAGTGCATACGCTTCAACTAATTTTCTCACGCATTTAACTTCAACATTAGCTAATTGTCTCCTTATAATAACTAGCGAATTGTTAAATCGTTCATCAAATAATCTTAATACAGGATTAAACGTCAAGTACATTTCTAGTATTATTTTCTCTTTCAATTTCATTTGATATCCTTTTCATCAATGTGCGCATCTTTATTTTCTCATTTTTAATTATATAGTTTTTAAAATTTTTTTATACTTTCTTTAATTTTTTTTTAATTCTATTTTTTTTCTTCTTTCATCGTTACCACCATCTCCGTCACCACTCGCGCTTTTACTTCCACCACCACCATTATCACCATTACCACTACCTCTTTCTTTTCCACCGCTACTTCCACTTCCACCTCCACCTCCATCAGTACTACCATCACCATCATTGTCGCCACTACCACTGAATAGTCACCTCCACTAACACTATTTCTATTTTCACCTCTTTCTACTTTATATTTTATTCCTTCTTTTCTTCCTCTTGTTTTCTCTTTTTCATGACTCTTTTCCGTCTTGACTTTTTTTTTCTTTTCTTACCTTTATTTTTCTTTTAAGCTGTTACAAACTCGATAAGAAAGTTTCAATTTCCTTTCAAAACATGGAATGAACATCAGCATGTTCTTTTTTCACATAAAAATTTTCTATTTTTTATTTTTCGTTTAATAATTAATCGTATATTTTTTAAAAATTAGTTTTATATTTAAAATTTGGTTTTAGATTTAAAAAAGGATAGAATGATTTTGCTTTTTTCTTTGGCAAAATACGCGCAAAGAAATGCAAGATCACATGTGAAATATATATTTTCTCGTTGAAAATAAAAAGAAAATAATATAGATGAAAACAAACAAATAAATACGATAAGTTAATAATAAATCTTGCATAAATAGAACCGTAAAAGAGAGGGGAAAAATATAATAACATACGAAACGACACGCGGCACCAATTTGTCAGCTTCAGACCAAAGAGTAAAGTATCGATGATAGAGTAACCAATCACAGTGAATACTGACTCGGAATCGGACTGGTTGTATAGGGCAGTGAAGCACGCACACGCTTTGCCATCCTTTTTTGTTACGGTCGAGCCCCTCTGTAAGTACGACTGGCACTTAACGCGAATGGACGGTTAAAAGACCCTCCTGTACGAGTCAAGCGGCCACTCGAAACAACTACGATCAGCCTAGGTTCCTCTTACGCTCACCCGTTCATTGCTAACCCCCTCCGTTGATGCCTACTTCACTTCTCTTCCCCTTTCCTCCCTTTCGCTGTCTTTCAGTTGGCTTCTGCACGCGCGTGCTCGTGTTCTGTCACCGCGAATCATATCGAGTCATAACGAAATGGTTTATTCCATATACTCATAGAAGTTATCATATGGTCCGGAAACAGAATTCATTTGAGTTTTTCATTTCAATTCTTTAATATCATTTTGCCTCGATACATCGTTCTATTTTTAAACATAATCAAACATGAACTTTCGAAATAGAACGAAACATTTGTATGACTAGATAATGATATTCGATCATGTACGATTATCTTATCATTTTATAATGGAAATCGTAAAATGAAAAATCAAAGATCAGACGATTATTATTCTTTTTTTTTTTTACTCGTCACTTATCAAGTTTCTTATATATTGGTTATTAATTTTTGAAATTCTAATGAATAAATAATTAATATATTAAATAGCTACTTTTTGCTAAGAAGTTCTTATTAATCATATATTTAAATTAGCAAGAGATTCTATGAAGAAAATTAAGGTTAGAGAAAAAGAAGAAAAATTGAATGTTCTTTTCTGACAAACAGATCACGATAGGACTATGAGCTATAAATAACTCGGCGACTTCTCTGAAAACGGAAAGTAGCTCGCCTTCGAGTTCCGTAGCAAATTCTCAGAATAGCTTTCTGGATCGGTGTTTGTCCGGTTGTTCGATCGCTTGACTAGCCACTTGTATTCTTTATGTACGATTATCACACATTCGCATTTAAAATGCGATTTTCAACTTTAATTATACATATTCTTTTTTTAAATCAAATATTAAAATGTTAGTGATAATTTTTTGTTCAATAAATTAATAAATCAAAATTTTCGAATAATTTGCGAATAATTTTCAAATATATGAAATAAATAAATCATTTATTTTTAAGTAAAATATGTCTTTTTTTATTTTAACAATTGGATTAATTTTTGTTTCCTTTTTTTTATAATCAATTTTTTAATCAGCAATTACACTTTTCAAAATTATACGATTCCATGTCATTCGATTATATTGATTATCGAAGATGATATTAATGTTAGAGTAATCTAATAATACATATAAATATATATTATAAATTTATTTTTTAGTGTTTGCTAAACCGCCACCCGTTTTTATTAGATAAATAATAATATTAGACAAATAATACAAATGTTAATATATTTACAGATGTCTTTTCATATTTATAATCATTCATCAACGAAATTTCTTCCTTTTCTTTTCAATTATTTTCCTTATTTTCCCTTTTCTAATCTATTTTTATCATTTACTATAATTTTATTAATACTATCATAGTATGATTTTGATTATCTTAGAAAATTTGATTAGAGAATCTCTATATTAATTTATATTTCTCAGTGATAAAAGACTATGAGAATTAATGAATAATATTTGTTGAATAGTTAATAATTTATAAATGATATAAATAATTATATGAATTCAAGATGTAATAAGAATAATTAGTATATAAATATAACAAGCTGAAATGCAATTTAAACATTTATAATTCATTAAAAAGCGTGCATCTTTCGTTGACATCTTTCATTGGTAACGTTTATGTACAATATTCCTCTCAACTATGTCCAGATGCAATTGATATAAATTAAAGCGAACAATTAAAGAAAGCAAGAGAATGTCATTCTTTTCTCAATATACATTTGATAAGACAGCTGGACAGATATATGTACATATATGCTTATTTTATTACAATTATTTGTTTTTTAAACGATTATTTATTCGTTAACAGCTTCATTGAAAAGAAATATCATTTTAACAATTCAAGAACAAAATCGATTTATTAATATATCAATGTACTTTCATGGATTTTCATGATTTTTAAATATATATGATAGGATAAGATTTTAAACAATTTTTTCTTATGTATATATATATTAATCAGTTTTAGTTTTTGAAATGTTTGTAAAAAATAATATTACGTTGAATTTTGCCTATATATCTATGACAACATATGCATCAGATGTAATCTATTTACTATTATATCCAAAATATGAGTCACTTGATATTTATTGTTTGATCATTTCGATCATTGTAATTTCAACTAAAAATTATTTATTATCTTTTATTTTCGCATTTTACAAATTTCAAGAATACCTAATTCATAAATATTAAGTGATTTCTAGGTAATATTTTAATATAGTAATAGCAAGCATTTTTATATAAATATTTGAAAAATTAAAATTGATTATATGTATCTATAGGAAAAAATTGCTCAAAATTTTGTTTTTTAAAACATATTTAAATCATTAAAATCCATGAGAATGTTACTATGTCTATAGAATCATCAAAAACAGTATAAGTTTTATACAAAAAATAATCATTGAAAAGTTCCTTTTTTAAATTTATTTTTTATCTTCAATTTAGAATAAAAGCAATAAATATTGAAAAAAACATTAAACAATTTAAATCAATTTAATTTAATTTTGATTCAATCTCTATTTTGATTCAATGTAAGTAAACTTTATTCAACTCGACTCGATTCGATTCAATTTAACTCGATTCGATTCGACTTGAACTGTATTCTTTCTTGTCCTGTTGCGTTCGGTTCCCTTCCTCCATTCCCTAGTCACGCGATACTCGAGACACTTAGACATACGACACTCGACACTCGACACTGAATACCGAGGACGAATCTAGACCTTAAAGACAATGACAACGTTACAATATAAAATTTTCTCCAAAACCGAAACTTTAGTGTCGATCGAGATAACAATAATTACAACAATGTATTTTCGTAATCGGTATCTCGAAAGACATACCTTGATATAGTCTTCGTTGAATGACAGCAACACCACAACGAACGGAATCCTTCTGATCTGGGCGTCGCGACGTTCTGCGTCTAATATACACCTCTCGGCGGGTGTTCGGTGCGCGCGTCCTTCTCTTTCAAGGGGAGGACCCCTTTCTTCGTCACCCCTTCAAGTTACCCAGAGAATCGCTGCGTTATCGCTGCCCCCCGGTCTCTTAGCTTCAAGTTACCTCCCTCGGCACTACTAGTTGCCCACCTAATTGCGAACAGGCAGAAATAGAGCCTGCAATCTTCTTCTTTGCAAATAACAAGTACCCTATCTCTTATTCATCGAGAATTTTTTCTTTTTTCCATGTTTCTCTTCTTTTTTTCCTCTCTTTCTTTTGCATTTTTTTTTATCGTCAATTCATTTCATTACTTCCTTCTTATTATCTTTCATCATCTATCCAACATTTTTTTTCTATTTTCATTTAGTTTATATTTTTTTCTCTCCCTTTTTTTTTTCTTTCTTTGAATTATTTTTATTATTTCGATTTATGTTTTTAAGATTGAACGTAGATGCGCGATACAATGTTTCGAACTACATTTCGAAAATTGACAATGGCAAAAAATATATTGTAGGCGGCAGTGAAAGAACAAAGACAGTTGATTAACGATAATTTTAGGACGACACGTGGAATGACGAAGAAATTGCCTTAAGTACACGTGTCGTTGAATCTCGCTAAAACCGTGGGTGCCAAGGGTGCAGAGAATATCTAACCACTCTAACGGATAATAATATGCTCTGTATAAATAACTAAATATAATAGCAAACAAAAAGAAACTATTGAGAAAATTTTTTTAATCTGATCTATTTATAGAATTAATCATCTAATCATTTTGTCGATTTTTAATGATTTCTACTTCTTATTTTCTTATAAACAATGACGAGATTTTTTTTCATACTTTAAATGTATCTTTAAATAAATTTTTTTTTATTTCGTTATATTTTTATTTTTTCAATCTTGCAAAAAAATAAAAAGTTATAAAAGAAAAATAAACATTGAAAAAAAGATATTATCAATTTTATATTCTATAATTCTATATAAAGAAAAGTGTTTTTATGTTGAAAAGATAACATAGAAAAAAGATATAATGTTTTTATATAGTTATTTTATAATTATTTTATAATATTAATTGCAACATATTGAATGCTTATTATAGTTTTATAATTTATTTTTTATTTTATTAATTATATTTTATAAATTTATAATTTTATTGATTTCTTTACAGTTTTAAAATCTGAATATTTGAACATCGAAAAAATTAATCGATGATCATTTTGAATTTGTGATAGTCATTCATTAGAAAATATCTTAATTGTTTAAAAAAAGATCTACTTTTGAAAAAAATATTAAAATATCTTTCTAAAAAACGTATATTTGTAAAAAAACCAATTTTAATTTTTTATTTTTGATCTTTTTAATAATCAAATAGAAATTGTTTAATTGATAGAAAAAAATGAGAGAAGCTTTAAAAATTCATGAAATTAAATAACTTTTATTTTGTCTTATCATTTTTTTATTTTAATTTGTATTATTAAAATTTTACTTGTTAATATCATGATATTGTATATAATATACAAATAATTAATGTTATATAATTATTATTATTAAGCAGTATTAGTAAGCTAATAATTGTAAAAAAAAACAAATGAATTATATTTTGATTATAAATATATTATTTTTTAAAATTCTGAATCTTCAAAATTAAACAAATAACAAATTTAACAAATTTTAACATATACCTTATACAATTTTTCTTTTCACATAAGAGAATTGTTTTAAAATTTATAGATAAGTATTTTTTTATTCTCCCTTTTTATTTAATTCATATGTCAATTTCAATATGGCATAATTCATCTTACGAAAAATGATTCCTCCATTGATTTTTAAAAAATCTCTAAAAAAGGATTTAAGATTATAAATTGTGATTCTAAATGAAACATTAATATTCTAATAAATAAAGCAAACGAAAATTCATATATGATAGATATGTTAGATATTGTTATAGTAATATAATAGTATAATAGTATAACTTTTATTTTTTTAAAATATATATATATTTTTTATTTCTTTTTAAAATAGAATTATGTTCTTCTGTTTTTCAACAATTTAAAGATTTTATTTTTGCAAATCACGAAATTCGTCCACTTAAAATCTAATTATCTAAATATCAAAAAAAAAGAATCAAATCATGTTATATGTAAATAAATATGAAAATTATACATACAAAAAAATTTAATCTAAATAAATTTAGTTTTAGACTATCGAATTTAAATAAATCTATCGAATATCGATAAATCTATAAAAAGGCCTGAAAGTTATTTCATTTTCAAATTTAAATAAATTTTACAAATTCGTTTTATATGTATATCTGATATAGCATATTATGTAAAATTTAATATTTTATTTAACATATTATTATAATATTTAATACATTGAAAAATAAAAGAAAAATAAAGTTAAATTTGTTATTAATTAAATTCGAATTAGACAAGTTGCTAATGAAGTGAAATGGAAAAATGGTATTGATGTCATTACTAGTGCAGTTCATATTAACAGTTATACGTTCGGTTATATCAAGAATGGAGGCTTTTTTGTAACGTATCCACACCGTTGGAGATTATTCCGGTTGGTTAACGGTAATGAAAATAAGAATTAAGAATATAGGAAGAACATCGCATATAAGGCGACATTATGGCGCCAAACATTGTAAGGGACAGCAACACTGACCTTCTTTCACTGACGGAAAAATAACTAAGTCTAAATTGAGTCAATTGATTATTAAGGATCTGAATCGATGTTTCGTTGGTTTCGAACAAATATCACAAATATCATCCTTTTCGAACTCTTTTTTATCTCTATCTATCTATCTATCTTTTCATTTATCTTTTTCTTTTCTTTCTTTTATCTTTCATTTCCCTTTCAATTGAATTTAATGTGTCTCTGTTATTAACAAATTAAATAAATAAATACCAATTAAATTAAAAAAATTTGTTTGATTAATCGATGCATAAATTTATAAAAATATATATTTTTTATTTATTGAACATTGAATAATTATAAACTATTTTATATTATATTATATTATATTATTTATATATGATATTATATATGATATTATATTATATGGGTTTTTTTATAAGAAAATAAATACATTCTTTTTTTAGAATTTTATTTTCTTTGAAATATGAAATGAATCATTAGTAATTGAATATTAAAAATATCGATGTCCAAATTATAATATACTATAATATAATATAATAATAAATTTATAATTCTTTCTTTAATCAATGATTTTAAATTTTTATCGTTTACTTTTGTAGTTTAACGTCTCGATTTTATATTCATCGATATTATATTATATATAATGATTTTTTTAAATTAAAGATAATTGAATAACTCTCTATAAACTTTTCATATATGTATAAATCTTTTGAATCTTGTTTTGAATTTTTTTATAAATTGAATTAAAAAAAAATAACAATGATATAAGAAAAATATTATAACGAATTTTTGTACTTTTTTTTCTCAAATACATGATAATGATAAAAGAAATGAAATATGACATATTATAAAAACAAATTTATTTATTTGATAGAATAACAATATATATATATATATATATATATATATATATATATATATATATATATATATATATATATATTATATAGAATAGTTAAATAAATAGTTAAATATAGAATAGAATAATTTAATATATTTTATAATTGCTTTTTAAAATTATTATTTAATTTAAATTGTTTGATATAATAAGTATATTATTATTCATTTTTTTTAATGTAACTATTTTTATCAAAATAAATTTAATATGTGATTTTTATATTTTAATGATATAATTTATATTCTGAAGACTAAATATTAGAATATAAAAAAAATAAACAATTGATATTTACAAATTCTATTTATTAATAGAGGTTTTAAAGAAAAAAGTAAAAAAATATAAAATATATGTAATTTATTTTATATCAGAAGATGTAAAAGATAAAAAAATTCATTACAATCAATCAATTAGATATTATTCCATTAATCAAATGATAATTGTTTAAATATAAAGAATAATATAAATAAATATATAACTTTTATTAATACAATTTCTTTGAATATTTTTTTTAAAAATATCTTTCGATGTATATTATAGTCAAATATTTCATCCAAATAAAGATTTTAAAAAACCTGTTCTATCTGTTACCAATTCGATTTCCTTTCTGCTTCTAATTTCAGCATCTGTGTCTCTCTGTTTTATTACAGGTGGTATAAAAGAATTATTTCCATTTTGCTGCACTTGATGTAATTTTCTACTTCTATCAACATTGTGTGAAAAGAAGTTTGCTTCTCGCTTTGCTTGTGCAATTTCAGTTTGTAATCTTTGTTTACGAACTGCTTGTTCATATGCTAAACGTTCACTTAAATGAATCCATTTAAATCTAATAAAAATGGTATTATTAATATATAAATGCATTTTTTTCAAAAGTGTAATTACAATTTAAAAATAAATTATTATTTATTTATACCTTGGAAGATATTTTATGTTCCAAATAACATCATAAAATTTGCTTCTTTTTCTAGTTGAGATTTGTGTATTATTCAATGTAGATGCAATATATTTTGCTACTTTCTTACTTTCAAATTCAACCCATCCTTCAGTAAAAAATTTTGTATGAATTTTTTTTCGTTTTTTTGCTTTACTATCTTGTTCCAATACTGCATAAAAAAGATTTGCTTATACATATTTAAATATTAATTAATAGAAAATATCGCAATTGTTATCAAATGAATGAACGTGTGTATTCTTTTAAAAAAAGTGTTTAAAAAATATGAAATAGAGGTTATGTTTATATAGAATAAAATTTTTTATACATATTTTACTTTTTCACATATGACAACTAACCATTTTCTGCCAATTGAAAATAGATTCTTCCAACTTCTCCATATATTGAAAATAATTCACGAATTTTTGCAATATTCATATATTTAGGTATGCTAGATAAATATACAATTCCTCGTTTTCGTTTTTTTGTTTTCAATCCATCAAGTTTCGCAATTTTTATACTTTTACTATTTTCCATATTTTCGATATTTTATATATCATTATACATTCATTTTCATTTTCTTATTATTTCTTTGTAATATATTTATTTAGTTTTAATCGAACAAATTCTCTCGCACTCCCTCTTACGGAAAAACTTTAACTGTATGACACAAAATGTTAAAATGTATATACAATGTTATTATTATTTTACTTTTTTTCTTTTATTTTTAAGTTTTATTTTACCATTTTATCATATTTATAAATATTATATAATTTTCAATTCACTTTATACAATATATAAAATAATATATAAAAATTTATTTTGTATTATTTATTTAATTCATATATAGAAATAAATAAGAAATATTATTTTGAAATCTGTTTATTTTCACATATGCATTAATTATATTAAAATCAATATAAAAATTTATTAAGATTTATTGAAAAAAATAAAAAAAAAATTTATAGAAATATACAATATGATTTATAATTTTATAACTTCAAACTTATTTATAATACCATTTAAAAATATAATATATCAAATATGTCATGTTTCAGTGAAATTTTAAATGAAAATGTTATTTAAAGTATTTAATAACATGGAAACTACTTTAAGATATTACAAATCATAAATATTTATGAGATTCGTAAAAATTAAATATTATCAGTTACAATTTAAGGTGTTTTTAACGCGCTATAGCGCTACTGCTTTACTCTTCTCGTTGTTGCGCAACGAGAAGTGCGCAGCGTCTCAGTGTGTGCAGAAAGGTAGAAGTGCGTTCGTAACATCATGTATCGTTGAAAAAAGTCTCATTTTTTCGTTAGTTACGTTATTTTTGCGAAAATTACATAAAAAAAGTCTCATACGAAGAGCTTTATTGTGAAATAACTTAATAACAACGAAACAACGACGGATGACCGAAAACTTTTGGGAAACGTTACTTGGCTAACTCAAACAAAATGGCGACTATCCTTTTCTTGGCGGTACTGTTTACTTGACCATGAACATTATGTTTCTTTCAAAGTGTGACATTAAAGGTGTTGTGTATTTAATTTCTTTACTATTAATTAATATCAATTTAATTTGATATTCTTAAAAAAACGTGTAATATTTATCATCTTTAAAATTTTTATAATTGTGTATCATAAAGCGTAGAATAGATAATAACGCGACAAACGTGAACGACACGATACTGTGTATCGCAATTTTTAATTATTTGTTATTTTACTTTTTTCTTAATTTTTCGTGATTTCTTTGATATATATCTTAAAAAATTTGTTGCATTCAACTTATTTTGATGTCCTACCCGGCTTATACTGCACAGGATCCAAATTTAATTTCCATCTAACTAGGAACGCGGCTGATTAATTGGAATTCTTGTTTATTCCTTCTGATACTCTCGATGCTTGTTCGAATGTTACTTCTCCCTTTGAAGGGCATATATAATCTTTCTTTCTTCTGGACACAATTCATTTGTGAGACAATTGCGACGCAATTGTTGTTTTTGATAAGACAACTTCATTGAAAGCAAATACTGCAATATTATCATTATTTAAAAAAAGATGTCTAGCTCGTTCATTATTGAACCACAAGAGAGTGGATCAGAAAAGAAAGATGATACATTGATTATCATTGTTAATGATGATGGTACAATATCTGTTGATCAAGAAACTTTGCAGAGTTTAATCAGTAAGTTTACATTATAAATTTATTTGCAATTATTGGTTTTAGATATTGATTACTCATGTTAACTTTTAGTGAATCAATCCAATGCAAATGTTAGTGTTGTTAGAGTAGGACAAGCAGAAACAGATACAGAAAATGGAGATATCACATTAACTGTTGATCCTCCAATGTTTACATCTACTGCAATAAATTCTGGTACATCCACTGATACAAATAGTTTGGTTGACCCTTTCATGGAAATGGATCCAGAACAATTGGAACGATTAGAGACAGCTTTGCAAAGTGAAGAGGCAAAACAAATTCTAGGAGAAAATGTTACAGCAATGCTTGGTATTATTAGTTTTATTTTATTTTATTTTAATTTTTTATACTTGAAAATTCTGCTATGAAGCTTTTAGGTACAAAGATTTATAAATTATGCAAATTGAATTATTTTCATTTCATCATATATGCAATAATTGATTCAAATAATTAAATAATGATTAATTTGATAATTGATAATAATTTTTAAATAATAATTTAATTTTTAATTAAATGATTAATTATGTTTTTCAGATATGTTAACAGTAGAAGAACAACAAAATTCTATAAGGTATAGTGTTAAATTAGATCATTGCTACACAAGTAGGCTATCTCCTTCTGATCCAAAGCCAAGAGATCCATTGCCTGTTATTGATTCACCTACTTCTGATGATGGTTTACAATATGGGCGTCAACATTCTCCTGCTCCTGGAACATCCAAAATATCATCGCCTATTGGCGATACTGAAAATACAGTCACAATAAAATCAAAAGCTATTGTAAAAACTGTAAGTTCAATATAATTAAATTTTTATGATCAACAAAAATTGAATATATTCATTATTATATTATTTATTCTAGGGTAAACCAGTTGGTCGACCACGAAAAAATTTTCCTGCAACATCTACTTCTCTTTCTAATAATTCAAAATCGATCAACATAACAAGTACGCCTAAATCTATTGGACATCCAATTTCAAGAAATTTAACAGGTGTAATGCAACAAGGAATTGGAAAAAGTAATCATATCATAGGTACATTAAATTTATTAATTTATATAACATTAACATTATACTTCTTTAACTAGATCAAGGAAAATCTAATGATGAGGATGATGAAGAGTTACTGTCATCAACTGAATCATCAGATTCAGAACCATCTGATAATGATTCAGATTTTGGTCCAAGAGGTCCTAGAAGAGGTGGTGTAAGAGCTAGAGGTGGTAGAAAAGGACTTACTACTAGAGGAGGAAGTATGGTAGCTACACGTAGAAGAGGTCCTAATAAACAAATGGATATGGAACAAGTTCGTCGGTTAGATATGGAAATGGCTGCTGCTGTGAATGCTATGAAGAGTCCTGAGAAAGATGAAAAGTCAGGTATAAGAAGTAATTATTTTTTTTTATTTTTTCATTTTTATTAATATAAAAATTCATGATAAATTGAAAACAACTTTATTTTTTCTTTTCTTAGGAGGATTTGGTTTAGTTAGAGGTAAAAGACAGCTTAAAAATACTATTGCTCGGAAAAAAGAGGAATCGCAACGTATTGAATCATCTTCAATAATGAATGAAGATATTTCAGTTAATTTTGACAAACCATTGCAAACGACGAATCAAGTTAAAGCGAATTTGATTAATGCTAATATGATTAAAGGTGATATGATTCTTACAAAACCTGGACAAGGAAGAACTAATCAAAAAGTTACTTTTGTACAAAAGCAAGTGCTTATGAAGCCAAATGATCTTAAAAATATTGACATAAAGAAACAAATGATTCTTCCCAAAGGGAAATATTTGAATCAAACTGGAACGAAATTTTTTGCAACCAAAGATGGTAAACTAGTTCAAATACCTGTCGCTGCTAAAAATATAACATCAAATGTATCAGTCACTCAAATGAAAGGAACAATACCGCAAGTATCGTCAGCACAACAGTCTACAATGATACAGAATCAAACATCAAATATGCAACATCAACAATCAGCAAAAATAACATCACCTGGTACTATTTCAAAAATAAAATCTTGTGATCTGAAGAAAGAGAAAAGAAAACCTGATGGTTCAGAAATTCTTATGAAAACAGAAATAGATTCTGGTAAAATATCAGAGAACAAGATTTTTGATGGTTAATAATTTTATTTTATAATATTTTACCAATTAATTTATGTATGATATTGCAAATATATAAAAAATACCAATTTATTTTTAGGCACGAAAAAACATCCAAAAAAAGAAAATCGCAAATCGCCAGCATATATGGTAGACAATTTGGGTCCTGCATTGTTTTCAACTCCAGATATTATTCGTCGTGTTGGTTCGAATAGTGATTCGAAAGTTCAGGAAAATGTAGTGACATCATTGATCTCTACGACATCCTCTACAGTTGTTTCTTCTGGAAGTGGAAATTCTCTTACTCATTTATCATCAACACCTTCATCATCAACATCGTCTATAACATCAAATCGTGCCAGTTTGTATATATACATATTTGTATATATTTTAAAAAATTTATATATGTTCAAATTATCATTTAAAATTTATAATCAAAGGTACTGTTTCTACGTCTTCCGACCGAATTATAAATTCTGAAACTTCAATTACCATAGAAAAACGAGAAAATGGTGATTGTTTGGTACAAAATCACGAAGTGGAATCTAAATCAAGTATAAAATCTAATGTTTCAGAAGAATTACAACCAAGCTTGGATTCGGGTAATTACTACTTCTAAAGATATTGGAAATCATTAAATTTCTTATACTTATCGAAGTATATATTTAATTCATTTTTAGGTGGTATAGAAGGTGAAGAACATTTACTAGCTACGTTGGAAATGGAAGCTAGTAAACATGAAGAAGAATTATTAGCTGAAGCATTATTATTACAAGAAGAACTTGGAGTTGACTTAGCTGAACATGTATTAAAATTTTTATTTTTATTAATATTAATATATTATTTAAAAATAGTATTAAAAATTTGAATCATGTTTATTCTCTTTTCATTTTCAACTTTTTATTCTCTAATTTTATAGGCTACACTTGTTGAACAAGGAGGAAATGTTGTGCCTGAACCATTGACGTCAAATAATATGCTTATTCCTTCTTTGATTACATCTGAACAAGAAGGTACTAAGCCGTTAGATGCTTCTACGGCAATAATTGTAACATCAACTATGTCGAGCACAACGGTAGCTGGAGTAACAACTAGTGCAAATATAAACACATCTAAAGAAACAGGAAAAAAGTCAGCAAAAGATGATAAAGAACCCATTCAAATTATTCGTGGTGGTCGAGTAATTACATTACCTCCTATCGAAGCACCAGCTACTAGGAGCAGACGATTACAAGTTAAAACAGAATCTATTCAAAAAACATTTGAACCCGTTAAACGAACAGAAAAACTTGGGTACGTAAATAAGTTAAATACAAAAAATTATTATAATTTTCAAATTACAATATTTTAATATTTATTAATAGTTACAGTGTACAAACAATGCAACAAAGGATGTCGCAATCTGTAAAACATGAAATTCGTACAAATATAGATCAAGATGAAAAAAGTCAAAATGAAATTCGAGATGAAGATGATGTAGAAGAAGAAGGTGAAGAAGAAGAGGATGAAGAGGAAGAAGATTTGGAAGAAAAAGATCCAAAACAAATTGGGGAAGAAGATGAAGAAGAAGAGGAAGAAGAAGAAGAAGATAATTCGGATTCAGAAGATGATCCCGATAGACTTTGGTGTATATGCAAACGACCGCATAATAATCGTTTTATGATTTGTTGCGATGTATGTGAAGATTGGTTTCACGGAAAGTGCGTACATGTTAGCAAAGCAATGGGTAAGAAAAAAAATAAATATTATATTTTTTCGTTCAAATAATATGATAATATAAAATTTATATATGTTCTTTGTTAATGTTATATTTCTTCTTTTTTTGATTTTTTTTCTTGTTTAGGACAACAAATGGAGGAAAAAGGAATAGAATGGGTTTGTCCAAACTGTGCTAAAAAAAAGGACGAAGAAATAAAAACAAAACTGAATACTCAAAATGCTTCAGGAAAGCAACGGATTCAATCTGATAATATATTTGATAATCCAAAAAGTCTTACTTCTGTTAATCAAACTTCATTTAGTGAAGAAATATCACCTTTAATACGTTCTAATTGTGACTATGGTAGTGTTCAATATTCTAGTGGTATGCAATGTGTTGTTTGTAAAAAAGAAGCAAGAAACTCCAGCATTTATTGTTCTGATGCATGTATACTTGCGCATGCTCAAGAAACATTGACCAAAGACAAACCAATACCAGGATCAACCACTAGCCCGAAAGGAACAAGATTGTCACCTTTTGATTCTGCCTCAAAGCCGAAATCTGATACACGAGTTATTGTCTTTGAGAGAAAATCTGGAACAGTATTAACTGGTAAGTTAATTCTGTTCATTTTTAGGTTTCAATTAAATCTTTATTTAAAAAAAATATATTTTTATTTGTTATTATTAATATTTTTTAAGGTTCGGATGCTCCAACAAGATCAAATTTACGTTTATGGTTAAAAGAACATCCTACATTTGAAGTAGTTGGGACAAATAATCTTGGTACTTTACAAATAGGGAAAACGATCACAACTATTCAAAATACGCAAATACCCGTTAAAACAGTAAGTATAAAAATTTTCTTTTATTTTTCTACTTTTTTATTAAATATTTAATAAAATGTATCTTAAGGGAAAGTCTGCATTATTATCACCTGGAAAAGGACAAAATCTTCCAAAAATGACGTATACAAAAGTACAAGGATCTAAGCAAATGATTTTAACAACAGGAGGTAAAAAAATTACAGTCATTTCCGGTGGACAACAGCCGCAAGTACAACAAATTCAACCAACAAGTACAAAATCAATACAAATTAAACAAACGTTATTACCAGCATCAAATAAAAACTCTTTATTATTGAAAACTACAACGACAAAATTGATTACTCAACCACAATCTAAACAACCAAATGCTGTATCACCAAAGCAAACACCAAATGTAAAGAAACAGGAATCAAAACAGACAATTTTACAATCAAAACAGCAACAAATCAAGCCTAGTCCGCCAAAGAAACCTGAAACTGAACCTATAAGATTAAATATACGAAAAACTTTGACAGAATTATTGTCTAGCCGCATAAAAGAAACTGAAGATTTAAAACTTACTGATGAAGAAATAGCAGATTTAGCTTACAATATTGAACTAGAGTTGTATAAATATTTTAAAGATACAGGAGCAAAATATAAAGCTAAATACAGAAGTCTCGTATTTAATATAAAAGATACAAAGAATTTGACATTATTTAGAAAAATTGCTGATAGATCATTAACGCCAGATGCTGTTGTAAGATTAAGTCCTGATGAAATGGCAAGTCAAGAATTGGCCGAATGGCGAGAAAAAGAAACAAAGCATCAGTTAGAAATGATTAAAAAGAACGAGTTAGATCTAATGGCTCAAGCTAAGTCTATTGTTGTTAAAACGCATAAAGGTGAACAAATAATTGAAAATGATGGTAGTATTGATCACGTTGATCCAAAAACTCCTGTACAAGATATTGTAACTGCACTAAATAGTGCTGATAGTATAACTTCAACTGTGGATGATATGGAAAAAGATCTAGAAAGATCAAATGATGAAGAAAAATTAAAAACTAAAGAAGATATGAAAAGATTAAGGAGTTTTGATGATAAGAGAAAAAAGGATAAGGAAAAAGATAAAGATAGAGGCAGAGAGAAAGAAAAGGAAAGAGATAAAGAAAAGGAAAGGGGAAGAGAGAAGGAGAGTAATCGTTCGAAGGCTACGAACGATAGACGTGGTAGAAGTATTAGCAGAAGTAGACATAAACATAGTAGAGATGACAGAGAACGCAGTAAAACTAGAGAAAAGAGTAGAGAAAGAAAATCTCGAGATAAAGAAAGTAAACGTGAACGAGAAAAAGATCGCGATAAAGAAAAAGAACGGGATCGAGATAGAGATCGTGAACGATCCAGAACCAGAGATCGAGAAAAATCAAAACTTCGTTCGGAAAAAAATAATAGAGAAAAAACTAAACAAAAGGAAAAAGATAGGGAGAGAGAAAAAGAAAAAGAACGACATAGAAATAATGAAAATAATTCAAGAAATCGTAATAGTAGTTTCATTCATTGTGATTTAAAAGATGTCGATAAAAAAGACGACGAAAGGAAGAGAGAGATGGAAAAGAAAGAAGAATTATCAGGATTAACAGGAACATCATCTGAAAAATCAATTGAAGATCGGCTTTGGCGGCATATTGAAGACGAAGCAACAACTAACACCATTGATGGAAATGATTCTGATCTATCGGATAGAGAACCATCTTCAACAGTTACGATTAAAACACCGGATATAAATGATGAAATTGATAGAGAAAGAGAACAAGAATCAACTATCATTGAAAGTGAAACTCCGAAAGGAGGATGGCAAACAGTTTGGAGAGGTTTCGTTAATATGGTGGATGTAGCAAAGTTCTTTATTACCGCGCAAGAAGTCAGTGGTCATGCAAAAGATTTGATGGATGACTTGCCAGATACAGTTGATGTTGTTGGTAGAATAAGTCATGAAACTGTGTGGGATTATATTTCAAAAATGAAAAAAACTGGCTCGAAAGAAATTCTAGTGATTCGACTTACTGCAGCGAATGATGAAGAAAAGATTCCATACATAACTCTGTATAGTTATTTAAATAGTAGAAGTCGACTTGGAGTAGTTGGAAATGTTTCTAAAAATATAAAGGATTTTTATATAATGCCATTTTCAAGTCAAAGTACAATACCTCAAGTTCTGTTACCTTTAAACGGTCCTGGTTTCGAAGAACACAGACCGCATCTTCTTTTAGGAATCATTGTTCGTAATAAAAGAAAACGCCTTGCCGGTATAACTTCGAGTGTTCCAATGAAATTATCGAAAAAAGACACTGATCGAAGCTATACGCCACCATTAGTAAGTGCTTCAAAAGATAAACCTAATAGTACCAATACAACGATTGCAGCTTCTGTTGCTTCTACGGCAACACCAACGATCCCAGCGTCTTCATCTCCTTCAGCAACCGGAACAAGTACATATCATAAAACAATTGGAAGTGTTAGTACGACAGAATCCACAAAAGAAAAACAACATTCTGTCACACAAATAACTCTTGACAATTTGAATAGAGCACATATAGGAATGTCGAGGAGTACGTTACTCGATACCGCAACAATATGTAAAATAGTTCCCGAATTATCTTCAAAGATCGATCTTACTTCTTCACCTGGTAAAGTACCTCTTGAGGATGATGGTGATGAACCGTATAGTCCCGGCCAGATGGATGAAGAAGAGGTTGATCTTGATATACGAACTTCTTCAACATCGGCATCAACAGCTACAGTACCTTCGATATCTGGTTCAATGGTTATTGATAATACCCCACTTGATAATAGCATAATTTCTTCTAGTAAAAATTCTACCGATCTTCAACGAAAAATGGAAGAATTAAATAGACAAATCGAAGAGCAGAAGCAACAAATACAGAGTATTAGTTCGTCGTTTCTTGGTGAATCAACATCTACTTTGCCGGTGAGAATTTTAACAAGATTTATTTTTTATGAAATCAAATGTTATTGTTTTTCCTTTTATCCTATTGTAAATAAAATTGATTTCGATCTATTCGTGGTATCCTCTTCCTATCCTCGAGCTGTTTGGTTACTTTTTGCGAAAATATTTTAATGAAATCATTTTTATGTTTGATACATATATACATTTACATTTTTTATTTCTTTTTTCATTTTTTTTTACTTATTAATATAAATTTATATATATATATATAAATTTGTATATATAATTTATTATATATATATATATATATATATATATATATAATATATAATATATAATAAATAATATATATATATATATATATATATTATATATATTATATATTATATAAATATATATATGTATATTTTATACAATTGTATAAATTTTCTTTTCAATTTAATACTATCAATATATTTGATTGATTTTAAAATGCACCAAATTTTTTTAATTATAAATACAAATATTGTATCAGTTTTAATATATTATAGAATTGATAATTATTTTATTAAAAAAATTAACATATATAATGTGAAATAAGTAAAAGTTATTTCTTTCAGTTTTAGTTTGTTTTTTGATTTTTATTTTAATTTTTTTCCTTTCTTTTTCTCTTTCAATTAATATTATTAAATCAATTCGGTAAGTTAAAAACAATTTCGGCAAGGATAAAAGGAAATAAGAAGTTCTAAAGAGAAATTATATTTGATTGTAAATGATTCAATATTATATACATGGATACATATATTTATTTAAAAAAAGAAAAATTTAAAAATTCTATTGATTTTTGATATTATTTTTGTTAATTTCAGGGTTTAGGGCTGGACCCACCGGCCAGTGATGAGTGTGAAGAAGCTTACAGTCCGTCAGATACAAGATCGTTTACACCACCACCACCGCCCGGTATTTCAAAATTTACTCAACCAATTCTTGACAAAGTTTCAAACATAACGATACCACCAAATTTGCAAGAAATCTTAGCAAATGTTAAACGACAAGAAAGTTCAAAAATAGACCCATATTTACCATCCAAACCCAGTGCTACATTCTTAACTACTGCAAATTCTTCAATTTATCAAAATTCAGAAAAATATTCTTCACCGCCTTCTATGAAACTCTCAGTTGGAGGATCAAATAAATCCAATGCTGATAAATCCTCACTTGAACCATCATCTAGTCATCGAGAATCAATTTTAAAGGAAAAAGAAAGTAAAAGCACTTTAAGTTCATTAAGTGATTTGGATTTAATCAGAAAAGCAGAAGAAGAATTAGCGGCCGTTGCAGCTGCATCAGCTGTGGTAGCATCAGGAACAATGATGACTGAAAATTCTGTTCCATCAACTTTATCTACAACACCAACTGTTCCAACAATCATTTCCTCTCCATCATTAATACCAGTATCTGTAAATCTTTCAAGTTCGACAACAGATTCTCCCACTCACGAAGGAACTTCTTATAAAAATCCCTTTCCAGAAACTTTTAAACGAAATATAGCTCCTGAACAGCCGAAACCTCCGGGTCTCGAAGATGAGGATTTTCCTCCGTTCCCGTCTACGCCACCAAGTGTGGAAAACAATGTATCTAAAACAATGTCTTCTCGTTCAAAGTTTGTTCCAAAAAGTGGAATTGTGTTAAGCGTTAAAAGAAAAGTTAATGATGATAGTATTGCTCCTTGTACTCCAAACAAGACACAAAGGGTAAAATCAAGATGGGGTCAAGGTCCTTCCGAATCGATTGATTAATTGTATTTATACATTTACATACAGGAAGAAATTTTTTGCAATGGAAGGTTGAGAGTATCACATGACTTGAAAATTTAATTATTTTTCGCGAATTTCAAACGCGATATCACTGAAAAAAATGTAGCCAAATTGATACAAAAACTCATTACTTTTTTTATGAGATATAACGATTGGTAATTAATATGGAGAAAGAACAAACTATTGGAAATGTTTTCGTACTAGATAGATAAACTTGGTATTTTGTGTTTATTGTTATTTGATACGTAAAAATGGATCTGTTCATGTCGATGTTTGCTCTTATGAATTGTATGTGTGTGCATATGTGTATAAGTGTGTTGCTTGTGTACATGCGTGTGTGTAGTATTAAATATGAAAACAAAGAAAGAAATTAAAGAAAATCAAATATCTTTTGTCGAAAAGATTTCGGCACCTAAGATTACTTGTAAATACTAAGGCGATGAAAATGAACGTTCATATCGCTCATTAAGCTCTTCGCTATATGTATATAGTCTTATTGAAAATGCTGTAATATATTGTTTAAATTTACTCGGAAGATTATGTAAAACGGTGCATACATTTGTGTGCGCTGTCAGTGTATATATATAAGTTAGTTATAAGGATCTACGACCGACCAATATCTTTATTTCAATCAGCACATTTGTATATTTATTTGTGCGGTTGTGATTCATACATCGTGCATCTTTCTAACAATTCATAAATATGTATAACATAATATTTTTAGGTTTGTAACGCTTCATTCGGAAAATTAAATATTCATATAACGGTGTAATCGTAGATTCTTTGACGCGCAAATCGTTATGTCGCTTAAGATATCATAAAATCCACTATAATAACGTTTATTTTTTCACTTTGAGATCGATGAAAAGGCTAACCAAAAAAACGACGATCTCATCTGTTCTCTTTTTAATATTTGCTTTAAGTTTATATGTACGCATTAATCTCTCTGCGTCACATAGTTAACGCATGTTGATAAACTAGTACTATATTATTTTTACATTATTCTCTCTATTAAATTTTGTTTATTACCTTTGTTTCATTTTCTTTTCACCGATGCTATCGAGATATAACCATTTTTTTTATATGTTGCAAGTAATACGAAATCTTATTCAATGATTGAAGATCTGTTACATATTATAATGATGATTATACATAAATATGATTATTATATTGCTAAAAATATGCAATTCAAACGAAAACTTATATTGATCAATACACACTTGTACGAATTATGTATGTATCAAAATTCGAAGAAACAAATATCTTGATCAAAAGAGAATTTTTTTCTCGTGCAATTTTTTCTATTCTTAGATAAAATCTTAATCATTGCACGAATATAACTCTTTTTATAAACAAAATCCTGTGTACCTTTATCTATATTCGTTTTATACAAATCAATTATCGTTAAACTTAAGTTTTGTACACATTTTTGAATAATGTGACACAATAACAATTCACTATATAATCACATTACTATCGCTTTCGTAGCATTATTTTTATTATTATAATTATTAATGCCATTTTTATTGCTAGAATAATAGTAAATGAACTCAATTATCATCATTAATTACAGTTATTATCATCATCATCTGTTGTTCATTATAATCATCCAACAATCATTATAGTTATCATTATAATTACCTAATATTATAAAAATAATATCGAAGATCAATACATAACATAATTAATTTTGATTGTAAAAGTATATACAAATTTTTTATTTTTTAAATGAATTCAAAAAAATCAAATATTTTAAATCATTAGAATAGTTTGATTACTGAGTGAATTAGAAAATAATATAATTCGTTTTGGGTTAAATGTTAATGATAATACATATTGTATTTAAAAGTAAAATTAAAATTTTTTATTTTTTTAGTTCTAAAATTTTCAAACGATTTCAAAATGATTTATTATATTAGTTTGGATTTCTAAAAGAATTTTTAGAAAAAACGGAAATAATCTTCATACAGTTGTAAAAAAAAAGTTCGAATTATATTGATTTCAGTTTCTATATTAAATATCGGTTCTATATTTAGACGTATTTAAGTAAAAAATTTTGAGATGATTCTAGAGATTAAAATATACATAGAGATAAAAATTGATACAAAAATATTTCTTAAAATTTATTTTTCAATTTATAAGTAATTTTATTTTATATTAAACGAAATAAAACAGAAATAAAATGTGATGATTTTGATTTGTTAAATCACTTTATATGTTTTATTTAATTTCTAAAATCTAAAATCATTGCTTAAATTTTATGTTTAATTAATTCAATACTGTATGATGATTTCATAATAATATATCAATTATAATACACATATTTGTATCAGTTTTGCATTAGACAAATATTAAATTAATAATGTTTATTTAAATATTAATTAGTTTATTAATTGTGAACGTAGTCACTATTTCTTCGATTTTATTATAATTTATTATAATTTAAACATAAAATTAATATATCTCCAACCCAAAGAATTACATTTCATGTTTATTCATATTTCTTTATTGCCCTTTTTGTTTTAGTTTCTGTTTTTAAAATTAAATTTGATAGAAACTAAATCGTAAGATAGAATTTATAAATCAATACTGTATTGTTATATAAGCGAATTGATATAATATTAATTATGTAGAATCGAAATTGAAATTAAATCACTATAAATGATATAATAATGATATATAATATTGATTTTCTAAAATCAAAATTAAAATTAATCAATATAAATTAGAATTTTTTTAAAATTATTTCGGTTTTTTAAAACTGTTTCAATTTAGAATTTTTAATTTTCATTGCGAATAAAACATAATTTTGATTGAATTCGAACATTTTAATATATTTTAATTGTTGTTTCTCATAACCAATCAATTTTTAGTGACTTATAGGAAATTTATTATTATTATTATACTTTATGCGCATGCTTTCTCTATTACAATATATTTTCGTTTCGCTACTTCCGGAAAGAATTGTCCATTTTTCCGTACACGCGCAATGGAGGAAGAGCCATTTTGTCCGGAGCAGCAACGTGGCAGCCGGTGTTCCCGGTGTTCTTATTACAATGAATATTCGTAAGTATATTGAATAATAGTATATTATTTTCAAATGTATTTTATATAAAATTGGATACAAATATTTGTAGATATCATATTATGATATTTATATATTTTATATATATATATATATATTATATATTATATATAATATCCGTTCTTTACATTTTAGTTACATTGACTACACCCCTAATTTTTTTTGTTCACTTCAATTTATTATTTTTATTTTTATTATTTTGAATTTATTGATTATTTTAATAATTATTTTAAGTATCTATATATTTTATATTTTTAAGTTCTTAATATTCTTAAGTTCATTAGTAATTTTTATCTGTTTTTTAAATGGATAATATGTGTATATTATATTTGTATGTTCTTATTTCAAATTATCATTTTCACAAATTTTAATATTTCATTCATTATAATTTTAATATATCATTATTATATTATTTCACTATAATTTCTTATAAAATATTATAAGTAAAAGGTGCGAAGTTCAAGTTAACATTTAATATTTAATTTTTTTTCAGTTATATCATTACTAGTCACAATTATCGGTATAACAACTTGTTTTTCGACCGAAATATTACAGTCTACAAATTCCTACTTAACTACAGCTGATAGAATTCATCTGAAAAAAATACTTGAACCAGGTTTAACATCAAATGATGTTACATTTATGTATTATGCAGTTCATGGATATACATTTCTTGGTGAAGTTTTATCAAACAAACAAGTAAGAAAAATTTTTATGAAAAATTTTAATATTTTATTTGTTTATTTAAAAATATTATTTATCAATATATAAATGATGAAATATTGCCATAATTGAAATATAATGATATCTTGATTAGTCTTACTGATTTAATCATTTATTTATTGTAATATTTTAAAAATATTTTGAAAATATTTTGACAAAATTTATATGATTTTTAGGATATTTGTAATTTTATGATAAAAATTATAAAAGATGATAATAACATTACAACTGAAAAAGCTTTTTACATTGCATCTATATGGCAAACCATGGGAAATTGTCAAGCCAATTCATTATTTAATATTATAAAGGTTTGTATTTAAAGATTTTGTATTATAAGGTTAATACATAAAATAGTAAATTTTTAAATATAATGATGTTTCAAGACTTTCGTTCTGCTAGATTTCTATATTGAAGAATAACTTTATTTACTGAATAAGAGTATTGTTATATATATATTAATGAAATTTTTGTTATTAGAAATTAAAAGAAATTATTTTATATAAATAGGTGTTTACAAATACAATAGAGAAAGAAACTTCAAGTATGATGGAAATATATTATGCAGTAAATGGTCTGAATATTTTATCGGAAAAATTGTCACGTGATAAAATTGACAATATAATAAAAACAATACAAAATATGCTACGAAAGGATGACAACTTATGGAAGTACGACTACTCTGCTAATATTTTAGTCTTATAATTTATTTAATTTTTATTAAAAGTTACAAGATTTGAATCCAAGTTCTAATTTTTCTTGATTGAATATTCTACGAGCAGCTTGGGTTATGCATTTCACATTGCTTCGGATTTTGGAACAAGCGGTATGTTTGCTTTTGATCGCATTGAAGATGCCATTATTCAAGCTGATGAAGTAGATGGCCAATATTTACAATTTGAAGGTGGTCTTTCGGTAACTAGTAAGTATTAAATTATTATTATTAAATTTATTTATTTTAATTAAAATTACAATAAAATATATTATGCAGTAAAAGTTAAATTTTGTTTGAAAGACCAAATTATTAATTTTTTTATGTTTTCTTATAATATTTGATAAATATTATTTAAGAATATAAGTTTTAATAAGAAGTTTTCATATTAGTTTAATATTATGAAATGTTTGCAATAAATTTATGAATCAAATTTAATATGCTCCAATTTAGACCTAAATACATTACTTATTGTAAAGTATATAATAAATAGCATTAATTAGAGATACAGCTAAATGCTAAAATCCTCAAGCGCTATACTTGCCACAAAAAATATATTGACAAACTTAAAAAAATATAATTTTTTTAAATTGAAAATGAAATTTAATAAATTAAATAATTAATTGATAATGTTTTATTAATAATAAATAAACATATATTTAAGTTTATATGTTGTATATAATATATACATATATTTATGTTATATTAATGTTATATTAACCCTTTGCGCTCCAACAGTGACTCTCAGTCACCACTCAGTGTAGTGCGACAACTCCAGTGGTGACTCTCCGGCACCACTTGGATTGATGCAGTAATTCGAATGAAAATATTTATTTATGTTTGATTTTTTTTAAAATATCGCTTCATGAATAGATTCCTAAGCTCTTTAAGTATAAAGTGTAGAATAATATACTATTAAATAGTTTAGATTAGTAGACTAGTAGATTTTTATCTGAAATAAGACCGTGATCTCGGATCGAACTATTTTCGGCATTAGTCCGAGTTTGACATTCATGGCGATAGAAATATTATTTTTAAAGTTTCTGAGTTTTGTAAGTGTAGAACTGTAATGAAATTGGTTCAAGTGGAGATGAGTTTGATTTTTCGTTATTAAATAACGAAATGATTTCTATTCATTAAGAAATTGATAGAGAGAAAGAAAATAGTAATGAAAATTGAGATGCTGTAAGAGAAGGAGAAAAATAAGAATAATAGACTGTGAATGTAAGAACAAGTTATTGGGACATTAGTTCAAGATGAATTTTTCATTATTAAATAATGAAATTATTTTTATTTATTAAGAAATGATAATAGAGAGAAGGAAAATAGTGATAAAAATAAAGATGAAAAATAAGAATAATAGACAATAAATGAGAGCACGTTATTGGGATTTTAAGGTTTGTAACGATATTTTATTGTGATATTTACTCTGACAAACCGAGGATGCTTTTTAGTAATTACTTTATTATTAAAATATCACACAACAATATAGATTTTTAATATTCAACAATTTAATATTCAATAAATTATCTTTCTTTATATGTAAAGATAGATAAAATATTAAAATATAAAAGTTTTATACATTAATTTGTGTATGAAATCATTTTAAGTTAGCTAAGAAATTCACCAAACGCGTGCGGGAAATCGTCTGGAGTTATTGGTTCGCCCGAGCTAAAGAGGCCGGGGTATAAAGGGTTAATATATAAATGTAATATATGGTTTCTTATTACAAAATAAAAAATTAGTTAAAAAATTTATATTAGTTATATGCGAAAAGTGTATTGATAAAAAAAAAATTTACATAATAAATTTTATCAAAATAATATAGTATGAATTTTGATATCTATAATTATTTATAATTTCTTGAGATTTTTTGGTGTATTTTCTATTAATTTATTAATTATATTTTGATCGATTTCAAACGACAATTTCTTTAATAATTTTAAAATAGTAATATATTATATTTTATGTTTTTCTACATTTTTGTTTAAATAAATACGTAAAATCAAATCGGAATTTTATATTGATCATCATAATAAATTGATTTTCCTTTTCAAATATTTTTTTCTTATTCAAAAAATTTGATATGTATGTGTTTACATGACTAATATTTTGTTGTAAAATAAAAAGCTCTACATTTTAATTTTTTTAATTCTATTAAATTCTACAGTATATGTGTAATATTCAGAAATTTCTTTCTGTAAATTACACAATTCAATTGTCTTGTAAATTACATATACAAATCACTAACTAAAGTAATATTATATGAATATTAAATCATTTCTGTGATTAAAATAATTGAAATAATTACAGAAATCTTAAAATTTTCATTAGATAAAACATTTTCTTTTATTTATAAATTGCATATCAAATATTAAATGATTATGAATATTACTATGAACAATATCTTTGATAATTGAAATCTTATTTTTGAAAGAATTTGCATTTCTTAAATAAAAGTATATGGTTCAAATTTTAATTTTTTTTATAAAACGATTTTTTAGTTACTTTAGTTTTTTAAAAAATTTTGATATTTGAAAATAATACTATTTTTTAAAAACTTATAAATGTTATAAGTATAGAGAAATAAATAAAAAAAGCATTATAAAATATAAAAAAATATTATAAAAATATATTTAAAAGTAACTTTTTAAAGAAATAATAAAATATTACTAAAAATATTTGTTAATTTATTTTTATATTATATATATATATATATATATATATATATATATAATTTATTAATATTTAATAATATTTAATAATATACATTTTAATTCTTCATTAAGATGACCTTTATATATAGTATGTATATTATTTTAAGAAATGATAAAGAAGTATTCTAAATGCATATAATGTTTTAACAAAAAACAGTTAGAGAAATTTGAAATATATCAATATACTTTCTGCAACAAATGTAAAAATTATTTCTATTTTTAATTAATTTTCAAATTAAACTTAATTTCATTCAGTTTTTTAATTAATTTCATTTTAAAAAATTTTTTTTCCTTTGTACAAAAAAAAAATTTTTATTAACTAAGTGTATCTTTTTTTTTTAGGTTTCTTGGTGAATGGCATTTTTAAACTTTCCAGTACATTAAAAAAAAAGCCACCACTAACACTTCAGCAAATAGTGAAAATGGCTAATTATCTTTTATCTCGACGTTCCGTACAAACACCAAGAGGCGTTACAAGTTTACTTTCAGCATTAACAACTTTAGCAAACAATGATTTTGAAAAACCAGTCTGTGTAACATTAGCCAATGAAGAAATTAGCATTTCTATTCAACAACCCTTAGTTACAATAAAAGTTTGTGATATATTAGGCAATCCATTAACTAACACATTTAAAGTGATTGCAAATTCTGCAACTAGAATTGGAGATGATGTTGTTATATTCAATAAACAAAGTTTGCAGTCTTCTACAACAGACAAGTAAGTATTAAATCTTCTTGTTTTTCCCCAATACTTTACCGATTCAGTTGAACTTTTTTCGAAATCGGTTATACCTTGGGGTATAGTATTTGTTGAACAATCTTTTAATCTTTTGTTAGAATTCGAAAAGATCAAGAAGTTCAACAGACAATTTATGTATGTATTTATACAGGATATCCCAAGAATATTGAAACATTAGTAAACTGGAGATTCATGAAATAATTTCAAGCAATATTTTTCTTTGCAAAAATTTCGTTCCGAGTTATTAACAAAAAACACTCGTCAATCACGAAACGTGTAGCCTAGTCATACTGTAACAACAGTCGCCATGTGTCGCGAATAAGTTCAAACAATATATCGAAAATGTTGAATATATTTATTTATTTATTCATTGCTCGTGGTATAATTCGATCTAATTTTTTATTGATAAAAAAATATTTTATTATATTCAACACATTTTTTTCGAGATATGTAGATGTAATATATGATATAACATGTAACAGCTCGACTAAGTTATATGCTCCATGATTGATCAGTATTTTTTGTTAATAATTCATTAACAAAGCCGTAACAAAAGTTTTTGCAAAGAAAAATATTGCTTGAAATTACTTCAGGAATCGAAACGGATATTTCCACATTTTTTGGGACATCATATATATATCCTATATATACAAAAAATTTTAACATATTTATTAAATTTTAGAACATTATTTACTATGAATTTTATGGAAATGAAACCAGAACGTGGATTTTATAAAATATCAGTCACAGCTGGATCAGTAACTAATACCGTTACAGTGAAAGTTCTTTGCGATGTAATGGTCGATTATATGGAGATTGGTACTGCTGATGCTGATCAAACTACTCAACCAAAACTTACACGGTAATTTAATAAAAAATTTAATAATAGATTTAAATATGAATTATTTCACATAAAATTGATGTATATATGATAAATGTAATATTTAATTTGATATACTGTTCATAGAATACTTTTCCCTGAAAAGTTGTCACAAAAGATTGAAGCTGATTCTCAACAAAAATTAGTTATGAGATTTTTATTAAGAGATAATGCTAATAAAAAACCTATGCGCACACATCAAGCATTTGTACGACTTTCTTCTATGTTAATTTCAAAAAATGATAAAAAAGGACATGAAATTCTTTTTGTTGCTGAAGCTGATACATCGCATCTTTATAAATTTGATATGGTATTTATAATATTTTTTAGTATAATTGTAATGAAATTTCTTGAAATTATTTAAATTATCATTATTGCGCTATTTAAAACATTTTAGCCTGTAGGAACCGCAGCAGCAAATTTTAATTATCAAAGTGGAGATTATAATGTAGAATTAATTATTGGTGATGCAATATTAAGTAACCCTTTCCAATGGACAGTAGCAACAGTTAATTTGAAATTTCCTGAACCATCTTCGTCCGAACGAACAGATAAAAATGTATTTTACAAATCTAAATCTAATGTTTATTCAACAAAACCAGAAATAAAGGTATTTGTTTTATTATTGCATATTATTGATATTCAAATAATATTTTTCTCGTTTTGTGTATTACTAACTAATACAAACCAATGCTCGTTAGTGATAGCAATCATTTTTCTGATTCTATTGCCTCCTTAACATTGGAAAAATATTATTGCCGTCAAATATATTTTTCTATTTTTCTAAATAAGATAATATTTAAGACGATTACGTTTAAATATTTACATTTATATTTTGACGGACATTTTTTAAATTTAATATTTTTATAAATAATATAAGTTATTTAAAATAAGTAGAAATTCAAAAAAATATTTATATGTTGTAGCATATGTTTCGCGAACCCGAGAAGAGACCTCCTGTCTTTGTTTCAAATTTATTTACCGGTTTATGCTTAGCACCAATTCTTTTGTTACTTGTTTTGTGGGCTAAACTTGGAGTGAATATATCAAATTTTCCATTTTCGCTTAGTGCGGTTATATTTCATCTGGGACTGGGAAGTAAGTATTTCATATTTGATAAAACAATAGATTCCTGTATAATGAAACGAAAAAAATATATCATATATAACATAAATATGTCATATATTATCAATTTATAATGTATTAAATATAAAATAAGTTAGATAAATTTCAATATTTTGATATATTTATTAATATTATTTGTTTAGAATATACAAATATGTATTCAATACATAAATGATGCACGATTTATTTAAATATTTTCGATAATGCATCAAAAAAATATTTTAAATAAAATTTGATTTATTTTTAATTAGTTAGAAATTATAATATTTAAAATCTTCAAAAATTCTTTTTATAAAAATTACCACTGGTGAATTATCGCATAAGGAAAATTAAACTATTTAGCGTAAAATCTGTGAAAAATAACTATGCTATGAAATTAAAAATACATCATATTATTTAAAAGAATCAAACTTGACTTTTTATACAAAAAAGCATTTTTTGAAGATTTTAAGTATTATAGCTGATATAAAACAAATCAACTTTTGTTTAAATATTTTTTTTGTTATATTATGAAAATGTTTTAAAAATTGCACACTATTCTGCTGAATATTTTATATTTATTTTTTATTCATCAACATTATTTATAAATATAAATGATATAAAGATATATATAAAATTTTATAAAATTAAAATATATATTTAAACAAATAATAGATAAATATTTTTATTCGACTTTAATATTTACATTTATTAATGCTATCTATAAATAATATCCTTTTTAGTATATCTGATCGTATTAGATTCATCGCTTGAAAAGTTTAAAGTATATATGTGGTTATATAACATATTATGCAAAATGTAATTTTCTAGATAGAGATTCATTATATGATATTAATTAATCTTTCCGCGACTTTTCTGCTGCGCCATTCTCGCTGAACGCATCAAAAATGTGCACAGTGTTCAAGAAAGATCGTTGTTTTAACGGTGTTTATTGAAAAAAAATTGATGCTATATTTCCAGAGAAAGATACTCGATGTGCAATAAT
Source organism: Apis florea (assembly GCF_048593485.1). Classification (NCBI taxonomy): domain Eukaryota; kingdom Metazoa; phylum Arthropoda; class Insecta; order Hymenoptera; family Apidae; genus Apis; species Apis florea. Next base: position 301,523 of record NW_028256783.1, on the reverse strand, counting down.
TTCAATCATCATATCGTCAACTCATCATATACGATGTGCTGCATCTTATGCAAAATAACTAGTCGCTCGTAATACTTCAGTGGCATCTTGTGCAGAGCGACTATAGTCTAGATAGTAGTAGCAAAAGAATTAAGATATGCCCAATGTTTGACAAATAATCACTTTTGATTAATTTGTTGTATTTCGGGCATAAAAAAAATGTGAAATTTTCGCAAGTGTAATTATTATATTGCAATTGTAGCCCATATTTCACAACAATGTTTCTTAACATTTACTTATATCCTTTCAAATGATATAATTATATATATTCTATTATTTTTCAATAATTCTTAATCAATTTGTTTTTCAGGTATTTTCACACTTTTTGGAATATTTTGGTTAAAACTAAACATGTTTGTTACTCTTCGATATCTCGTCGGCCTTGGTATTGTTACATTCCTCGCAGGCAATAAAATGTTATCACGAATAGCGCATAAACATAAGTCACGTTAATTCATTAGAGCATAATATTTTTATAATCACTTATGAAAATTAAGTTATTCAGCAAAAAGAATAAACCTGAGAAAAGCATAAGACTGGCCTTGCTGGAATGAATAAATCCTTGAAAGTGATGAATAAATTTGAATTGTCACTTGTGTTTCATGTTTTCATGAAATGATATTTATTGTATTTATAGTAGTGTAATTTTCGGTTAATACAAGAAATAGCAATACTATTTTTCATTGTAATTAAATGTGAAACAAATTAAAATTGCAATTATATAATAATTGTATATTGTAATTTTTATATATTTTATTTGTTAAGATTGAAATATATCTAAACATATGTATAATTATAATTTTCGTTTCAGAAATGCATAAGAAATTTAAAATTTACTCACATTTCTACTTTTTGCTTTATTCCACATATAAAATGGCTATGATCAATGATATCCACTTGTACTAATAATAAATCAATTTTTAATAAGGTTTTTTTGTATTGATTTATTGACTTAGACATATTGAATTATGTTGAATTTGTTTGATCAGTAAGATAATCTTTCACTAATTTTCGTAGATCATTTGCTTGCATCAATAATTTATCTTTTTGAGTTTGAAGTTCTGTAGTAATTAATTGTGCAAAACCTAATCGACGCCAAAAATTAATCGTTTGTTCAAAGTCTTTCGTAATCTAAAAATATAATGAATATGATTTCAATTTTGATAGCATAGTAATAATCTGTATTTTTCTTTTCTATATACAATGGAACGAACACTTTTAAAATTCTTTATGTAATAAAGAAATAAATAGCAGTTAAATATAGACAATTTTTTTATGAATACTTTTTTAAAAAATTATAAAAAAAATATTTTGTAAATAATTTTTTTTAAAATAAGATTTAAAAAAATTTTCAGAAGCTATAGAAATATTGTAGAGATTTACGATTTATGATGTAAATAATAATCTAAATATAATCTATAACAGATGTTCGAAAATTTAAGCAAATCATTTTTATAGTACATAATTGATTTGATCTCAATATGACTTGAAAAGATTTCAAAATTTCCTTCATATACTAATGTACGTTTATATATAAATACAATATTATGCATATATAATGTAATTCTTAAGCAGTTTCAGCATGTTTAGTTGAATTATTTTTATTGATTCTTTTATTAGTACTTATATAAAATGAGCATTTGCGTTATTTCTTTTTCTACTTCATTTTTATTAGATATTTTTCATTTGATAGTTGATATCATTCTTGATTAAAGTGTCAAATTTCAATTTTTGTATCATTGAAATCTCCATGATAGAGGAGATACATCGTAAATCGTTTTAGAAATATATTGAAGATAAACTGCAATTTTCAAGAAAATATCAAATCAAATTTTTATAAAAAAATTTTTAAAAAATGAAACAAAATCAATCCTATAGATGCGATTCGTATCTATTTTTTTTTTAAAATATGGAAAGAATTGAATTTTAACCGTTTGAATTGGAATAACATCATTATCATCGGTTAATGATAATTGCATAGGATAACTATTCATTATGGGAAGAATTTTTTCATCTTGTGTTTCATATTTTCGACACATTTGCATATAAGCAAGTATGCGTTCAGCTTTGACCATCAAAGCTTTCATATGTTTTACACTATGATTATATTCTTTACACATTGTCATCGTTCTATGTTTATCTTTTTTGTGACCTGATCAATTATAATTATAGTTAATTTAATTAGTTAATAAAAACAAGTATATATGTATAAAGATGTATACCAAGAATAAAACGTTCATTTGCTTCTCTGTAGATATTATGAAAGAAATTTGATTCTCGTAAAATTTCTTCTAATTCATTTCCAGATTCTCTTCCATGAAATTTAATTTTATTACGATATTTCACGATCTCATCAAGAAGATTCGCGATACGAAGATATTGTTTAGTTATTATTTGTTGATCAATATGATCCTTGTTCTTGATTATCTCGTAATCCTTTCGCCGCATATCTGTATCTATTACAATGAAATATAAAACAGGAAAGATTATAAAAAATATTCATAAATTATTAATTACAAATCATTATTATCATTTTCATTAATCATTATCATATCATTATCATTAATCATTATTAATTGGTATTTATGTACTTTTGCGATAATCAGAATAAACATTTCGCAAATTGCTCCAAAGATATTCAAGTTTCCTTTGAAGTAACGTTATAGTTGTTCTTTTTTCGTTATCTCTATCTTCCACAAATGCATCAATTCTACCTTTGAAATAAAAAAATTTATATTTTAAAATTGTTAACAAAGAATAACAATATTTTTATTTTTAATAAAGAGAGAGAATTATATAAGAATACTAAGTAAGCATGATCATATAATGGAGAAAAAGTATTTATAGATAATATCTACAACTTACTTACTAAAGGCAGTACTTCTTGCGACATTTGCGACATTTTCTCCTCGTTGATTTACAAATAAGTTAATTTTTCGTAAAATATTTTCTTTCTGATTTCGATGATAATTAATATTTTCGAAGGTAAAGATTTTATCAGCCAACGCTGTTTTAATTTTTTGATGGAAAAAATTATAAATATCTGCTAGCCGAGCTTCATGTGCTTCCAAGGATCGATTGAATATTTCTATGTGAGTACCATTTGCTCTACGACGTTGATCTTCGGCTTCTTGTAGACTATCCAGTAATAAACTGATGCTATATGAATGTAAAGAATTTCCATGATATGTATGTATTTTAATTGATCGTTTATCGTGTACCTGTAGTCCTTGAGATCGAAAACGTGTTCCGAAGTCTGCCAAATTATGTTGATCTTTTTATAGATATCCGGCATTTTTATACGTGTAAGCATTTCTCTCCACAAACTTTGATAACGTTTCGTGTTCAAAGTACTAAGCTTAAGTTCATTAGAGAATGCTTCTTTTTTCAATTCTTGCACAGTACGTACTGGTTTATGTGGTGGTCTTCTAGTTCGTTTCTGTTTAGGGCCCATTTTTTAATTATTTATATCAATCTCTGATAAAATTATTTTCACAAATTTCTTTTTCTTTTTCTTATTTTTTCTTTAACTATTTCTTTCAAGCGATTATTCCTTTCGATTTGATTGATAATCATGCGAAACGAATTTAAATGAATATTTTTCGATTAATCGAAATTTTATTGATTTCGATATTATCAGTTTTCTTGTTATAAGAAATCTGAAGTCGAATAATATGTATAAAAACAATTACCAAATTATTATAAATATAATATATAATATTAATAATAATAATTATTAATAGATATTAATATTGAAATTGCTATATATATAAAATAATGGAAATGAAATATGGTTAAATTATCTTACAATTTTTTTTTCCTAAACTTTAACTTTAATAGTTTTAACTTTATTAATGTTTTTTTATGTGATTACTTAAAAATGTTGTGTTATTTAACACTGTTTCTTCTTTCGTGATTTGTCTTTAAAATTAGTAGAATTTTCAAGGTTTTAAAATTAGAGAAACTGTTTACACTGTTTAGTGAAAGTATATATATGATCGGCATAAAGTCTGATTATTCTTTCTGGAATTTTCGACGAATATTTTATTTTACATTGTATATTATGTAATATAAATATGTATATTATATAATGTAAATATATTATATAATGATAACAAATTCAAAGTTTTCATTTATGTTTTTAAAATGAATCACAATATGGAGTGATACGATATTGAATATAAATTCAAAGGAGGATAAAGAAGAAATATTCAGGAATTTTAACCAATTAAGATGAATTCAATGACCTAAGATTAAAAGAAGGAATATGCCAAAGTAAAAAATGAATTCAGAAAGAGATTTGTGAATTCCGGTTTTAAAACTAGAAAGAGATGTTAATAATAAAGGGAAGGGATAAAATCTTATATATAAAAGTCATTCAGTCTGAAGCATCCGAATATTTTGTTCAAACGATTATATCAATTTCGACGAGGTTAATGTTCTTTCTCATGTTTATTTTAAATTTTTTAAAATTTCTTTTTATTCATAATAATTTGTTAAGATTTGATTAATCATTCTAGTTATATTTTTCTCTTTTTCATTATATTATAATTTTCTTTCTTTATTTTTTTTTTTTTCAATGTTTTTCATTCTTTCTTTTCTTCTTTTTTCTCTTTTTCTCTTAGAAATCGTATAGAAAATTTAAATTTCTTTGATTTTTAGATGAAATCGTTATATCTTCTTATATTGGTGACATTGTTGCTTGTTAATTATATCCATACTTTATCTGTGATTATGCATGGAGAAAATCGTGCCTCAATTATAAATAACAACAAAATTGAGAAAGAAAAAATAATTCGGGTTAAAAGATCTTTAGTTAAATTACCTTTGCTCGCTGGAGCAGCTATAATTGGTAAAAAAGCATTATTATTGGGTGGTACCGCCCTTGGAGCTAAGACTCTTATTGGCGCTGGACTTGTAGGAGCTAATTTGTATAAAGCTAAATAGTAAGTATATTTTTTAAGATCCAAATTTAATTTTAATATTTTTATTATCAATTTATTTATTGTAACATTTAATTTTAACGATTAATCTTCAATATGTATCAGTTATGGCGGTGGCTATGGAGGTAAATATGCGAACTATCAATATCCACCATTCTCTTATGTTGAATCAAATTGGGGCTAATTCGTGAATATGCGTGATGTAATATTAATAAATAATAATAAGGATAAACAAAAGAATAATTCAAAAAATAAATTTATTTTTTTTATTTATTTATAAATTTATTTTGATACATGATAAATAGAATCGATCTGCAGAAGAAAGTATAATTAAAACTTGTTTCATGTTCTGAAATAAATAATGTATTATTATGTTGTAACTTGAATAATTTGTTTTTTAATTGTATGATTTTTTTAGAAAATTTTACAATTATTTCATTTCATTATAAATAAATATATATGCGAATACATTGTTTTTATTTGTAATAAAATTTTTTGTAATAAAAATAAAAAATACACATATATTTTATTGGCAATTCTGAAATGTAAATGTGTTATTTCATGTATGTTCTCTCTCATATTTTTTTCTTTTTAAATTAAATTTGTTAAATTAATTTAAATGACAATTTCATATACGGTAATTAATTTCAATATATATTGATATACTAAAAATTCTGTTTAAAAACTATTTAAATATGACAAGAATTGAGCAACCAATTCATATTTCAAACTAAAGCACGTAGTTGAAAATGTTGCGAGATTGATTTCTATCGACGAATACCTAATGATTCGAAACATTGTAAAAGTAAACGCATTCTTATTCGTATTTTCTCTTAGTTTTGCAACCTTTCTCTTTTATGATCCGTATTCTCAATTCTTGCCACGCATCATTCGTTACTTAATATACACGTTTGATTCATTGAAAGGATTGAAAATGTAAGTAAATCGAAAATGATAGAACTCGATTCATTATTATTCAACAATTGTTCGTTAAACTTACGACACCTGTATTATAGATGCGATACAATATTACGTGTTAACGAATGTAATATATTTCGTAAGTGAATCGATCTTGTTTCCTTTGTCTCTATTATCACATATCTTTTTAATTTCTTTTCCTTTTTTTCTTTTTTTTTCATTAAATTATATTTTTATGATTACATGATAAAATCTGATATCATATTTTTTTAATTTTTTAGTACTGCAATTTTAAATTTTGTTCAATTATAATTTTTTGAAAAATTATAATTTTTTTAAAAAATACAATTTATTCTTCTTACTTTTTCATCATTTTTTGCAAACAACTAGATAATCTAGATATTATAAGAAAAAAATATATAAACATATTTCTTGATGAAAAAATAATATACTAGATATTATTATTTAATAACAAATTTATGAGATTTTGATTTATATCTCCTATATTCTATATAAATTATAATATCTACTATATCTAATTTTAACTAATTTATTTAACAAGTTTTAGTTTACTTAATATAAATAGAAGTAATACAATATTACAATCAAATTATTTTAATATATAATAATAACAAAATTTGTACCCTTTTTTTGAATGCTTAGTGAATATAGAATTAAACATATAAGCAAAAATCTCCTATTTAATTCTTCTAATTTATATATATATATATTTGGTTATTGTAATTAAATAATATATAATAAAATATAAGTAAATGGTTCATTTAACAAATATTTAGTGATAGTTTAAAAGCTTTCAAATAATTTAAAGCTATTTTTTAATTTTTGTTACATATAATAAAAATTTATAAAGAATTTATTAACTATTTTTTTTTATTTATTAAATAATTTGGTTATTTTTTTTCTGAATAAATTATTTATAAATTCTGAATTTTTCTGAATAAAAATGAATTATATAAATATGAATCAAAATATAAGAAAGAAATTTATCGTATTTACAATTACTATTTACAATAAATTAATATTTTTATTATTTATATTATTAAATTCCAATAATAAATTATTATTTTATTTTTTTATTCATCATTTTTTATAATATAGAAATTTAATATATTTTGGAACATTTATAACTTTTTATTACATATACATAATAGAAATTTTATTTTATTATCTTTTGATTTATCATTTAAGCATTTTTTATAATACAAATTTTTAGTAAATATCCTTTATAATTTGAAAAAAGTTATTGAAATGATTGACTATATATAGATAAATAGAGTTTTATCTAAAAAATTTAGTAATTTAATTAAATCAATTTTCTAATTTTTAGAAAATTAGTGAATTATTCAATAATTAGGAAGAAACATGGTAACTGAGCCTAGTTGTGTTGCAAGAGGTTCATTGTGAAAATGGATTACAATATTTAAGTAGGGATTCGATACGAATTTGATCACTTGAATAGGTGGGAGAATTTGTTGCTTCGAAAGTAGGCAACTGTGTATAAAATCAAGAGAAGGTATCGAAAATGTGACATACGAGTTGTCACTCTCTATGCGTTTAAGATTATTCCTAAATCTTTGATACGAAACACGGTAAGAGAATGTAGATAATCATATATAATAATGTATTTAATCATTTTATTTTTAAAATATTTTAATAATTGCAATTTTTTTTATGATAGATGCAACTAATTACTATTACAATTTTTGTTGTTTTTTGTTGTTACGTTATGCCATGTATAGTGGCAAAAGAAGACATTTTATCATCGGAAGAGAATCATTTCTCGAATTTTGATCAATTTGTTGTTAAACCAGAAAATGAACAATATTCAGGTGCTATATTAAATAGGCAAAAGAGAACACTTTTGCTAAAGAAAAAGCTTATTGGTGCGGGACTTTTGGGTTTTGGATTAGGTGTCGCAAAAGGGTAAAAAAATTTATATCTATGCGACGTAAATTTATTTACAATTTCTTCCAAATCTATCTACATAAATTAATTAATTCTATAATTTTTAGATACAAGATTGGTTATAAGACTGCTCCAGAAGTTCATCATGTATATTTGTCCCCTCCTCCAGCATCCGTGAAATACGTAGAATACGTTGACAAACCTATTTTTATTGAAAGGATAATTGAAAGACCTGCTCCGGTTTTTAAACCGGTACATGTTGAATATAAAGATGCTTCTTCTTATGGGTAAACTATTATTTATTGTTATTTCTTCGTTATATTAGTATCCAATAAAATTCTTTCATCATGTCTTTCATATATTCTTTTCAGGCCTTGGTAGTATTAAAAATCATCAATTGAAGGAAATCATGTAAAACAGATGGGAAATAATTATTGAATTGTCCATCATAGAGCATCAAAAGAAAAATTGTAAAAATTTAAAAGATAGCACATATATACATATATATGATATATATGTATATAAATATATATATATATATATATATTTATGTTTAACTTTCTATTGAGATTTATTTTTATATACACATACGCGCCTATATATTTATCCATATATTCAGAATTATATATGATATAATAGAATAAAATACAATACATATAGTATACATTATCACTTTGTGAAATGATTTAAATAGATACAATTATATATTGTATCTTTTTACCAAAAATTATATTATTAAAAAAATTATTAGTATTGAATAAAAAAAAAAGTGGATGTAAAAATTATTTTTCTTATTTTTTTGTCTAATCAATAAAATTTTATTTCCCAATTACGTACTGTTACATAATAAAAGTAACAGTATCTTCATGTTTTAAATAATTTATCGCATCATTCTTATTGTTAATCGCAATTGTTATAGGGAACAGATCACAAATTTGTCAAATGACATTTAACGAGTATAATGTTAAATAAATGTTTGTGCTTTTACATCTCTTTAACAATCACAATTCTTTTTTGTATTATATATATTTTATGTATTATAAGCGATGCAATGTGAAAAATTTATTGAAAATATTTTGTAAATTTTTCACTTACAAACACTTACAATATTATAAATTGTTCATCTATACATTATGTGCCCTATGTACACATACATCTAACACACAGATTATTGCACAATCACATTAAACACACATTCGTACATGCTCCTTTCTCAGTTACTTACGCAATATATAAGGACACGAAAGGATGTTATTTATTTGGCGCATTAAGCATCATTCATTGTATTAATAAATACACTTATCATTAATTTTGAAATATATATATATGTATATACACTCGAAGAATTCTCTTAATTAATCTTTACGGTGTATTTTATAAATTATACGATAAATACTGGAAAGAGAAAAAAAATGAAAAGAAGAAAGAGAGAGAGAGAATGTACCTACGTTTCTATATTATAAGTTTTCGAGTTATTATTGTCAACAATTCGGAGATGATTAAATTGTGCAGATTTACGAGAAAGATAACATTTTTTTCTCTCTCTTGGTGAGAACATAATAAATATGAGTACATGATAATTGTGTCATGATATTTCAGCAAAATTTTACGAACAATTTTAATGATACAATTATTTGATTTATTATGCATTTTATGCACAACAACAATAAAATATTATTTGATTTTAAGTTATGAAATAACTGAAGAAATATGGATCAGAAAAAGTACGGAAATAGAATATATATTGCACACATTTTCAATATAATATACTTACATAATACGAGAGTACTGCATATGCACAGAATGTATCTATGTAACAGAGATTGTCATTCGCGATAATGGGTATAAAGTTTTCTCTACATCTTTCGCGATAATTTGTGTATACTATAATCAAAGATCAATCGATTTATGATAATATTATATGGATGAAAGAGACAATGATAAAATACACAAGTAAATAACTTTTCCATAATTCTATCTTATCTTTGTGTCACTGTTCTATAAATTTAATATAATAAATTTCATATAATATGTCTAATGATCCGTATGGATACGTGACGATTGTCATTTTTTGAAGAATTTTAATAGTAAATGCTTAACGGCGGACATTTTTATCGCTTAAAAATGCAATATTCTTCAACGGAGCGTTAATGATTCTACAGAGAGAGAAACAGATGCTGCCTGTCTATAGTGTTGAAGAACAGGAGCTGGAGTAGACGGTACTTCTTCGATACGTTCCAGATCATTTGCTGCACCCGCACTATTTTGTTTATAAAGTCTTGGTGTCATGCTCAAATTTTGTTGCGATAATAATTGTTGTTGTTGCTGTTGTTGTAATTGTTGTTGATAATTAATTTGCTCGGTGAAACCAACATAGGTAGTTTCATCAGGACGATCTAGACTGAATTGTCTCTTTAAAAAACGACAACCTGTATTTCTTCCTATGAAGAAAAAAATAGACCAAATGATTTTAATTAATTAAATTCATAAAAATTAAGATTATTAAAATATATGAAAAATGTCAAGACTTGCCATAATGTTCGTTTGGTGAGAGACATCTGTAATGATTATATGGTGTGCTTAAGTCGTTTTCATCGATATAACCAGTTATTCTCCGATGTTTTGCGGGACCTGCCGGTCTATACGGGTTAGTTGAGCTTGAAATCGACGTAAGGGAACTAGTAGATGCACCAAGTACAGTCTTTTCTGTATAAAATATGGATGTTCCCAGAGAGGAACATTGAGTGTCACCAAAAGTAGTTTTGGTTACAGTAGTCGAATTAGCAGTATCATCGTTTTCTCTTCCATTCACTTTTTCTTTCGTAGATAAAATATGGAGAATGTTAGTTGTTGATTTTGAGGAAGAGCTCGTATCTTGAACTTGTTCATCATGTACAGAAACTGCAATTTTATACGTTTCTAGATCTTTGTCAGTATTTCCATCTACATCATCGATGTTTACATTTTGATTTCCATTGTTTTTGCTTTCTTCCTTTGCATTCGTATCTTTGCACGATAAATCCATGGTCGGAATAGTATTGTCATCTGTTACGCTTTCTTTGTTCATTAAATTCTCCAATATTAAATTCTCGTTCAGCCTTTAGTATAGAAATAGAAAATGATCAAATTTTAAATTAATCATCAATTCGATGTTTATTTAAGGAAAAGATAAGATATGTACATTTCTAACAAAAAATCGGAAATTTAAAAAATTATTATAATCTTTGGAAGTATATAATGCTTACGCAATTTTTTTTTTTTTTTGCTGCTTGAAATCATTTTATGAAGATGAAGTCAATTTTTGAAAATTCAATTATTTTTCGACTTTACGTTATAACTCGCTAACTATAAAAAATACAAAAAAAATTTTTAAACAAAAATTATTTCTTTTCATAAGAACTATCGTCTGTTAAAACATTTATTCTTTATGCAATTATTTATGCAATTTAAAAAAGTTATAAACAATAAAATTATTAAAATTCTTTTTAAATTTGTTTTTTAATGTAAAATTTTAATCAATATAATTATTATCTAAATAATTATACGAAACATATAACTATTTTAATATAATTGAATTTTAATATAATTGAAAAAAATAAATTTCTTTATTTTTTTATATATCATACATTATCAAAAAAATAAAAAGTGTTACGATAATAATACAATCTAGTATATACAATATACAGCCCCTACTATATAGTTACACTATATTTTCAAGAATATTCCTGAAAATTTCTTTCTTCTCTTTTTATTATTTTAAAGAAATAATTATAGACTTCGGTTCACATGTAGAATAAATTTTTACTTCGATCATGAAACGTTTATATAGAAGCTTTCACATCCAGTGAAGTTAATTAAAGAACTGTTTAACGAGTAATTAACAAATATTTATTTACCGAATGTGAATGTTTTATTATTGAAATCTTGTCACTGATTAGTCATTGTTTATCTACATTATAAAATAGCATCTAATCAACATGTAGAGATATTTACAGTATGAAAACGATAGGAATAATATGCGATGTGCTTGATTTTCGCATATGGAAAAACTTTGTGTAGAAATTTTCTGATCTCAATCATTTCTTCCATCATCAAAATATAATGTATTTGTTTATACATAGTATAAGAGTGAATATATCGATGAGAAATCAAATAATTTTGAAAATCCAATAGAATTCGTAACAAGATTTCGTATGACCGTTCTATGTACGACAATCATGCTATACGATGTGCACGATGCAACATTCTATGTTTCTATGTTTATAATATTCTTTTAAAGAATTTCATTTTCATGAAGAATAATTTATAATATTATAAATATATGTATACAATACTTAGTTATTTATATATTTTTATCGTTATTCTTCATTGAATTTTATTACATAAAAAAATAAAAAAATTTGATGACATTAAAAATAAAAATATAAAATAATTACAAATATGTATAAGTTTCTTCTCTCTCTCTGATACGTTGATCTAATGTTAATTAAAAAAGAAGAGTATAGTGTATATTTTATATATTTATAAATATAAATTTTCCTACTTTTAAAAATCTAAATAGTTAGCAATATAAAAAAGCTGTATTTAAAAACAAAAAGTATTTTTGCATGCTATCGCATAGTTATTTATACAATTAAAATTTTACGTTGAAAAATAAACTTAAAAACAATTATTAATTTTTTTAAAAATTGTATAAACAATTAATAAATGTTTTCGACATCGATAATTTTCATAAAAAGAAACAATTTTTGTTTGAAGATTTTTTTTTGTATTTTTTATATGTATTGAGTTATAATATAAAGTATAATTTTCAAGAATTGATTTCATCTTCTTAAAGTGATTTCGAGCAGCAAAAAAAAAAAATTGCATAATACAATTGCATAAGTACTACATATCCAAAGTTTAATAATTTTTTGAATTTTCGGATTAGGGATCTTTTTTTTTTAAATAAATATAGTATTTATTTAGCATATTTCTAATAATTGAACCGAGTTATATATAAATTATAAAATTCAATTATATTTCTTTTTTTAAATACTATTCTATGATTTTTTTTTTTTTGTATCAATCAATTTCTCGTACTATTCTGAATAAGTATAATTAGTATAATTGTGAAATTCAATACTTCTCAAAATATTAACTTTTTTTTTCTGAATTTAAATGATCACATTTGCATTTAAATTTCTATCATTGCATTCTAAATATATTTTCTTATACGTTTTTTATTTTATATTACTTTTCATCATATTCTTCAATTGTTTGGCATTAAAATTTAAACAGTTCCTCTTAATTCATTTTTTTATATTATCGAAATATATTGAAATTGTGAATACATTATTTTTTATTTTATAAGAAAAAGTCAAAGAGATTTTAAAATAAAGTATTAGGTATTAATAAGGGTGTGATTATTATATAATATTTTATTATATAATATTTTCATAAGATAATTCGTGCAATTGCAAAATTTGAATGTTTATTGTAAATGTTAAAAAAAAAGTAACTATTTCGAAAAATATTAAGTTTTTTACGATTGTACCTTAATATTTTTTTATTCAGAATAACACTAGAGGGATAGATTTACGCGAAAAAGAAATTATAGAGCATTCAAAAACGAATACAATTGCAACTGCACCGATATATATTTTCCTTAAAAAACTGAGTGGTGATGATGATAGTGGTTATTAAATTTAGTTTTACAATTTTTTATATTTAATAAACAAGTTATAATTCGGCTTAATTACTAAATTGATTCTATATGGATATATAATTGCTAAAAATTTCGATTTTGCTACATGTTAAACGAATATTAATATGTATATGTATATACATGTATATACGTATGTTCACGAATTCATATATACGTGGATTTAAATATAATTTGTACGAAATTAGTTAATGAAATTCACATAAAAAAAATTATTAATTGTATTCATAGTTTCATGGTATAATATAATATATAGTATAATTATAATCAGATAATATAATATATATATAATAAATTTGCACGTATAAGTTTAATAAATATATAAGATCTATTGCACACAAATATTTTCAATCATATTAAAAAATGAATGCTTTTTACTAAACAAAATATAATTCCTATCCGGATACTACAAATTTAAATTAATATTACTCTACATATTTATTTATAATATGATTAATAATTTATAATATGATTTTTCTTCTCTTCGATAATCTCGATATTTTTGTTTCAATTAAAATATATAAATTTGAATATATAATATATATAAATTTGATTAATTGTACAATTGCAATATACTTTTTTTAATATTTTTTAATACAACTCGTGAAAAAAATTTTCGGAAATACAGAATTACAAACACAGGAAATACAACATATTTAGAATATTATTGGTAATTTAGAATACCGAGATATCTAAAAAACTCACGAGATATTTAAAAATATATTAGATAATATTAATAATATTGTAAATGGTAAGAACGAATGATATTTGTGTAAAAATTATAATTTTAATATTTCTGATTTCTAATAAAAAAATAAAACATCGATATTTGAAAGTTTTGTAATAAATATTGAAATAACTATTGAAATCATAATTAAAATATGATCAAAACTTTAAGGTAAATTTAATCTATTCATTTATATTTTAATTTTAGGATTTCATATGAATTTTATAAATATTACGAGAATAAAAATTTGATATATGAGATTTTAGATAATTCAATATCATGTTGTTAATTCGAAATATTAAATGTACATAATTTGAAACATAGAATATTTTTAAGACTATTATTCAGATTAATAAATGATGAGAAGATATCTATTATAACCTACAAACAAAATGATTGACTGTAAACATATATTTAACAGAGATTTCGAAAAACATAATAATGGAGAATAAATTTTATGAAGATTAAAATAGAAATCAATATTTATCTAATATTATAATTTCTATATTGTTTTTGTATTTAATTATTGATCACAAGATAGAATAATTTTAATAAATATATATATTTTTTTAATTTTATAAAGAAAAATAATTTGGATTCTATTATTCTTTAAATAACTTTAATAAAATCCTTTATATAATTTTTTGTAATAAAAATAAAGTTTCAGATACTTTATGTTTTTTAATATTATTCAAAGTTTGAAATATAATAGTTTATTAGTTTTCCTATAATTTCATATAGTTTTATTTGTTCCAAATTTTTTTACAATAAATTTCTATTCATCTTAAACAAAATAGTATTTCTAATTTTCTTTAATATTCTAATGTAAAAATTTTTTTTCTTATTACAATATTAAAATTGAAAAAACAATTAAAAAATATCAATTGAAATATTGCAAAATATTTAATTGCAAATTCCGCAATTATCTGCAATTATTTATTTGTTTGTGATTTTAATAAAAAATCTAAATCAAATCTTAATTGAGATTTGGTTATATATTTTTCAAATCCTATATTTACATCGGATATTTTATCAATTTTATCATTATATAAAAATTGCAAAGATTTCTATTAATTTTTTCTGAGATAAACTTCAAATTTATTTTTCATTATGAATGATGACAATTTATATTTTAAGTTTTTATATTTTGGATCAAGAGAATAATAAATATGATTTAAAAATATATTGTAATTAAAGTTTGACATATCATAATTTAAAAAATTACTATTTTTTAAAGATACGAATAATATAATATATAATATATATTATAATTTTATCATTTTCTTCAAAATGTAAATGCTTCTCTAATTAATTTTAATTATTGTTTAATAAATTAATGTAATAATTAATTCTTTTATTAATTAATTCATTGACAATAATGAGTTTTTTTCTTCTCAAAAGAAAAATTATAATTTGAAGCAAATTTAAAAAAATTTATTAATTTTATATTTATTTTTTTTTTATGATTTTATTTATGATTTTATTTTTTCTCAATAATTTTTTCTAATTTCTAAATTTTTTACTACTTAAATTCGTTATAATTCTACCTTTTATGACTTTTATTTCTATAATCTATTTATAAATGTTTTAACATTTTATGAAAAATTTTCCAACAAAAAAATAGAATTCCATCGAATGAACATTATAATAATGTCATTTTATTTAGTTTATCCAAATTGTTATTTTTTAAATATTAAAAATCCTGCAATTTTATAACATTGTTAATGACATTTTTAAAATGTTTAACCATTTATACATAGACGAATAAAATATTTCATTTTGTTTTTCAAATGTTTTAAATCAATTGTAAATTGTATGCATGTAGTTACATATTTATATTTCGAATTTCTGTTTTTTATTTAATAATGAAACAGCATTTATATTCGAACAATATCTATAACTATAGAAATTATTTTGTTGATTACTTTCTAATTATCTAATATCTTTTATAATTCATTATATGATTGTATATTATACTGATTATTTATTTAAAATGTATCGTTGCTATTTATATATATATTGTCGTAAGGAAGACGAAAAAATGTCTATCATAAATACTATGTTTTCAGCAATTCTTTTTAATTTTTTTTTTTTTTATTTTTCTTTTCAAAGCAATTAATATACTTTTAATTGTTTCTTTCTTATATATTTTATAATTTGGTTTGAGAATATGCATGAAATTTTGAAAACTGAGAACAAAAAAATGATAATTGATTGAGTATTAACTTAACAAGTTAATCATTTTTTATATGATCATATAAATAATAGTTCACAATATTACGAGAACATGATTATCGATTGTGATTTTTTAGATGTGATGGAATAGGATCTACAGTTTCATTATTTCGTGAGGATGAATTTTCATCATTTTTCCTATGTAATGAATCTATTGTTATTCACCAGCATATATAAATTTATTATTTTTCTCTTTATCTATATTGCAGATAGCTTTTTTCGTTAATAAAAGTTGTATTATATTGTTTTATCTAACTTTTTTGTTATTCATTTTAAATATATAAATATATATGTATAAATATTATATATAAATAAATATTTAAATAAGTTCATAACTGTAATAAAGTAACTTAAAGAAAATTAATCAAATTAATAAAAATTAATACAGAAAAGTTAATATATGATAAAGTAAAAAAATTACAATATTTATTTGCTAACATCACACAAGTTCGCAACTTAACTTATTCAAAAATAAAAAAATTACTATAGAGCATAGAGAGTATGAAAATATGTAGAAATCTTTTTTTTTTTACAGTTGTTAAGATGAGATACGAAATTTCGCATTTCATCGTATTCATAAATATGCGCATATTTAAATTTAAATATTTGAATATGTATAATAGAAATATTCGTATATTTAAAAATTAATTTATGGATTAAAATTCGGATTTGTTTATCACACATGAAATACAACTTTTAAATATATATTAGAATGTAAAAAATAAGTGTAAAAAGTACGATTCTCCATCTTTGAATTGGTAAAAATCTGTAAATAAATTGAAAAACAAATTTTTTTTTATTGAATCATATACATCGCAAAGATAAAAAGTCTCAAAGAAACCAATTAAACCGTTTTCTGAAAAAAATTAAAATACTATTAATTTTTATCTTATTATAATTTGTTTATACTTTTGCAGGAAAAATTTATTGCGACACATAGATATTTTAGATCTACAAATGAATGTTACAATAAATATCAATATCATTTTTAATATCTATCATTATAAATTCGGTCAAGGGTTGTTTTATATTTTATTTTTGTATTCCATGAATCCGAACGATTCGTAAAATATCCAAAATGTTCGATTTCATGCATATATTCCATGTTAGATTTGAAATATTTTAAGCTTATCATAATCCATGAGGAAAGAGATAACTATTTCGTTATATGTTTTAGTTGTCTGTTTTTATATACATTAACAAAGCATAACTGGCATCATACGTTTATCTGCAAACGTATATGTATAATATATAAGAAAAATTCTATATACATATAACAATAATCTTTTTTTGCAAATATTTCAAAAATTAAGATCGAACGGCGATACATGTAAAGAAAAAAATTGTTCAAAATTTTGGTCTTTACAAAATTTATAAAAATCATTTAAATCAGTGAAATTTAATCTATTTCGAGGAAAAAAGGAAAATATAAGAAGTATATAATGATAGATTTAGGATATCTATTACGTGTCACAATAAATACTATTTTTCTTGCAATTAAGCAAAGAATGTAAGCAAATTATAAATAAAATGAATTTAAAAACTAATGAAAATTTAACTTTTTTTTCTGAGAGAGAGTAATTGATTGATTTGAAATCCATGGTTCTTTTGGATTTTTTATTTTTGCGATGCGTAGAATATGATGCAATAAAAAAAATTTGATTTCGAATTTCAAGATTATTTTTGTATATTTTCTTTTGTAAATCTTCATCGATTCGAGATCCAGAAGTACATGATATGAGTCCAGAAAAATCACAATATGATGGAATTACATTTACTTTTTGTGCATTCTCTATACAATGATCATCAAATATTCTTTTTCTTCAAGTTTTAATTTTTTTTACGTTCTCATGCATACATACGATCGTTCCAATTGTATATGTGTTTTTCATCGTTTATCATTAAAATATGTTATCGTAATTAACAATCTTTGACTTACCCATGGTTTTCCCTGAAGATGGCGGCAGTATGGCAACAGATAAAAGCATTAAAAATCTGAAAAGCAAACAGCTTGAATGAAGATAATAAATCAAAATGTGTAATGCGAATGCAATGAGCGTTACCATAGTTTGCTGTGTATAGAAAATTTGAGAAAAAAAAAAAAAAAAGAAAGAAGAAGGAATGAAATTTAGCAATGAAAAATCGATATTTGATTATGTTCAATTTTATGTGATAACTTCTGATACGAGACAAAAATGATGGAAAATATGATGAGGTGAATTACAAATTGATTGAAAGAAAAAAAAAATTATTTAGCAACAAATTTCATCTTTAATTTTGATTATTTTTAAATTAATTGTAAATATCAATATTTTGAACAATCTTTTCTTTACATAATTGTCATTCAACTATATTTTATAAAAATATTTGCAAAAAAATGATGTTATTATTGCATAGAATTTATATATATACGTGATAATGCATACATAGTATGCAACTACTAGTTACCTTTTATTAATATAATATGAATCGTGGCAAAAACAATTAATATGTATAATGAGTGATCAAAAAAATATTTTTTATATTCATTCATAAATTATATAATTTCTCATTCAAAAATAATTTAAAAAGAAATTTTTTTCTATTATATTTTTTATATTTTTTAGATTTCATTTAGTTGTCAAGATATTCCAAAAAAATATTTTTAATTTTTAACTTTGAGAATTGAGATTTTATCTTTTCAAATGTTAATCAATAAAAAAAAATATTTGTATTTATATATTTTTTTGAAAACTATCTCTTCTATAAATTTTATAAAATATATATATATTGAGTTTTTTCAGATATTGTTCAATTTCGATCGTCCGAGCTGTTTTATATTTTATTTTTATTCTGTGAATTTAAAGAATGTTGAAATTCTTTATGGATAGGCACTATATAATATATATAGTATAAGTTTATTCCTTATACATTCTACCATCTCGATGTATTTAAAGAAAATAGTAGATAAGTGGCATACACGCTATTGATACATACAGGCGAAATTCAATATTATATATCTTTATATGCTTAGTAATCATTTTTTGCAAATATTTTAAAAACTAAGATTAAACGACAATTATACGTACATAATATATTTTAAAATTCATTGAAATTGTTGAGATATATTTGAGAAGATTTATTTTCTATATAATCAATACTATAATCACATTCAGCATAAAGATGGTCTTGGCAATGGAATAGAATAAAACTGAACAAGCATAAAGGCTTACCCAAGTGGAGGTGGCGTTGGAAGTTCTTTATCGAAGCCTTGCTTTCCTAGTAACCAATAAGTAGGCATTTTCCCTTTGCCTTTAACTTCAGTTGGTCCGCGATATTCGATTTGATATCCACCCACTTGAGTCAATCGATCTCTAGTCGCTTGACTAAGATGAATACGCCATGGCGCTCCGGTGGACTCCATCCTCGACGCGGTATTGACAGTATCACCAAAAAGACAATATCTTGGCATTGTCAGACCAACAACACCGGCGCAGCAAGGACCTACATTCAATTAATATATTAAAAAACGATGATATACAATTTTATTTGCTATTGAGAATGACATATTTCAGTATCATGATAATAGACGAGATATTTTTATATTATTAGAATACGAAATATTTTTATTCCAAAATTTATTATTATTTTTATCAAGATTGTTGTAATGTTATAATGTTTCCATTACTTCATATTTTGATGAATTTACTTTCTTCTTTGTCGATTTTAACTTACGATTGTACCTAGAAATATGTTGCAAAAAGCAACATTTTGAACAATTTTTACTTTTACACACAACTGGCTATTAATCTAATCAAAAAAAGATTTTCTTGAAATCTGCCTATATGTATGCATTTATAACAGCGTGTTAAATTTCTTGATCATGTTGTCAACTGTTCATATAGATATGATATAATAAACGAACAAATATCGTCATTTTGTATCCATCGATAAGTTAAAGTTTTCTTCATATTAACAGAATACGAATATAAAATAATATTTGGATGATGAAAATTATAATAATCGAAATTATCAACTTCCGAATGATATCAGTCTATTTAATATCTATAATAATCTGTAATTTCACCAAAATTATTATAATTTTAATCGTCCAAGAATTATTTTATAGTTCATTCGCAAAATTAAAAAATTAAAAAACTCTGTAAAGATAAGTATTAAGTTATATTAATTTATTGATAATAATAATTTAATCATATTTCAAATGCTGATCACGAAAATGTATTTATAGAAACAATAGATAAATGGTAATACTGTCAAATACAATATTATCAAACGCACATATATATAATGAAAGAATTAATGTTATTTTGTTAATATCTTGAAAATTATAATTGTAATCTTGAGGTATAAATTTTTAATCGAATTATATATATCATATATCTTTCAATTCTTAATAATTAAAGTTGTAAACAAATTGAAAACCAAAATTGACTGTTAATTATGTGCAAAGAATGAATTTGTTCATAATAATATTCCTAACAATATTTTATATTTCAAGGTCATTAAGATCAAGCTTATTAAGGCGAGAAAGAAGTTAATTGATAGATTTCAAAAAGAAAAAAAATTGATTTGTAAAAATTGATTATTATTATTATTAATATTATTTATTATTCACGATTTCTCTTCATCAAACATAAGATTAAAAATATTTCGTATTTCGATAAAAAATATATATAATATACATGTTTCGTTAATATCATCATATGATAGTGATATATATATATATATATATATATTATCGTATATATGTATATTATATTATATATATATTAGCATATATATGTATATATATTTACATAATGTTATATAATTGAAATTTTGTTTATAGGAAGCTTGAGAAAGGATTAATATACATAATATTTTTGAAAAATCGATTTTAAAAGTCAAAACGAATATAAAACATTGATATACAAAAATGAGAAGTTTATTTATTAAGTTTATAAGCATTTGAAGTTTGCATTAGATATGGAGGTAAAAATTGAATCTATCTTCATCGCTCTCTCATTCTTCATTTCGCTTCATTTAACGAATATATTATTTAATTTATAATTTATAAGCTTATGTTTGTTTGGCCTTTAAAATTTTCTTTTAAGATTCTCCAAATTGGAATGAATATATTAATATTCTTTAATTTTGAAATTTCGAACGATTTCAATGACTGATTGATATAAAATTTAGAAAAATTAAAGATGAATGATTTCAAATAAAATATAACATTTTATTTTTAATAAATTATTTTCCGAAATATTAATAAAAAATAAGAGAAACTGGAGAGAAGTGACACATAAAAAAGTTTGATACATTTTTTATACTTTTTATGTTAAAAATAAAAAAAGATGCGTATGCATCTTAATATAGAATGTAAAATTTTTATGTAGATCACATTAAATTACAATTTTTTTTAAGCAAATTTATTAATCTATTTTAAAAGAAATACATTCTCGTGTTGAAAAATGTAAATTTTTATTTTATTTATATAAGCTTTTTATCAGTGTGTATTGATATATATATATTTTTATGAAATATTATTAATTTTATATTAAAAATATATTCAATATTACATATATTAAATACATATACTTTCGTTGTTTTCAAGTTAAGAACAAATATTGTTAGAATTATTATAAAAACATAATTAAAAGAGATTTGATATTATATCTCCCTAAAATAATTTAATCATGTGTAATCTATAATAAATATTTTCCAGCAAACAAATTATTATATGGATGGATATTTGTATATTTTAATATGATGTCGTTTAAATGAAAGTCTAAAAATTATCAAATAAATTGACTTAATGATATAGTATACTGAAAATTATTAACGAAAATAAATCAATAAAAAGATGATTAAAAAATACAAAATCAATAAGATGTTATTATCTAGATATATAATTAAATATAAAAGTAACAACAAAATATAATTTTTTATTCAAATTTCATAGCATCACAAATATTAGCAAACAAACAACGAAAATTATTAATAGAAATTATTAACTTCAGCAAAATGACAGATATTGAGAGTGTAAATGAAAATGAAGATGCAACTTGCATTTATTGCAATTTTTTATATATTATATTATGTTTGAAGACAAATGACTATTGGATTCAATGTCAAATGTGTTCCAAATGATGCCACACAATATACTAATATAGTCATTTATTATATATATAAATATGAAACATCTTTGGAGAATGAATTCTCCAAAAATATCAAAACAATGAAAAAAGTTCATATACACATATGATATCCAATAAGGCTTAATTGACGAATTATAAGCATTTTAAATTTGTATTAGATAGAGTGAGATGACAAAAGAGTGAAAACGGTCAATTAGATACATAGCAATATTGTATTACAATATCGCTTGCATAATAGAGCCTCTCAATGAAAATAAACGCATTGATATTCTTTTATGTACAAATGACTCTTTCAAATGAATGTCAGTGTAATATAATATAATATATGTATTATGTAATTCCTTATTTAATAAAAACTTATCTCGAATAAATTTCAATAAATTCCAGAATATTAACACATACATCAATTTATTTAAATTCATAGATAAATCATTTTATAAACATTTTATTTAAATTCATAAATTGAATTATTGTATGAAACTCAATCTATTTATCGAAATTCAGAAGGAAATCAAAATAAAAACAAAATATATTCCTATAAGATTTCAGATTAGAAAAATTGAAATTCAATAACTATATTTTAATCATATCATGTAATATTGCATTTTGTATTCACTAAAAAATTATATTGTACTTTTTTTTTTACGTTACTATTGTCTATTAGAGATATTTTGTTTTATTCACTATTCACATTAATTTCTTACAATAAAATTAAATTTCGATTATTATTTATTATCATATAACTTAATTTTATATGAAAATTAATTAAAATTTTATTTTAAACAAATTTTATTCAAATATATATTATTTCATCAAATTCTGAATTTGACTCAGCAACAATGGGTTACTGAAATAGCGTTGTTAACAATTGAACGTGATCGTGAGAAAAAAAATGACTTGACAGAAAGAAAAAAATGAGATAATAATATTCAAAATCGAATTTTATTTATATTTATATAAATAATATGCATTAAATATAAGAATACGAAAGCCTAGGTTAATAATCTTTCCTATTGCTAAAATAGTATTGTTTTTTTTACTTACTCTTCGTATTGGTTCGTTTGTTGACAATATATATAAAAAATAATATTATAATAAAAAAATTAGTGAATTTAAATTTTTAATATTCATTATAAATAAAAGAAGCAATTGCAATATGTATGCATTTTTTGGATATGTTATCTGGACATGTTATATTAATGTGCAATATTGATTCATATTATTAATATGTGATATCCAGATGGACTATTATTTTTTTCTATATAAGAATAAGAAATGTTGAATGCAAATAAAATAAAAATAAAGATTCGTCAATGATTTAACTGGCTCATTAATAATCTGAAATTCAAATTGATTCAGATATCATAATAATACTTGAAACTTTTTTGTACATGTGAAAATAATTAAAAAATTGTATCTATATGATACAAAATTAAAATACTTATAACTCTTTAATTAAGCTTTATGGGATATATGGGATATATACTTTTTTCATGAATCCATCTTCTAAAAAATCCCATAATTTTATGAACATTCTATGTATGAGATTTAATCTCTTCTCTCTTATTATCAGAGATTTTTGAAATTTTGTGCAAAATAAATAGAATTTCAATAATAAAATTCAGTTACTTAACCTGTATGAAGTCCAATTCGTAGCCTCAGCTGAGTTTTTGGTAGATGTTTCAATTTGAATTTTCCACTTTGATGCAGCAAATCGAGGGCCATCGTAGCTATTTGAGAAGCATGATCAGATATTCTTACAGGACAACCTCCTACGACCATATAAGCATCTCCTATAGTTTCCACCTATAACAATGAAGAATAGAATGTTCCTCGTTTAACAGGTAACAGATAGCGATTTTCTTTACCAAACGTTGTTCGAGTGAACATCGATTACGGTTTTCAATTGTGTTGTACCGTCTATTGCATCTACTTCATCACCTTATATACAGTATATGCGTTGATCGTGGCATCGAAGCATGTATATAAATCGTTTAAAAGATCGACTACTTGGAACGGGGTTGAATGTGCTGAAATTGTTGTGAAACCAACTATGTCCGAAAAATAGATCGTTACTTCTCGGAATTCTTCAGGATCCACTGGCATACCAAGTTTTAATTTTTCAGCAACAGAACTGTAACATTTTATACATATATATTTTACATATTGACGTATTGATTATAAAAGAAAATCTATATTTTTCATTATAAATAGAAAAAGGAGGAGAGAAATTTTAGATATATTACCTGGGTAACATTCGATTCAATAATTGTTCCGTTTTCTTTTTTTCCATGTCTAATTGTTCCGTGCGTTCACGTATCAATTCTTCTAAATTGTTCGAATACTTTTCCAACATTTGAAACATCGTGTCGACAATGTTGACTTTTCTACATATAATATATAATGTATTTATTAACAGCGGATAATACAATACATGTTTCTATTATGTATAATAATTTTTTCAAATATATATGTATGTATGAGATGTTTACATTAAATAGATTTTCATTTTAATATATATATATAATATATATTTAAATGTATTTAAATGATTATGAAAAAAATATTTTTAAATTTAAGATTATATTCATATAAATATATAATAAAAATAAATATATTGGTATCAATGACTGATATGAAATTTAGAAATAATGGGAAGAAGGAGACGATCTTAAAGTAAAAAAAAATATTAATTTTAGAAACTCTTCTTTTTTCATTTTTTCATATCGATCGATCATTGGAAATTCTTTTGAGAGAATATTCAATAAAATAAGAAGAATAAACTAATGTTGTTCATTTCATTCTGTTTACCTTCCATGATTCAATTTTTTGAAAAGATCATGAACATCATTGAAATCAGGCCTCATATCCGGTGTTTCTGCCCAACATTGACGCATAATATTTATCGCTTCTGGTGGTGCTGCACCTTTGCTCACAGATGGTCTAATCAGTGGCGGCGGTTTCATCACTTTTTCAATAATATCTATAAGAGGGAAATGTAAATTTCATTTTAATTGGAATTCTTTTCAGTAAAAAAAAAAAAAAAAAAAAAAAGAAAGATGAAAAAAAATCGTTGAATATAGATAATAAATCGTGGTAAAATTTAAATGAAAAAAGAGATAATTTATTTAAATTTGCAAAAAATCTGTATTTTCTTAATTAATTAACCGAATCTTAAATCTTCAATCTTAAAAGATAGAATATATTCAATTCTTTATCTCTTATTTTTACTTAGGATTTATGATTTAATTATATTTATTATATATAATTAATAATTTATTATTAGATTGATTAATAACATTATATCGGATATATAAAAATTTTTGTTACCTTCTGGTGATAGAGCGAGCATGCAAAACGGTTCTCCACGAACTACTACCTCCTGCATAATAATACCAAAGCTGTAAACGTCTCCTGGTTGTGTTCCTTTTTTTTGAAGATTTGGTTGCCTTAATAATTCAGGTGCAGTCCATAAAAGATCTAAAGATAACAGAAGAAAAAGAATATATGAAGAATAATCATTGAGATTGCGAACTAGCATTAAAAAATTTAGAAAGTAATTATTAAAAAACAGACATATTCTAGATTTCGTTAATTTTGAAATATATTTATAAAATATGATACAAGGATAAAGAAATCGAAGCTGATTCAAGAAAAGAAATATTATAAATGAAATATCAGTTATATCACAGATAGAAATAGATGTGGATATGCATATAAATACGAAATGAATAATGACAAATCGTGTGACTTTGTAGAATAAATATATATATTCATGGATATCTAAAGAAATCAAAAATAAATATAAAAATAAATAAACACGAAAAATTTAGTTAATGTAATAAATGTAGTTATTTATTATTTAAATTATAAGTAATTAAAATTTATATTAGATGAAGCGAAATGGAAAAAATAGAAATGGAATAAAATAGTTCTACTTTACACTGCCGCTTTCATTTTACACAATAAATTATTTATAATTTAATAAGTATAAAAAACTTAAAAATTAATAAGCCTTAATTGAGCCTTATATTTGTATACCAATTTTTATGTTTATTTTGACCTTTAAAATCGATCCTTCAAAGATATCAAAAATGAATATTAAAAAAAATATTAAGAATATATAAATACATTACAAAAAATTATAAAAACTATAAACAAAAACCATAAATAAAAAAACTCATTGAAAAATATTTTATCTTGATGTTCGAAAAATTCTATTAATTTTTTAATCGAAGTAAATAAATTCGAATTTTCAAAAAATTTCTTTTTTGTCGTCAATAGATTAAAAATGAAATAACTTCAAAATGATATATTTCGATAAAAAAGAATCTTATAATGAATTCGATTTTATATTTTATATTTTTTGAAAATAAAGCAAAAATCGATATTTTGTTTATTTTCTAAACTTAACATGATAAATAATTCCTATAGGTAGAGTTAGTTTTAGTATACAAAAATGCATATAGTAGAGAATACAAGAAATAATATATAATATTCTTTATTATTAAATAATAATATTTTGTTAATATGTTTTATGAAACTTGTGTTATCATTTTGTTGTAAATATTTTTTACATATATAGGCAAATTTCTAAATAAAAATGTAAATTGCGATTGATCTTTTTTTATATTGTTAAAAAAATGATATTTTATATGGATATGCGTATAAAATTTGAATATATTGCATTAGTCTTGAGAAATTCGTAAAATATTATTTTTATCGTGGAATTTATAAACATAATTAATTTAAAGAAAAATTGAATTATAATTTTAATCTTTTTTTTATATAAGATATACATCATTTTTTATGAAAGATATTTATCATATATTACCAATGAAAATGAAATCAAACACGATATAATTAAATAATTGATAATAATAATAATACTATGCATTATATTTATTTCGTTCAGTTTTATTTCCTACGATTTTCTATCATAATTTTTCATTCATTACCATTATCATTTCTCATATATTTTCATATATGTTGAATCATATATTTTCTTTTCTTATCATTACCCTCAAACTTTTTGGCAGAACTTGAAAATAATTTACTTTTGTAATATATTTAAAAAAAAAACATATTTCTTCAAAATCGACAACGCATTTCTTTTCTAAATATTTATAATTACAAAAAACTAACAATTTGTTTTATCAATTCGAAGATATTTTCAATAAAATCTGTGCTCAGATTTTTATGTTAATATGAATCTAGAAAAAAGTGACAATATTTTTTTATTATGTCATACCTCTAGCTGTTTTTGTTGGAGGAACAATATTTTGTGCTTCATAAAAAACAGGCAGTCCATAATCGGTAACTTTAAGAACCCAACGAGCATCGATGACGCAATTTCGCGAAGTAAGATAACCATGTACACGCACTGGTGTACTATGAAGATATCTCATACCCTTTGAATAAAATTATATCAAATATTAATGTTCGATTTGTTATCTTATTTTTTCTTCTTTTTTTATTTTTTGCGATTGATATCCAGTATGTCCATTTTAAATATCATGTGATTATTTTTAATAGAAATATGAAAAATGTTTTAAATGAATGTTATATAATATTGAGAAAAATATATTATGATTATATTAATAATATTTTCATCTTGAGAAAATATAAAAAAATCCTATAAATGTCATTAATTTTTTATTAAATGTAGATGAAATTATTTTTTAGTGTATATTCTTATAACTAATATTAAGATAAAACACTGTATTTTTCATAAGTTGTTTATTAATTTTCAAATTTTCAAATATCCGATATTAGTGTTATCCATTATGAGGAGATCAGATATTTTGTATGTATTTTGTATAATTCTCTAAAAAGAATTGATTATATGTTTTGACCTATATGAAATTATAAGAAAATATATTTCCAACAAGATGCGTTATATATCGTATAATAAAAAATTGATTAAATTGAATAAAAATGAAATGAAAATTTTCAAAATAAATGAATTAAGCATAGCGAGTACAATATGATAGTTATCAAAATCGCTAGATTATTCGTTGTGCATTTCTTTCTATGGAGACAGAACAAATAATTTATTGTTATTTTCGTTCTTCATTTCAACTAAATATAGGTTCATTTAAAAATTTAATTGTGACATCATAGAGCTTTCTAATATTTTTTCAAAACCAAACTATTATCATTATAATATACTTCAATGTAATTTAATGTATTTTTGATTTGGAATATTTTTTCCTATTTCTAATATATATCTATTATAAAAATAATCATATGTAGATATTTAAAATAAATATATACTGTATATAAGATATTAATATATTTATCGACTTGAAAATTGATTTTAGAGATTAAAACAAACACAAAAATTGATATATAAACAAGAGTTTTATTTATTATTAGATTATAAACAATTTAAATTTGCATAGTAAGACAGAAATAGAATGTGATAGAGACAAAGATTTTCTCATTTGCTTTCTATCTCATTTTCTTTATGCAAATTTTAATTGCTCATAATATTTAATCATAATAACATTTTTATAACATTTTTGTACATCAATTTTTGTATTTATTTTGGTTAAAATCGATCTTTCAAAGATATATTATAAATATATTAATATATTCCCCGTACATATATATATATAATATAATATAATTTAAATTTTAGAGAGAAGAAAGATAAGAAATTTTATTTACCCGCACAAGATCAGTAAGAAATGATAATCTAAAGGACCAATCGAGCTTGATTTCATCCTGCACTAGTACGTCCTCTAAAGATCCTCTTGAACAATATTCATAAACAAGGCACGGTCTTGTCGGTTCATTTAAACATCCTATCAGGGGATTCAGATTTTCATGGCGCAGCCCATGGATCTATGATCGGAAATATGATAGAAAGCGTGAAACGCTTTTTGTTTCGCCATGATCTTCTTTTTAAAGTGCAACATTCTACAAGAGAATGCCCTTACCATGGCCAACATATCCATAGTTTTGCTTTTCAGCTCGAAAGTACCTTGAGTTGGCAGTTCTTTTAGTTGCACAAAGTCACCCTGATAAACATAATATATATAGATCGAAATTAGTTTGATTTAAAATATTTATTATATGTATATAATTTATATGGATTTTCAACAGAGAAAATATGTAATTCGTAACTGTTATAATCTAAATTTTACAAGTTATGATATAAAAATTATTATCTTTATTTTGATGATTTTGATTAAACGAATAATAAATATTATATATGATTATAAATTTTTTAATTATTAGTAATCATTATCGATTGATAGAAATCGTTTTTGGTTTCAAATAATGATAATAATAAAAAAAAGACTCATTTTATCAATTTTAATGATTTTTAAATATCTTAGAAAGAATAAGATTTTATATATATAGATAAGTAATTTTTCCTTATACATATATATATATAACTAATATATGCTTGACTTTAACTTTCCACATATGCCATAATAGCGTGTGCATAAACATACGATCGGCATTTATTTTATATTTATATACAATTGTACCTATGACGAATTAATCGGTTAAAAAGACAAATCTGACAAATCTGAATAAAATTTATTTTACATAATAATTTAAAAATAATTATTTTAAATAATCCTAATTGTTATTTGATAACTAATGTATTTTAATTCAAATTATGTTTTTTATTTGATCATTAAAATAATTTAAAATAAATGAATATTTAAAAAGAAATGAAGGCGTGTGTTTGGAGAATATATGAATAATTATAATTAATATTTACACATCTTTCGAATTTGAAATATAAAAATAAAAAATAATCTTTGATAAAATATTTTTAGACGATTAAAATTACAATAATGAAAGTTACTAAATTATGAATATTAAATAATAATAATAAAAATAAATATTAAATTAAATGTAATAATTACGAATATTCATAATAATAATAATATTTATTATTGTAATCCAGTGGATAGATAATAGCTTACATTATTCTTAGTGTTTATTCTTTTCGATAAATTTAAAAAAATAATGTGTTAGTACCGATTGTATAATGATGTTCATGGATACATGTATATCAGAATTGAAATTCGTAAAACGTAAGTAATAACAAAATTTCGAAAACTAGAGACTGAATAGTTATATGTAGGAAAAAATTATTCAACATTTTTATTTTATAATATATTTCAAAATTATCAGTGAAATATTAATTAAGACTATAATTAAAATTATTAAATAATGTTAATTATTACTTGATAAGTAATGTATTTCAATTAATTTTATATTTTTTATTTGATCAAGTAAATAATAAATTGAAATATTAAAAAAAGATTATGTTTTTCTTTTAAATTGAAAATTTATTTAATTTATTTTTTCTGAAATAATATTCTGAAATAACTATTAAATTAAATATTATTTAAATTATATAATGTGTGGTGAGAAAAATAAATATTGGTAATAAAAAATAAATAATATATTATAATAATTGTGAATATTGAATTAAAAAGAAACATTGTAAAATATGTGTTAAAAAAAAAAATAAATATTTAAACTTAATAAATATTTAACTTCATATATTAAAATAATTATTTTCATTAAATTAAAATAACAATTTTAATTTTAAGTATTAAATACTTTAATATTAATATTATTTAAAAAATAAACTGTTTTTCAAAAATGATAAAATTTAAAAATATAACATAGATTATTTTCATTTAGATTAAAAATTTAATCTTGATATTTAATCTTGATATGATTCTATTCTGAGACAATGATTCTATTAGAATGTTATTATAGTTAAAATTAAATCTTCAATCAAACTTTTTGAATCGAATTTTTTATTTTTATATTTGCAATATTATAATATTAAAAATCGTAATTATATTGTTTATATTGTATTTTTATCTAAGAAAAAATAAGAAAATTATAATTATACTAAAATGTTTTTGTTATTATTCTTAAATCAAAATAAAATATATCAAAAGTTATCCATTCTGTGGTATTTATTTAATTTTTATTATAATAATTAACGTTATTATCCATTATTAAATCAACTAGATGAAACATGATTCATCGACATTCCATTCTAAAATGTCAAAATCATGTTAGACTGTGCAATAATTAATATGAAACATTATTGATTCGGACACATTATTTTGACGTATATACTTTAAATTTAAAGTGTTGGATGATCAACGAGATGAAATTTACTGATAAACTTTATAAAAATGTATTTATAAATTTATGTTTTTTGAATTAAATATAAACTTTTTGTTAATATATATAAATTATATTACATGTTTATTAATACATATAAATATTATATAAAAATATTATATTATAATATTTCTTTTATGTTTTATAAATTTTAATATTTTTTTTATTTATTATAAATTCTACAATTACTTCTATATTATTAATAGATACAATAATCATTATTAATAAGAATATATGATTGAAAATATAGATAAAATGTAATCAAAAGAATTTTTCATCGAATGTTATTAGTGATAATCAAAATAAAGTTTGCGTCTTCATTAATTATTATAATAAAGAAAGAATTTATTTTATTAATATTGAATATTACCAGTAATGAAATATAATTTTTTTTACTAGTAATATTTCATTATTGAAATTAAATTTCAATAATAGTTATTTATAACTAAAAACAATTTCAATAATTAAAAATAAATCAATAATGATTGTTAATAATTTTATCAATAAAACTTATCAATAAATATATAATATATAATAAATAGCAAAAAATTTTTATATCTAAATTATTTATATTTAATAGTTATTCATATTTAGAACAGTTAAAAGTTAATATATTTTAATCATTTCATTTTTAAAAAATTTTTTAAAATTTGATGATAATTGTCTTCCATTTAAATAAAGATTAATTTTAGTTAAATTTTAATATTCAATTAGAATATAAATTTTTTATTTTTTATCTGATTTATATTTGATTTGAAAAAAGTATTTGATATAAAAAGAAATTTATAAAATTCAAATATATTATATATCAATATAAATCTAATTTATATTATATTAAATCTAATTATCTGAAAAAAAATATTTGATATAGAAAAAACTTATAGAATTCATATATAAATCTTAATATCAAAAAATTATTTATTAAGAATTATCAGTATTTAAAAATTAATTTTACTACTTATTTTGATGCACATTGTATTAATTTTGTATGTAATTAAGACATCTAATAAAGCAAATTATGATTATACATACAAGACATGTAGTATTGTAGTATCGTCTGTAGTATTTTTTCTATGGGTTTGAAGTTTTAAGTTTAAATAATAGAAAGTTTTTGTTGGGTATACAAATGCATAAAATATTTTATGTATTTTTACATATATACTCACATTGTATCTTGCACGAGGATCTTTGAAGAAATTATGACGTGTCAGGTTTCCCGTGCTAGCTCGTAAACATGGTTTCAGAGAAGATACACTTCCTAATTGAAGTAAATCCGGTTTTTCCACTTCAGGTCCACCAAACTCCTGCAGCTGTTGCAACCAACAGCATAACATTGTTTCGATACCCTCGTCCACCTAT
This sequence comes from Apis florea, assembly GCF_048593485.1. Taxonomy (NCBI): domain Eukaryota; kingdom Metazoa; phylum Arthropoda; class Insecta; order Hymenoptera; family Apidae; genus Apis; species Apis florea. The sequence continues at coordinate 268,355 of NW_028256783.1, read as the reverse complement.
ACGAATTTCTTTATAGTATATTTCATTTAGCATTATATTTTCGTTAAAATTTTTTAACTTACTCTTCTAGAATCTATTTGAGGCACTTGAGGAAATACGAAATCCGATGTAGTTAAAATGATCTTGTACGGACCTTTGGACATTCTCTTCTTAAGTAACTTCTTTCTATAGTTACAAATGTTAATTATTATGTGATTTATCATATGATTTATTATTATGTTATGAATATTAAAATCTAATATGAAATATCATTTTATATTTTTATGTTTTAAATTTTGTTTAAAAGTCTATATATGTTTCAATGAAAGTTAAAATAATTTATATATTATTAGTGCGTGTTTATGAAACCTAATAAATTGATTCGTTACCTGATCAATATTGCGATCGATATTGCAAGCACAATCAATAACAATGATCCCAAAACGATAACCACGATATGTACAACATGAAAAGTTGATTCGTCCAAAGTATTCTCTATAAAAAAAATATTTTCATAAATTTATACGATTTAAATGAATATATTTTAAATAAATCACTTGATGAAAATGTAATAGTTCTTAAAATCTTAAAAATAGATCGAATTTAGTTTTCCAGTTATTCTCAAAACAGTTTTGATATTATATCACTGAATTCTATTTATATGTATCTATTATATGTATATAGTTTATGTAGCAATACGACCATTATTTAGAATAGCTGGCAATCTAATCTGTATAACAGCTGTATGAGCTACGATCTTTTTTTTTATGGATTTGAACAATTTTTTAAAGATTTTCTTTATGTATATGTATATATATTATTTGCAACAGAAAAACTGATTTTCGTTAAATTTTGTAAAATTTATATTATATAAAAGACAAACAAAGTAAAAGTAAGTATAAGCTTTATGTGTTTCTTGACTGTCATTTAATAAGTTTTACAAAATTCATGTTAAAATACCTCTTAAATCATATACCTTTATATAATACCTTTATATAATATATAATATCTTTAATTTTGTAGTATTAGTAATTTTTATCGAAATACATTAATTGATGCATTAAAAAATATATGATTTGATTTAAAAAATAAAGATCAACTTTGAAAAATCGAAAACATATTCATTTAGAAAATATTTGTACCATAAAATATTCCTTCATGAAATAATGTAAGTTTTATTTGAAACATTTTTCAAAATGATCTATAAAAAAGATAATTGCATTGAAATTGAACACTCTGTACTAAGATGAAATAAAATATAAGACCAAATTTTCTTTTATCATTATCTTTTACCTTTTATCATTAGAACTTTTGTTATATTACTAAAGTTACTAAAAATTTATGAAAATAAACTTTAAATTGTTAAAATTTGAATGTAATCAATCAATTTTTTTAAGATAATTAAGTAGTTAAAATTATTAATTAATTAAAACTAATTAAACTATTTTTAATTATTATTTTCATTGATTTTGTAAGTTGTTTACAAAATTAAAAATAATTTAACTTTTATTTTCAGAAAACATTTTTTTCTATATACAAATAATTTTGAATAAAAAAATTTATAACAGATAAAAGAAAATTATCATTTCCCAAAAATTCTTTTTTTATTTTTATAGATTATTAATATATTTCTATTACCTACAGTGAATTGATTCTACAGATCAAAACAAGCATAAAAGTTAGTATATAAAAATATTGATTGAGGCTTATTTATTAAGTTATATATATATAAACAATTTATATTTATGTTTGATGATGCAAGATAATATAGATAGAATGAATAACGATGTAACAGAGATAAAGCTAACTTATTCTATATTCGCCTTTTATAACTTAGTAAATAAGCTTCAAACGATTTTTCTATATCAATTTTTTATTTGTTTTGATTTTTTTTATTTAACTTTAAAAGTAAACCTTCAAAAGTATTCTACGAATATATTTATTGTAATTTTTACAGTTCAAAATGACATAAAATAATAGCACATCTTAGGAATTGATTATTTCTCAATATTAATTTAATTTAATATAATTTAATTGTTTTTAAATTTTTTAATATATATCCATATGAAGTATCTTTTTTTTAATAATATAAAAGAAAATTAAATACAAGATACTTATATTCATTTATTTCCTAAAGTAATAGGAGATTTTTATAGCTAAATTTAGATTCAGCACACAGAAATACATAAAAAATCTTTTTACTTTCAAATAAAAATAATTATTGATTTATTTTTCAGATCCTAACATCTATCATTTTACGCCAACTATTTTTCTCATAAATTTCAGTAAAATTTAGAAATAGAAAAAAAATATTAACTATATTTTTCTTTATATTATTAAGCAAGAGATATTTCATATAAGTATATATTTAAAATTTGAATACATTATTTTCAATATTTATTAATTTTTTTTTACTAATTATATTAAACATTTAAAATTTAATAAAATGTGCTTTTATCCCGAACTATATTCATTTTCCATTTATTATCGATCTATATATATATATATAATTATATAATTAATGTAATAAAATATTATTATAAATTTATATTAATATATAACATAAATATATTATTATATAATTTATACTTTTGTTATTTTTTTACCTATGCAATCGATAATGGGGATTCCATTGACGTCAAAGTTGCATTTCGGGAAATCAGTATCATTTATATTGAGAAATGCTAGAGCGTTTGTAGATAGTTTTCGAACAAATAGTTTTTCATGTCCTTCCACGGTAACCATTATAGGTTTCCAAACGTCGATACGCCAATCCAACATAACATATGTATAAATCTTATTATTAAATGCATTTATACTGGAATTATCATTCATTAAAATATTAAGAGTTTCGTTTAAACGATCCATTAAAGTCGGTACCATGTATCGTTCTATACCTTCGAATACTTTTTCCACATTATATCTGTGAAAAAATATACAATTTATTATTCATTATGCCAAAGTTTTTATTACTATTTTTATATTTTTATATTTTATTACAGTTTTTATTTTATTTAGATAGAAAAGATAAAAAACTAGTAGTTATACCTGTAATCGAGAGGCGTTATTGTTAACAATCTCTCTAGGAACGTAGAGCTTAAATTTCTTGGCGGGAGAAATCGATTATTTACTTTTGATTTATCACGTAATTGGTGAAAATTTTCTTCTCTTTCTTTTTCTTGCGTGTTCACCGTTGTGTTGTCATCGTAATTGTTAAAAGTCATTTCGTTGGACAAGACTTGATTCGAAACAGAGAGATTTGAAGATGATGAAGTTGCAAACGAAACGGATGTTGTTACTGGATTGAAATAAGAAATCGAAGTGTTTTCGATCGGAAGAAAAAGATCGTCGTCCTTCGTATGAATAATTATAGTCATAGAATTTCGTATGGAATTAAAAGAGTGCTGTACAATATCTATTTCGGAGAGGACACGGGTAATTAATCCATCTTCATCAGAGGTAGGTAGACATAGTACCGTAACTGCATGTAGTTAAAAAATACGATCGTTTTAATCATTAATATTTACACTTTACACCATTTATATATAGAATATTTATAAAAATGTGAGACACTTTTGTAAGATGAGTAATAAAACTTCACTCATTGTATTTTGACAATCTCCACTATGAATTTTCCAAAAATTTTTGGCGATACAGAAAATGAGGAAAATATAATACAGAAGTTTAAGAAGTGGGATCGTATGATTAGTTATCTCTTTCATTGTGCACATGTCTTGATTTTTCTGCGCATTTTTGGTTCCATTTCGTGCTAACAAAGTTCTAGTAAAATAGAATGAAAAATAAACGCTCAGATAAACGATAATATTGTTCATAGTTTCATGGAGTTTTCAAAATTAAATGTATTAATACACAAGATCTTTTAAATAGAGAAATAACTATTTTTGAATATTAATGTAATGTAATATGCAATTTTGTACACAAATATCGTTTAATGTAATTATATAGCATTTATGTCATTTTGAGAAAAAAGAAAAATTGTATTATTCTTAATTATAAATAGTATAATAAATTAATATAATAAATTTGCATATAATAAGTTTAATGAAAATAAATATCATATATAACTAAATTATATGGTAATTAAATGATAAATATTTATTAAGATAATTTTATCCGAAATTATTGAATAAAAATATTATCAATATACATTAGTAGCAACGTAGAAAAGAAAATTGCAATCTTCGTGTAGATTTTTAATTGGCATAATATTTGATGTTAATACAATATGATTAAAATGGAAATGTTGAATTTCGATTATTTCTTTTCGATTTAATAATCTTATATTAAAATAAGAAATATTAAATACAAATAAAATAAAGATAGAGATTTATCAATTAATTTATTTAAATATTATTAATAGCATTCTTGTACATGTAAGAATAATTTAAAAAAGCAAGTATATGATAAAATAAGTCTCAAATGAGAAGTAATTAAAAAAACAAATATATAAAAAAATATATTCTATTTTATCGATCTTTCTAATTCGAAATTTTATGTTTTAATTTGTTCTTTTTTGGCAAATAGTAGTAGGTTAAATATCATAGATGATTCATAGATTAAATAAAATGTTGTTAATATTTAGAATCGTCGAATATTCAGAAATTTGCTATAACTTGTTGATAATTTTTCTTTAATAACAAGTTGTATAATAAGCATATTATACATGTAAGTAATATATATATAAATATATAGCATACCGTATTAAAGTAAAATTTCAAAATGATATATTTAAAAGAATATGAGCTTATCGTCTTTTCGTTGAAGGATTCAATTACACAAACGATAGTGCGATATAGTACTGCCATTCAGCTGAGCATTCTAATTGTATCGATATTTCACATTCACTTTAAATGTTTACAATTCATTAACTCTTATGAGATATGACATATGAGATATAAATGATGAACCTTTTTAATCGCTTTGATATCTAGAATTTATCCTTCGATGTCCCACATTTTTATAAACATTCTGTATATAGTTTTAAAATAGAGATAGATACTTTAAATTTTGAAATTTTAAAAAGTTTTGAATTCTTGAATTCTAGAAAGATAAGATAAATAATAATTAATATAAATAATTTATATCAATAAAATAAATACAGTTTATACTCTGATTTTAAGATCAACCTGTTAATAAACTCTCTTGCTAATCTTAATAAACTTGATATTATATTTGATTATTAATTTAAGCAATTTTTTACTTTACAAAGAATCTGTATAACAATCGGTTTTTTTTGAATTATTTATAAAAAATTATTATACAATTGATTTTTATGTATTTAAATATATATAAGTAGTTGCCAATTACATGATATATAATATATGTAAATCGCATACTTTTGCATATGCCTGATGAACACACATGTATTAATATTAATTTAATATCAGATATAAAATCAAAAATTTTTTGTGAATAACTTAAAAGCTAAAGCCAATTATAGTTACGTAAAAAAATTATTGTAAATATTGCAACATATTTCAAGGTCATTAAAATTGCTAACGAGGGACCTAATTTATTATTTGTTTTATTATTGAAAGAGTTATTTTAATTGATATGATTCTGCTAATCAATTATAATAGTATAAAAAAAATTTAATTTAATTTTTAAATCTTTTTTTAATTTAATTAAAATAATAATTTTTATTATTATTAATTCATTAATACGTTTGAATTCGAAGAATTTTAAAAACTTATTAAGATTTTAAGTTCTTAACAAAATAAAAAAATATCTAATTACCTATTTGTTAGAAGGTAAAAAAAAAAAAGTTTCAAATTCGAATTTAAAAATTATCATTTCGACTCTATATCTCTATTTTAAAGATATTTTATTTGGATAAAATTATTATTAGAATCAATTACAATCAATTTTATAATAAAAAAAATTAGATAGAAAAATAGAAGAGACTCACCTCTACGAGAAACGTTGTAAACATTGCGAAGAATTTTTCGAATTTGTTCAAAAGAGGCTTGGTGTGGTAATACTGCGCGTCGTCGTACCACAGCACCGGTATTTTGTAAAGAATTCAAGAGTGCTTTCTCAAGACTCATCCACGGTTCGCGATCTGAAACGTAATAGATCTTTTTCTATATTTGTTCATATTTTTTTCATTTATTATCATAATTTTCAATATTAGCAATCATAATAAGAATAAATAGAAATGAAAATTTACCAGTTCCTATTATCGCTACGGTTTTCCATTGTAAATGTATCAGCATTTCTGCAAGGGCTTTCGCTATCATTGGTAACGATGGAGATAGCCTAACAATTGATGAAAGTTGCCTTTCCTCTAAGTTTCTCTAAAACAATATTTTGATCATGCTTGCTACTTAAAATTCTGTTTCTGTACAATTATATATCAAATAATGAGATTTTATTTTTTTTCGTGAGAAAAGAAAAATAAAAAAAAAAATTTTATTCAAAACAGATATTTTTACTGTGCTTTCTTATTTTTACAGTAAAAAATATTTATTTTAAATTTCAATATTGATAAAATTGATAAAAATTACGATTTTACAGAAATGCTAAAATTCTTCTTCGATATTCTCTATTTTTAAGTTTGAACATGATTGTGCGAGTTTAATATGAATTACATTAACAAGTATTAATATATTTTTAAAACATTTTTAGATTAATCGATTCTAGGAATTAAAATAAACAGAAAAATTAGTATATAAAAATGCTGACTAAAGTTTATTTATTTATTAAGGTAAGCAATTTTTTATAAAAAATTAAAATTTATACTACGTAATAAGATAAAAATAAAATGAGACCATTCTATTTCATTCTATACCATCGCATTTTGTTCCCGATTCGTTTCATTTATTATGAATTTAAATTTCTACTTATAATAATAATAAATAAAATTTAATTAATAATAATAATAATAATAATAATTAATAATAATAAGTTCATCTAATATTTTTGTGTATTAACCTTTGCTTTAGTTTTGATTTCTAGAATCAACAATATTTCACAAATATTAGTATTCTATGCAATATTTCACTTAACTCAAATATCTTAAATATCTTATTATTTTTGATAGAAAAAAAAAAATCAAAGAAAATCATTATTTGAAAGCAATTATTATTATGATAAAATATGAAAAATCTTTTTCTCGAGTATATATTTTTTATTTTCAAGATATTGAATGACCAAAATAAAGTCAAAAGTTGATATATAAAAATGTCGGTCGAGAATTATTTAGGTTAAGTTATAACTAATTTAAGTTTGCTAGAAGCAAAGTGCTGACAGAGACTGCGCGATGATATAGAGCCTGTTTTTAATAAAAATTTCAATTGTTTATAATTTAATAAATAAATTTTGACCAACATTTTTTGTATTGATTTTTGTTTTGTTTTGATTTTCAAAAATATTATAAACTTTTACCATAGCAAAAATCAAAACATATACAACAACCTACAATATTATGATATGTTATAATTCATTTATAATATAAAAATAGATAAAAATTAGATAAATTAGTTAATATAAATAATAAAATAATAATAAGTGAAGAATTAATTTTAAGAAATATTTAAAATAATGTTGAACAATTTTAATATATTTATGTAAACTACTTATGAATTGATACTGATTATAATTTTTTCACTGATATTGAAACATTTACAGTTTTAATACGTTCTTTCATATTTTCGCGTATTAGACGAATGTTATCATAATCTAGCAGAATCTATAGAAATTGGTGCACATTATTTTAAGCATAAGTTAAAATAAATTTTTCTATATTAATCTTTTTATTATAATCATTTCACTGTTTGTATCAATTGACATAAATTTTTTATATTCATAGTTAAATCATAATTATTAGATTTGTTTTTGGATTTCAGTTATCATTTTGCTATAATAAAAATATGTAGTTTAAAAAAAATTCAATATTGATGTTTCTATATTCATGAAAAAAATATTTTCCTATCATATAATATTTGCTCACTTAAATTAAATAATATTTTCTTTTAATATTTTTTTTGTATTATAAATAATAACCGAAATATTTAAAATATCCTGTATAACGATCCGAAATAAAAATCTCAGTAAAATGAGAGTAAAATATTTTCATTTTGTGATAAATTTTCTACAAAAAATTTCTGAATTTAATATAATTGAATATAATAAATATTTGCAATAATTTTAATTAAATATAATTCAAGTTTCAACAATCATTAAATATTTATATTTATAGAACAATGTTTTTTCTTACATATTTTAAAGATAAACTTTCTTTACTTTATTATATAATTTTTTATTATAAAAAAAGAATTATAAAAAATTTTCTTAATTCTTTAATATAAGAAAGGAAGAACAAGAATGTATACAAATAGTATACTTATACGTATAATTTGCTTACCAAAGGGCAAGTCCACGTGAAAAATGGCATGTTCCAGAGATGTGCGAGTTTTATGGTAACTTCACACATTGGTGAATCAAGAACAGCTACGAGAGCTTTTGCTCTTTTTTGACCAAGTATGCGTAACAGAGCATCAAGGCCCCAAGTTTTTGTTTCACATGACACTAAGAAAAAGAAAAAACTGATTCTTACATTCGGATAATCAGTAAAATTAATGATAGAATTATATTGCAAATGCGTATTTCCAAACATTGAAAATCAGATTCTAATCTTTTATTAAAAAAAAAAGAAAAAAGAAACGCAATTTTCATTAAATTCAAATTTAAATACTATAGATTCTAATTCAAAAATGAAAAGAGCATTTCCATTAATAAGTTAAATTCATTAGTTATTTAAAATTTTGTGAAATAAATTTGAATTTATGAGAGGATTCTATATCTTACTAGAAATTTTTTATTCGTTTAAAATCAATTGGCTATTTTTAAAAATAATTCTTATATATAAACATATATAATACTACATCTATCTAATAAAATAATATTGTCTTTAATTTCCTTAGAAATATTCTACATTTTCATATGTTTTAAACGTAATATTATTTTTAAATAGTTAAGTGAATTTTATGTAAAGTGAATAAAAATAAAAATAAAAATTCTATTTATTCTTTATAATTCTTATATTTTTCTTATATTTATAAAATGAAATATATTAATTATGAAATATATCTTTTTGTTTCTCATAATTTCATTCCTATAAGAAATTAAATTCATTCCGTTATCGAATTATTTATAAATATAGATTTTTCGAAATTTGTTGAAAACTTTTATTCTGAAATAAATTTGTGAAAATCAAATATTATTTCACAAATACCAGAATAAACTATTGTAATATCTCTCACTATAATAGTACTCGAATTCTGAAATCGAATTTCTTGCACAAATTCGATTCAGATTTATAAGCGCATAGTTGAATTTATTCCTATCACTAAATAAGACTGATCGGCAGATCAACAATTTAAAAATCAAATGCGCACAGATGAAATATACTTACGTGACAAAGGTATTATGGTGATTCGTACATCAAAACTAAATCGATTAAAATAGTCTTGTATATTTGTGGCTATATTAGTAGCATTGATCTCATCGTCGCAATACTCTCTTAGAAAAAGCATTACTTCTGTTTGGGTTTCATTATAAGTATCCTCAGCTGTATTCGACAAATAAGAAACACAACTTGGAACTTGTTCGCCGCTTGAAGTAAGCAAACATCCAGACAAGACCATGATCGAGATCCACGACCAAAGCCAGCGAAAAGAGTTCCCGGCCATGGGCCTCTAACCCTATTTATCGTTTAACCCGTTTAGTTAACTTGTTCACCTTTCTCGTCACCAATTAATCTATTGACCCGTATCTATTCGTCTCCGTACTCGCCTTCTTTTAGCATCTTCACTGTGCATAGAATAAAACGATCCTTTTTAAAAAAGAGATTTTTTTCTTCTTCACCAAAATCCAAAAATCATATTTATCATGAAAATTATATTACATTTTAACAAAGATCTAAAGGAAAAATATTGTTTTCTAAAGTGCACAACAACTATGCTATTCTAATTATCTTAATTATAAATACAATAATGGAGTAAGATTTTTACATTTATTTTTTTCTCTTTCTTATGTTATTTTTAACAAGCATTATTACACGTCGGTTAATGATAATCGCGATATCGAAACGATTGAGAAAAAATATAAAATTATAAAGGATTATAAAGATTGTAAATTATTTATCAATTTTTAATTTCAGATCAGATTTGCAAGTACGGAATAATTTAATTTTCTTCACACAGCGAAGATAAGTGTATTCATTATGAAGTATCGGAACACGCGCGGAAATATTAGTATATGTACTATACAGGATGTAAGCAGTAACAAATAGAGCGTGCACGATCTTTTCGTACAAAAAAGGTATATATAATTTAATTACGCTAGATTAATTTGCTGTAAACATTTTCCACCACATTTAATACTCATCGGTGCTAAAAATATTTACAAACAATCTTTTATGGTTTTTGTTATGCATTCCTTATAGGCAAATAATTATTAATGTACAATTCCAAGTTGAACTAACGAAGCAAAATCAATTATCGTGTTCCAATGCATACTGATGATATTAAAAAAAATGATCGATATCTGCTTGATTTCATAATTGATTTTCGATTAATTTATACAATAAATTAATTGCAATCGAATATTCATAATTCAATTGATTAATAGCGATAAGATTAATTTTAAACTAGTAACGTTTTCATTCAAATCTCTGTATCTCATTAAAAAAAAAAAAATAATATCTTCATCCAAAATTGAATTCATCGCAAGCTAATACGGATAAGATAACAAACTTAACTTGTAAATTGAAATATTGCAGGTGAAATTAAAAACGTGAATCGTGTACATTTTTAAAAGCGAAAGTGCATCAATAATATTCGCTATATGTAATTAGGCATAACATTTCATCTTACCGTTTTTCTTTCCGCGACGAGCAACAACGATGAAACGAATCTCTCTTTTTCTGTTTGCGTATATACCAAAATGGGATGCGTGATTCCGAAAATATTTTAAAAATACGCATATCGTGAACAACCAAGGGCTAAGGTTACTTATTATATTTCAAATTTCAATAATTTTTGTCACGGGACAAAAACGCGTGCAAGGAAGCTGATTTGTTTCGGCCAAAAATCGCAAACGTTTTGGACGGCCCGAACGCCTCGGCGTCCGGTATCGAACTAAGTCAAGTTCCACCCTTCTACACATGCCCGAAGTGACGTTATCACGGGGTAGCGAGAGCGTTTGTCCCGGGAAACGAATTCAGCTAGTACGCGAGCCCGCACCATTCCCAGTATAAGTTACGCCTTGTTAATGTTCTGATCGGTATTATCCGCATTCAAAATTACAAGAATCAAAAATGAAATTAATCTTATAGAAAAAACAATTGTCATTGGAAAATGCATGAAAAAGTTTTAAAGTTCTATTATTGGTGATATTAAATACAAAAGAAAACATTGTAGAAAAGACTTTGTATGAAAATGAATGACATCCATTCATATTAATTGAATGAATATATAAAAATTCATATTGAAATTGAAATTAGTTAATATTGAGAAACGAAAGAAGTTATTTAATATTTAAGGTTAAGTTTCTCTATTTTACGTTTTAAATTTTTCTAATTAAATTAATTTTTTAATCTTAATAATTCTATCACATTAATCATAGACGCGTTTTGTGCGTAATAATTTCTTTGTAATGAAAATTCATTATTTTCCAAAATGCAATATTATTGCAGATTACATTATGAAGATTGTATTAAGATGATTGTATAATAAAAAAATAATAAGATTAATAATATTTGAAATATTAGATATTATTGATACTTAAGAAAGACTTATACTTTATATATTTTCGGGGCATAATTCTAATTGTAGTTATTTTTTCTATATATGTATAGATTGTTACTTGATCATAGTTTAGGTATTCGCAAAAATATATATTTCGATGCTGAACTATACATATATTTGATACTGTACAGAATGGTTTCAATGACTAGAATATACTATAATTTTATTTCAAATGAAATTAGAAACAAATCATAGGGAAAATTACATTGTTTATACGCTCCATCGTACTATAATAATACGATAATACTATAATACTATAATAATTTTTCTTTAAATACATTGGTGCAATTGCAAAGTGCAATCACACTTTTTTTTTAAAATGAAACAATTTTTTTAAACATTAATCGATTTTCTATTTCATTAATTAGTAGATGTAAAGCATCGTTGAAAACTCAAATATTCTTAGAGATATTTTAATTTGCTTGAAAATTCAGTACTATATGAAGCATCATATTAAAGAGATATTAATACATTATAATATTATATATATATTATATAATATTTGCTAACATTTTATAATTAATTTTACATCGATCGTCAAATTTAAATCTTTTGGATTTTTTGTAGAATAAATAATTTAAAAAATATTTATATATTTGAATATTTGTTGTAAATTATCAAAGAAATTAAAAATCTCGAAAAATATTGAGTTTTCAGTTATTCTTTTTTAAATTGATATAAGAAGAGGATTTATGTAAAAAAAATTATAGAATTCTATTTAAAAAAAAATGCAATTACACTTTGCAATTTTTTTCTTTATCATTTGCGATATATATTTACATCCATTACTTTATGTTAAATTTGGGTCTAACTTCAACTTAACTTAATCCAAATCTAATTTTTAATTTCATAATTAAAAATTGTGAATAAATATATTATAAAATAAATTAAGCATTTTATTGATTTGTGATATTTAGATGACCGAAATTAATTAAATTAATGATTAATGTTACAAGAATAATATACTAATTGTAAATATATAATCGTAAATATAATATATAATTGTAAATATATAAAATGTTGGTATCGTCATAATTTTAAACATTGCCAACTATCCTTTTATATTTTATTTTCAACGAAAAATATCCATGATCCATATAATTTGAAATTGAGATATTTCAAATGTCAAAATTTATAAAACAAATAACTTTTTAATGCTTCACTAGTTACATGTATATCCTAATTATACAATGTTTCTATAAACAGTAGATAAATGTTACAAAATAAATGAACCATTTTTTATAAATACAAAAACTAAAATCGAAAGATGATTATTAATATAGAAAAAAATTATTCAAAATATCTTTTTAATAGATTTTAAATTATTGAAATGTGTTTTTTTAATTCCTATAATGAAATAAAAATATAATTAGGAAAGAGCTGTATTTCTGAAAAGCATACGTTTTCAATTGATGTAAAATTTGAAGAAATTGAAAATGGTTAGTAGATATAATCATCTTTAAGTTGTTATTCATATCATCAATATAGAATAGATAATATAATATGATATCATCAATACAGTGATGATACCGGTCCTAATATGAATAAAGAGTTCCAAATAAAATTGATTATACATATAACTTCAGTTGTTTAAGAAATATTTTTATGCAATATAACCATTTTAAATTATATTATATATATATATATTTTTAAGGTTAATCTATCGACAGAATTACTAATTGTGGTTTAATTAGCACAGATTTTTTTCTTCAATCCCTGGCAATATCACCAATAATTATTTTCATTCATTTTAATTTCAATGATCAAAAAATATTGATTTTTCGATACATCATATTTAGACCATACTAGTTTTGGATTATATATTTTCCTTACCAGGGATCCGGTTAGAACAGTTATTACGACGCCAATATTTTATGTGGAATACCTTATAGATACTGGGGCCATTATAGCTATTACGTCATTGGCTATTCGACACTCGATAACTACGATTGCTATTGCGAAAACAGTTGTATTAGTTAGATATACATATAGATATTCAATATATTATACCGAGAATATATTATAAGAGAATTCAATATATTATACCGAAAGTTTAATTCGTTCCATGTTATATCGAAATCAGAACTAATCAAAGGAATGTCAATAAAAATAATATATTGGAAATATTCGTGTTACAGAGGATTGTCTATGTTTATTAAATCATGTTAGATGAAAGAATTACAATCTTGTATCATATTTTATAGAAATCTTATTTTTAGAATACCGTGTTATAATATAAGGGTTGATATTTCGAAAACTAATAAGAATAAAAATCCGAAACTTTTAGATTTACGATCCATTTCCTTTTCTCTTCCTTTATTTTAAATTTCATGTCAATCGAAAGTGTATGCTTTTCGGAAGATTAGCCCAGGAAAGTGTCTCCATTCCTCTTTCTACATCCCTATTTCTGTATATGTATCTACCCCAAATCTAATCCAACTGATACAAACATATCATAAATGTTGAAAATATCATGTATCAAGTATATTTTTAGACTTTATATCTTAACTAGACCGAGCGATTCACATAAGAAAAACTTATTCAAAATCAAGTCTTGTAACATATTTACGATAATATATTTTATCATAGATAATATAGATCATCATAAAATATATATATAATTTATGAATAATTTTGTAAAACTGATGTAATAAATAATTATAAACTAACTACCAAACTTTCTGAAAATCAATTAAAATAGTTATTACGAATTCAGAAAATTAATTAAACAAAAATTTTAAAAATTGGATTACAAAGGAGAAGGGGGTTATATTATAAATAATTGTTAAACAAATTTTTTTAACTAAAATAGTTAAATTGCTATAAATATAAAAAGATCCTGCTAGTATTGATTCCAATTCTATAGTCTGTTAATATATATAATATATATACAGATTCTTTTCTGGCAAGATGTGGAAAATAAATTTTTGAAATAGATAAATAGAAATAAAAATTTTAATTTCTTCGAATAATACTGAATTTCTTCAAAATGATAATTATATAAAAAAAATAATATTTTAAATATATTTTTTAATATTAATTCATATAAATATTATTGTAAAATAAATATTTCATTCAAATATAAGAAAATATTTCAAATAAGTTTTTAACTTTGACATTAATGATTGTGACATATATGTTGAAATAAAATTATTGTATAGGGTGTTATTTATGAAATATGGAAGGGTCGATTCTTCAGATCAAAACAAACATAAAAGTGTTTGTTTCTTCTATTTGTTTTTTTCTAGAATTGATTCTTTAAAAATATTCCACGATATTAACATCCTATATAATATATATAAAAAATTTAATTTATTTTGTATCTAATCAATAAGAAATAAAAAATAAAATATAATTTCTGCTCTATATAAAATCGATGCTTATTGTGTTTCAATAATTCAAATGAAAAATAAATATTTCATTTATTATTTCAAATTTAATTTTAAGTATGAATATATAATATATATAATAAGTATATAATAGTATAATATATAATATATCTATATAGTATATTATGTAATATATCATATAATATATTATAATAGTACTTGCTTATGATTTAGATATTAAAAAAAATGGTATATATAATTTTTAAATAGTATTTATGAACATATATTATTTCTATATATTTGTTTTAATTTATTTTTCAAATTTTTTTCAGATTTGCTGATCTTGAACATTTTATATTAATTACATAAGCACTTTCATATCGTATATAATCTTATAAAAATAAAATATTAAATAAATTTTATAAATAGAGAAATAATCCAACGTGAATTTTCAAAATATTATTATAAAATATTATATTTGAAAATTCGAGTAAATTGTAAAATATGATCTATTAATTAAAATCAGTGAATATTTTTAACGTTTTAAAAATATATATTTTATATCTATTAATAATTTTATCATTGTTAGATAGATATCATATAATTCAATATTTATTCATTGTTAGATAGATATCATATAATTCAATATTTGTTATTTTATAATTCAATATTAGATTTTTCATCCATTTATTAATATGTATATTCCAATATAAAACATTGGATAACAATTTTTTATATGTTCAAAATACATAAATATGACAATTGTAATATCATATTTACTAATTAAGCGTTTATATTGTAAGAAAATATTTAATAATTTTAATATAAATTTATATTAATTATCAAACAATAACAACAATTTTCAAAAATATAGAATAATTCATAATATTTTTTATATAAGATATAAAAAATATACTAGAATAATATAATTTATTACATATACACAATCTATTATACAAATTTAAAAGTTTTGTGTTTTTATTTTGCTTTTTTCTATTACAGTAAAAAAAAGTTAAAATTATTTTTTTATTATATATTTTACTTTATATCACATATTTAACATTCCTATATTTTATATTTATATAATATTTATATTATATTTTACATCTGAAAAACTATAAAGAAAGTTTGAAAAAACAATCATTATAAAAAATAATTATTAACCAAATTTTTCAAAATTTATGACTGGAATATTAAATTCATAAATTAATCATAAATTAATTTAAAATTAATAACACAAAATATGCTCCAGAAATTTAATTTTCACATATATTAGCTTTTTCTCAAAGATTATTGTTATAATGTGATCTAATATTATAAAATTATCTAATATTATTAATAATAATAATCTAATATTATATAAATTTTAATATTATATTAAAATTTATGACGAAAAAATTCTATTATTTAAATATATAAATCAAAATGATTGAAAATCAATAATTCATATGTGAATGAAAATTAAATTTGAATATAATTTATTCATATATTTATTAAATTAATATAATTTTGATCATTTAATTTTCTCTTTATAAATTTTATTTTGATTATAATTAATTTCGATCAAATTATTTTGCTTATTTATAATATAAAAAATATTTTTATTCATTTCTTTCTCTAACAAAAATTATTTTGTGCATAATATAAATGAATTTCTTTGATAATGATAATTTTTTTTTTTAAATTTCATCCTCTTTAAATATAGATATTGGTGAATAATATATTGCACATTACATATATTTATACATATTATTACTGCGATTGATTGTTGAAAATGAATTTCATACAAAAATTTTTGTATGATTGATGATTATTTTATTGATGTTAAGTTGTATTATTTATTTTTTATCTTTTTAAAATTCATAATAAATTAAATAAATGTTCGATTTTAATGCAAAATCATACATAATACTTTTAACATTTTGCCAAGAATATTTTCCGTTTAAAATTAGAATTGTAAATATTTTATATTTGTTTAAGGCTTTTTCTTTAAAATCATATTTATATTTTATAAAAATAGCATAACATATATTCAGAAAAATGTGGGAGCGTGAATTCAAGATATCAAAACAATAAAAAATTTCATATACATATAGATCCAATATGGCTTAAATAATGAATTATAAGTATTTCATATTTTTATTAAATGACGACGCTTAATTAGATGCGCAATAATGTCATATTGCAATGTCGCTTACGTAGTACCTCAATAAAAGTTAATACAATGATATTTTTTTATACATGTCTATTTCTGAAATTTAGTATAACATAATATACAATATAGATATCATGTAATAACATATAAATACAATATTTTTATATTGTTAAAAAAAATCGTTTAATTATACAACTCGAAATCTATGTAATATCATGTAATATCATGTAATATCATGTAATTACATGTAATAAATACAATTTTTTTATATCATTAAAAAAAATTTTTTTTATTGATATAATGATATAAAATTTTAAATAATGATATTAAATTTTAATTATACAATTCGAAATCTATGTAATTTATTATTTAACTTACCTCGGATAATAATAATAAGTAGCAAATTCCACAATATTCGGAGTTACAATGATTACATAATATTTCATTTAAAATCATATATGAATCGTTGTATTCCAATTAAATAAAATCCATAAAAATAAATCAAAACATACTTTTATAAGATTTTGAATTAGAAAGTTTGAATATGTTCTTATATGCACAATTGTTTTTTTAATTATTTTCACATGTACAAAAAATCTCAAGTACTAATGATACTTGAATTTTTAGATTATTAATGATTCAATCATGTCAGTCAATCAAATAAAAAATCTTTATCTTTATTTCATTTATACTTAATATTTCTTATTCTTATACAAAGAGAAATAAAAGTTAATCTGAATATTACATATTATTTAATTTTAAATAAAATATTATAATTTAAATATTAATATTTAATTACATATTAATAATATGTATTATTAATACAATAATAATAATACTGTTAATAATAATAATAAAATTTATATAATAATATTATATAGTAATAAATATTAGTAATAATACGAATCAATATTACACATTAATATTGCATATTCATAAAAAATGCATTGTTTTTTTTATGTATGCTCCGAATGAATGTTTTAAATTCACTAATTTCTTTTTTATACTGTTATTTTTGATATATGTTATCGAGTACAAATCGAGAAAAAGACAAAGCCATATTACCTTAGCAACGGAAAAGATTGTGATGTAGGCTTTCATATTCATATATTTAATATACACAAATAAGATTCGATTTCAAATATTGCTATCTCATTTTCTCTTTCTATCTAGTTTCTTTTTCTAACGCTCCCATCAGCATTCAATTGTTAGCAACGCTGTTCAGTAACACATTGTCGTGCCGCGGAGTCAAGTTCAGAGTTTGATGAAATAATATATATTTAACATTTTTATTTAAAATAAAGTTTTAATTAAATAATCTCAATATAACATTAAATTATACAATAATAAATAATAATTAA
Organism: Apis florea; assembly: GCF_048593485.1. NCBI lineage: Eukaryota > Metazoa > Arthropoda > Insecta > Hymenoptera > Apidae > Apis > Apis florea. The sequence continues at coordinate 249,700 of NW_028256783.1, read as the reverse complement.
AATAATTTTATTCAAAAAAATTAATATGAATAGTGAATAAAAAAAAATATTGCTAGTATACAATAATAATGTGAAAAAAAAGTGCTATGCTATATAATTTTTTAGTGAATATAAAACGTGATATTGATATGATATAATTATAATATAAATATTGAATTTCGATATTTTTTTTTTCTATTTAGTAATCTTATATCGAAATAAAAAAGATTAAATTCGAAGGTAATAAATTTTTCAATTGATATATTGATCAATTGATGAAATTCAAATATCATTAATGACTTTCATATACATGTGAAAATAAGCAAGTAGAAAAACATATTTAACCTTTCTAATCTGAAATCTTACAGGAATATATTTTGATTTGCTTCTATGAATTTCGATAAGTAAGCAGATCGAGTATCATATAACAATTCAACTATGAATTTAAATAAAATGTTTGGACCATAAAATGATTTACTTTATGGATTTAAATAAATTATGAATTTTTATGAATTTAAATAAAATAATATGTGTTAATATTCTGAAATTTACTGAAATTTATTCGAGGTAAGTTTTTGTTAAATAAGGAATTACACGGTACGTACACTATTTGACTATTTTCATTTGATATTCATTTGAAATACTCATTTATATAAAAGAATATCAATGCATTTACTTTTAGAAAAATACTTTCAGAGATATTCCGTTACGCAAGCGACATTGTAATACGATACTGCCACGCAGAACGTTCTCGCGCTTTCGCCATCTTACTCTATTTAATATAAATTTAAAATTTAAAATTAATATCGTTTTGATATCTAAAATTCACCCTCCAAAAATGTTTAACATTTTTATGAATATCCTGTATATAAGAAATAATAAATACAGAATGCATAAAATTGTACAATAATTTAATTTAAATACTTTGACACTTTAATTTCAAATAATGAAAGAAAATTCTGAAAGTTATCATTTTAATAATTTTCTAAAAGTATTTGTTCAATAAGATATTTTCGTTCAATTTTTTAATATTAAATTGTATTTATGTAATAACAATCAATAGGGAATACATTTATTATATACAAAATGCAAAAATTTCTGTATTATGCTATTTTTCTATTGTATTTTTTGTATATACTATATATTTACTATGATGTTTATTTTAAGAATAAATACCAAATATTTTTCGCAAAAATAGTTATTCTAATTCTTTTTAAATTCATATACAAAATAATATATATTAGTATATTTGTAAAACATTTTTATTGATTGATTCAAACAATAAGATTAAAATAAATACAAAGACTAAATACAAAAATCACAATAAAAATATTTGAAATTTATTTATTAAGTTATAAATAATTGAAGTCTGCGTTAGATGAATAAAATAAGATGATTCTATTTCCATTATATTTATATCTAGTTTTATTTAATGCAAATTTAAATTATTTGTAACTTAATAAATAAAAATCAACTGATATTTTTGTATATCTTTTGTGTTTTTTTATTTTTGTATATATTTTGAATTTCTAAAATTGATTTTCCAAAAAACATAGTATTAACAATCTCTATCAGAGGATGCATTTAAGTTAATGGATTTACGCTTATTACATAAATTAATATTACATAAATTGTTCAAAATGATTATGTCATTGTGCAAATGATTATGCAAGTTCTATGCAAATAGGCGTGTTTCCATTGACCGCATTGACTGAATATTAATAAAATCGTTATGTTAACAATAACTAGTTAAATGCTAACAATAGTTTTTAATGCTTGTTATCAATTGTTAACATATATTTGATTTTCGAACTAACAAAAATATTCTTTCGAAAAATATACTCATTCAATTCCATATATATATATAGTAATATATATAGTAATCTAGAGATTATCATATTTTTGTAATCTATGAATCTTATACTAAATACCTTTAAATTATTAATTGCATTGCAATAATTTTCTAAAATACAGAGAAGAAAAAGAAAAAGAGCATTTTTTGAAAAATGCTGTTTTCTGATTTAATATCTTCCAAATCGCAAAAATATTTTAAATATAAATATTTTTATATCTTTAATAATTGATAATTTTAATGCGTAATATGTATATGTTATGAATTGACATTTAAAATAAATAATGCATTAGCTTTGTTTATATTGTTTATAAATGACTACAATTTAATATTGAATATAATAATAAATAATAATAATTTCTGTGTTACGTTTCTCATATTCGTTTTGCTAAAATATTCTCAAATTTTCAAATAGTGCGATATTACAATTTGAATAAACGAAAATAAAAAAATATTTTTCTAATATAAAAGGAAAAGTGCAGGAAATAAATCAAATAAATGAAATATAAAAAATTATTCAAATATAAAAAATTATCAAAAAATAGAAAAATGAATTTTACGAAATGTATAAAAATAAAATAAGAACAAAAAAAAGACATTTGTTATATAGATTTGTATTATAAGAAAATGTGTTATAAAAATATTAATTTTAAAATGCAGAAAAATCTTTTCCAATTTTATCACAATAATGATAAATAAATTTAAGAAATCATATATTTATGTAAATATGCAATTCAATGAAATATTCAATTATTTTTAATGTTGCATATAATCAAAAAATAACGATCAAAAAAAATCAAAAATTTTTTTAAAGTTTTATTATTTTTTACTGAAATTGAAATAATGATCTCTTTTGATGTTTTATTCTATCATTTTATTCTATATTAAAAATAAAATTATTGATTTTATATTTTATATTAGATTTTCCATAAATATCGCGATTCTATAAATAAAAGAAATTTTCAACTTTGAATATCTCGAAATATCTCGAAATGATTTATATTTTCATTCTAAATAGTTCCTCAATTATCATTGAAAATAGCTGCAAGTATCTAATTATTTGTAATTTATCTCACCTTTTCATATTTCGAGGATGAAGATAAATCGATCCATGTTATATAATATCTTTTGCTCAGAATGACCTTCCAAATATATTAGCAAAGTTGATCAATTTTGACCTAGAATATTCTATGTAAAATGGTTTCAGAACCAATATAAAATTATTTTTAAACCAAAAAAAACTGATATATTAATGGTCTATCGAACTAAAATCTCATAATCATAGTATCATTTTGTTTTTTTATAAAAAAAACTGGCATCGATATCATAATAAATATTAAATCCTATCTGTTATTATAACTATTTTCAAACTTTGTTATAATAATATACAGAGATACTTTTTCGATAAATTTTTTAAATTTTACGTTCAAAATAATAAATCATTTAAAATAAATAAATTTAATAGATTATTAAAAAATATAATTTTTTAAAATGTTTTTTTAATTTAATATTATTAATAAAATATAATATGTAATATATTAATATTATAAATTGTTATATCAATAAATTATGAAATAAATAAATTGTTAGTAAAATATTAAAATTATAACTTTAAATATTTCATATTAACATTTTAAAAATAATTATAATTTAACAAAAATAGATGGTATTTATATTTTTTGTATCTTCTGTTATTAATGTTTAAAGATCAGAAATTTTAAATTATCGATTTTTTTCAGTTTTTCACGCAGAAATAATAATATAGCAAATTGAAATATGAAAGATTATTGCATATAATTTTAGGAATATAGAAAATAGATAGGTCTTTAAAACATTTAGTAAACAGTTTATTCACTTCTTGAATGATTATATTTAGATATTATGATTCCTAATTTAAAAAATATAAAAAATGAAAATATTGGTAATAGAAATTTTTTTTTAAATTAGATCTTTTATTATTATGTCATGTTTCAATGATAAAATCATTTTAACAGTAAGAAAAAATTATTTAATTCATTAATTAATTATTAATTATTAATTATTATTGTTATAAGATGACAACTTTATTGTTTTTTTTAAAGTATTTAATACAAAAGCTATGATATAATAATAGTTTTAAGAGAAATCAAGGCTTTATGAAAAATAGTACTTCGATAGAAATTCAATAATAATTAAGTCTGCAATTTTTTCATATAAATTAATTAAAATATAAAAATAATGCATTTGAAAAAAAGAGTTTTATTTTTTATTTTATTTTTTGTATGCTTAGATTTGAAAATTGGATCTGAATTGCAAAAAAAAAGTTTAATAAAAACTATTTTTATTACAAAATATTTTATTTAGGATTATTTTAGGACTTGAAACATATGTATTTATATTTTTCGCATTAAATTTAATGCAGAAATTTTTAAATTTTATCGAATAATCTCATAAATAAATAATTAATTGAAAGTAATATAATTTAAATTTTTTTACGAGTTTCTTCGAATTTCTTGTAAACATCAATCGTTGTACGTAGTAAAGTAAATCATAACATGGAAATTATCTATAAATATATCTTAATTTTGTCATTTTTTACGAAATCATGTTTATGTATAATTAATAAACATTATAAACGCTTATGAACATTAAGCAAAAAATCTGTGTGAAATAGTTTTCTTTTGTACAAACATTAAAAGATATTCATACGTGTCAAGATGTTTCACGATGAAATCATGATACAAACAATTGCGAAATGATTCTATATGTAAAAATAAATCGAAAAAAAAGAAATAATATTTTTCGCTTTATTTTCAAAATAATCGAATTTGAAAAATTTTGCATAAATGAAATTGATTAATTCTTAATTAAATCCAAATGAATTATCAATAAAAGATAATTCTACATGTGAAAATTAATAAAAATTATAGAATAAATCTTTTTCATTTAAAAATTCATTTTCAAGAAAATTGAATTTGAAAATTTACCAATTATGAATTAATATAATTCTTAATATAATTCTTAATTCTTTTAAAAACAAAAATATATGCGATAAAATTTTATTTAAAATTTCTTTCTCGTTTCCACATAGAATAACTATATTTCAATAATTCATCCAATAAGAAATTAACCACTAATTTCGTTTATATTTGAAAAATTTTCAAATATAATTTATTTGAAAATGAAGCTTTTTTTCTTAAAAATATAATATAAAAAATAAAATATAAATCTTTTTTTGGATCTATTTTACCAATAATAATATTTGATGTTATTTTTATTTCAATGTTGAATTAATATCGAACGATACAAATCCATTTAATCATTGTAATTATATATTTATATATATATTTTATTTTCATATTCCAGTCAATTTCTCTATGAATGAATACTAAGTATGATGATATTTGTTATATCATACTTGAATACAAACAGGTATTCAAGTATTAAAAAATATAGTGTTGTACGTGCTGTTATGCATGCAAAATTCAGAATAATAGACAGAATTTAATATAGTAATATCGAAAGTTTTTCGATCGAATAATTCAAAAATTAACAATATCCGAATCATATATAAAGAAAAAGTCAGAATTATGCATTTATTTATAATATATTAAAAAATTATTGAAATCATTCAATGTTGCTATATCAAATAAACTCTCATTATTTTCATTTTTTTTAATTTTTTTCTCTTGCATGTAATCACACTTATTTATGATTCTTTAAATACAAATTTTAAATAAATTTCATGAACGAAATTTCCGATTTTGAATATTGTAATTATTGCATCAAACCATAAAATTATCATAAAATGATAAATAATGAATAATATATAACATAAATACATAATCTATGAATAAATCCGTCTGTACCTATAACATATATATTGACAGCATCAGTTTAATTTCTAATCAATGTTATATGATTGACAATTATTATAAAAAGAAATAAGTTAATAAAAAAAGAATGTACATATAAATATCATATTCATTATTCATTAATATCTGATATAATAAATAAAATATTATATATTTTCAATCAAAACAAAATAAATATTCAAAAAAAAATTTTTTAAAATTGAATTTAAGAATTTCCAAAAGTTGATGGGAAAATATAGATAAAAATTAAAATAACAAATAAATAACTCATCAGATAAAATAACAATCTTAAAAATCAGAAAGATATTTTTTATTATTTGATATTTCTTATGCATCAATATAATGCTGCTAACATATCAATTTTTAAATCATTAATTTCTAAGCCCTAACTAAATATTTTCATATTTATTAAAATAACATTAAAAATATAATCGAAATTGTCATAAACAAAACTTTAACACAATATCAACTGAGATTTATACAAGAATATTTTCAGTAAATATTCAATTAATAAACATCTTTCAAATACAATGTCAAAAACATAAATTCGTTTATACATATAACTTACAACTAGATTTAAAATTAAAATTTACATCCGATATAATCTTTCAAGATATAATACACAGTAATGGATAAAGGGATAAATATTAAAAAAAATATCATATATAGATCTATATATATTAATGCAATTTCAACATGAAATTTTTTTTTTGTTTCTTACGGATTCTTTTTCAATTTCTCCGATTATTTATTTATTTATTTTTTTATTATTATTTTCATAGTCCGTTTATATTGTGTATTCTAATAATAGAAATTTTTATTTTCAACTAACGATTATATCATGTAAATATAGATTTTTGTTTGAAATTCAACTCGATAATAATAAAGTATTTAATCGCTAGTGTAAAACATAAATTAATTTAAAGGTATAAATGTTTATTTACAGATTATACTTGATTTCATTGTTTTAATTAATGTTACCAAAAATTCCTTTTTAAAAAAATGATGTCACATTATATATTTTCCATTTATTCTATTTACGTTATATCACATCACATCATGTCATGTTTAATTATATGATCTATCTCCATTTGTCTATAGTATGAATTAATTCATTGATTATATTAATTCTTCCTTCAATTTCCTCAAAACATAACTCTGCTATTGATTTCTGTGTGAATAATGTTGTTGGTAATCCTGCTAAATGCGTTGTTAGGTTAGTTTCACATAAAACATGCTGCTGTACTTGCTGAGAATTGGTGCTCCAATAACATTGATGGTATGATGTATTTAGTTGCTCATTCAATAACTCTATCTTCACTTCTGATTGGCTATTTGTTGTAACCAAAATAGAATAACAGAAAATAGAACGCATTCAATCAGCAAAATTCTACATATTAGCTTATACAATAGTTTCTAATGACATCATTCTATGTTACAGATCTATCAAATATGCAATATAATATAATAACAATAAAAACAATAAAATTCGCATTGGGTTTAATTATCGAAATATATATATAGCTGTCAAAATTATTTATTATTTTATTTTATTTTATTATTATTTACATTAATTGAAAAAAAAAATTAAAAATAATAGTATAATAAATAGTAAAAAAAAAATTAGTCAATATAGAAATTAAAATCTAATTTATAACACTCAAATAGATTCAACATGATATTATTATATATAAGAAAATTTGAATAAAAATTAAAAAACAGCATTTAATGATGAAGAAATATCATTTATTAATAGATGTTATTTATTAGTTAACTCAAATGAAATAGAAATAACAAATGAAGATGTAGAAATTAGAAAAAAAAAATTCATAAAAATAAGAAATTATTATTTTGAAGTTTTCATAGAAATATAGAAAATTATTTAATATTTATAAAAACACTAAAACTTACTAAAAGATAATTACTAAGGATATCACAATAAATTTATAAAAATTTTTATAATAAGCAACAACAGTTCACATTATTTAATATAATAATTATTCTAATAATTGTGAATGACTAATACAATTTTTAATATATAATTTTATAGATGCAATTTTTAGTATATAATTTTATAGATGCAATTAATATTAGAATAGCAGTTAATATAATATAACAATTAATATTTTAATGTAATATGGTAATTTTATGTAATATAATAATATATAATATTTTATCAAATGAATTTTATCAAACTATGATTTTATAATGAACAATGTTTTTCGGTGCTGACAAAAAATATTCTCAGCAATATAATATGTTAATATAATATAAAGTATACAATTGAAAAATATAAATTATTATATATAAACACAGAGAGTAGGAAAAAGAAAAACATTTGTAATTAAAGAGTTAATTGATTACAGAAACTAAATATAATATAAGTAATATAAAGAACATTAAAATATTAAAGTACACAATAAAATATATCGAACAATATCAAATTAAATATACTATATTTAATGATTAAATATATATTTAATAATTAAATAAGTAAATATACAAATATTAGAATAAAGATCATCTAAACAATTGTACAAATAAAAAACACATATAACACATTATGATAAATATCGAGTTATATCAAGTTGTTATGTTAAACTTGAATGTTTAAAATATATAAAGAAATATTTAATTAAACATTCTACAAAAAGAATAGCTTTGCTATAGTAAATGAACTGTAGTAGAAATAAAGCTAATGCAAATAAAAAACTAACTAAAATAGAATATTTCAAAAAATTGAATGTTAGAAACTAGAAATGCAATGTACAGTAAGAATACAGAAAAAAGTATCAAAAGTGTTAAAAAATAAAATATCATATATTTTTTATTTTTTTTTACAATGAATTTAATAAACTTCAAATTAAAATATTTTTTTAAATTAATGATTTTTTAACTTGAATAATTTATTATTTTTTTATAAAAAATATTGAACTGCATTAATTAATATATTAAAAATTATATGATTGCTTTTAAAAACTTAAAATTGATTTTCTTGTGATTCATCTATAAAAAAATATTAACATTGCATAATATCTCTTTATATCAAATAACTTTTTTAACAATATTTTTTCCTTAAAAGATGTTTATATATAATTATGTATAAGTAAAATAAATACTTTATATTTTCTCACACTTAAAATAGTGTCAAAAACAAAGCTTGAAGAGTTTAGTAAAAAAGTAATTCTATTATCAGGTAATTTGAATAAAAAATGTAACAAAAAATAATTAAAAATCAAAATAGTTTCAAATATATTATAAATTTTTTAATTAATATTCAGAAATAATAATAAATAATTTTATATAATATTGATATAATTAGAAATTAGTAAATTTTTATACTGAATATGAAACTTACATCTTTCTTATTATGTTAATAAATATAATTTTATTATTGAAGCTGTCTCTTTTTGTACCAAAATAAAAGAAAAAATAACAAGAATCCACTAAAAAAAGTAAATTTTATTGCAATTCTTATAATAGATTCTTATAATAGATAATGTATTTAAACATAATAAGATTTCAATGAATTATATTTATAGAATCATTTTTATATAATTTATCTTATATAGGAATTATCTAATGTGAAATTTTATGATTTCATTTTATTTTAAAATCATTTTATTCATATTTCATTTTCTTTAATATATGTTTTTACATATTTTTCTTTATTTTTGCAAATTTATAATGTTTTTATGTTTGGTAATTTTTAATGAATTTTTATAATTTGACAAGATTAATCATTGTAGTCAATGTTGTTTTTTTAATATCTAATATTATTTTAATTTTTATTGATATTTACAAAATTTTTATTTCATTGAATTGTTCCTTTTTGAATCATCAAGAACTTGTATTTCAAAATAGAATAATTTGTACTTTATGATAAAATATCCTTTTTTTTTTATTAATAATTAAAAATGATTTTAAAAAAAAAATTGCTTCGATTTTATACTAAATATATAAAATGCATATATTGCTATCACTTGTAAAATTACTTAGAACTAATTTTTTTTTACATCTTTTATATTAAAAGATGTAAACATTTTTTTAGGATAAATCAATGATTTTATAATCCGCAACATTTGATTAAATGCAATATTTTTTTCAATATTTTAAACTCAACTTCAAATTAATTTATTTTTTTCAATAATAATATATATTATTTAAAAAGAACTATGTTTTGAATAATTACTTATTTACTTATAAAAATAATTTATATTTTATAAAAAAAATTATGAATGTTTTTATGTTACTTGAATAAATCTTAGTTTTTCATTATTTTTGTTTAATTATGTATTGTATTTTTTTTTATTAATTAATTGCTTGTCGGTTATTATAACACAAAGAAGAAAAAATTGAATTCCTGCTCAAAAAGATAACATATCTTATATATATATCTTATATAAATAACATATTTTCAATGTTTCTTTCACTTTCACTGTTATTTATTTAATTGTAATGTTCAATCGATTATCTTTCTAAAAAATTATTTTTGAAATATATCATTATCGTTTTATATGTAATGTATATAATAATAATATAGTAATATAAAGTATATTATAATAATATAATAATTAGTATAATACATACCATAGTATCTTTATTAATAGTAAGATGCAAACTCAATAAATAAATTCAGTAACAGACTGTTTCTGTCACAAAGAGATGATCACATTAGAATCAGCCAATCGTTTAATTGATAACACTTCTGATAAAGAAAATAATAAAAATATATTATATTTGTCAGTAAAAATAATTATTTGAAATTATGATCACCTACCGATTTCGATAATTTTTTTTCCTGATATTATTGAGATCGTGATTCTACACAAATTTTTTCTTTGCATATTATTGGTTTTTGAGTTTATTGTTATACATATTATTTTTTCTTTGCATATTATTGATTTATTGCTACTTGGTTTTCGAGATATTCGCAAAAAAATTATTACTTAGTTACATAGAATTTCACCTATGCTTATATTTTTATGATAAAGTGTGCAGCAATTGGCATTTATAATTATTTATATAGAATTATTTATTTATATAAAAAATGTGGAAATATACATTAAACAGATTACTGAAACAATTTTAAACAACATTTTCCTTTATAAAAAAATTGTGAAGTATTGCAAATTTTTGTTATGGCTTTGTTAATAAATTATTAATAAAAAACACTGATCAATCGTATATAGTTTAATCCGCGATGGTTATATGTCAGTAACCGAGCATAGAAACATATATCGAAGAAAGTTATAATTTATTCATTGTTTGTGATATAATTTTTTATCAATAAAAATTATTTGTTATATTCAACATACTTTTTCCCTTATATTTGATTTGATATCGTTGTAATTTCAGTCATTTATAATTTCGCACAACATTGTTTTATATTTTATTTCTGTATTCTATGGATCTAAAGAAAACTTAATAAATAATATCTTTAGAATTATTGATTAAAACAGATATTTTTTCGATAAATACCAGCAATGATTATTATTTTAGTAAATTATTTTTATTTCAATTTTGATTCAATTTGTATAAAACAATAATCATGATAAGTTTCTTAAGCATGATATGGATTGGAGTTGAGCTCCTTATAATTGATAAAGAAGAAAGTTTTTTAATAGTTCACCCGTTATATGCCTTAGTTGCCTGTTGCAATATGTTTGGAATAGAAACATTAGATAAATGATAAATGCATACTTATACATATATGGATACACATATGGGAGAAATTCTATATAATAGCAATCTTTTTTTGCAGATATTTCAAAAATTAAGAATGCCGATAATATACAGTTGCTTGTAAAAATATTTAAACATTAATGTATGCTTAACTTTAACGATCTATATTTTTATTAATTAATTAATTAAGTTTTATTATTTATTTTAGTTATTTTCATATATTATACTTGATATTTCAAAAATTAAGAATGCCGATAATATACAGTTGCTTGTAAAAATATTTAAACATTAATGTATGCTTAACTTTAACGATCTATATTTTTATTAATTAATTAATTAAGTTTTATTATTTATTTTAGTTATTTTCATATATTATACTTGTGTTAAGAAGCTTTTTTTCTTTGGTTTATTTTGTAAAATTTAAACAATAAATCAATTGATTTTTTATAAATATATATTATTATATAAATTATAAATATATATTAAATAACATATATTTTTCATATGTAATAACTTTTATAATATTGTATGTAGAATCCCCAAAAATAAAAAATTTGCTAATTTACTATTTGAATATTACAAGAAAAATCGAAAAAAATGCATTTTTATTTCTGCAAAAATATTACAAATTAAGTTAACAAATATATTGCAAATTTAAGTTAACAAATTAAATTAATTTTATACATTTGCACATCCTCATGCAAAAAATTGAATAATTATATAAAACAACAATATATATTTAAAAAAAATAATAAATTTGTTCAAAATAGGACTAAAATATAGAATATATTATTAACAAAAATTTTTACATTTAAGATTGCTCAAAATCAAGAAAATATTAAAACCAATACTTAATTTTTATAAAAAATTGCTATTTTAATTATTTTATTATAAATTTTTAATGCTATAAATTATTTTAATTTTACTTTAAATTTTATATAACATAAATATTTTAATGTAATATTTTTGATAAAAAAAATATTTGTTTTTTCATTTAGTTTTTAATATTATTTTATTATATTAAATTAATTAAATAAATTGCTCATATTTATTAAATATATATAAATATTCTATTGAAAGAAACAAGTTTGAATTTATTTCTTTTATAATTAACGAAGTCATTTAAATATTAATGTTTGAATATTTTTGTGAGTAACTATATATAAAGAAAAAAGTTATTCAAAATATTCAAAAATTTTCTAAAACATATCCAGAAATCAATGAAGAAGATAATTTTCTAGACAATTTCCATTGGACATTCTCGGTCCATTGAAATAATAATTGATGAAATCAACGAATCTGAGATATCATTGAATACGAAAAAAAGAAAAAAAAGAATATAACATATTCGCAATTACAAATTGTGATAATGTTTTTTTTGTCTGTTGGAAGAGAAAGAAGATAAAACCTTCGACGCAAAACAAATAAAGATAAGACGCATTGCAATATCGGAAGATCATGATACCACCATTAAAACTTATACTAAGAACTAGGCGATATCTTTATCGCTTAAGAGTAGGGTGTTCAATTTCAAAAATTAAAGATAATATTAGTAAATCAATTAAAACAAATCAGTAAATCGTGCAGTTACGTGTCATAGTCGGATACGAATTCTCACATTTTATGTGGTATCATTTCTCAGAAAAATATCGAGTTGAAGATAAATTTAAAGACGAGATTATCAATTCAAGAAAAATATAAATAAACATGCCGCGACAAAAATCTGAAAAATACAAGAACATTATGACATGATTAAGAATTGAATAGAATATTGCGCGAAATCAAATAAAAAAAATTCGAAAATAAGATAAAGATGTTGATCGTTAATAAATGTAAGAAACTAGCTGAAACTGTGAACAATCAAATAGAAAGAAATACAATCAAATATCAAATTAATACAAAAAAAAAAAAAAAACAAAATAATGAACGATAAATTTCACATATATATTTGTGCATTATCCGTGAAATCATAAATATAAAAAAGAAGAAAAAATACATACATCAATTGTTCGTAATGTCTAAAACAAAGAAAAGAAATTTCCAGAAGGGAAGTAGAAGAAGAAACGATAGTAATAGAAGCGATAACAGCAATGAAGCTCGCGTTAACAAATGTGTAAAATGTATGGGTATATTTTTTGTATTGTTGGAAGCGATTTCACGGCTTGTTTGCATATAAAAAAGATAAGTGAAAAAAAAAGTGAAAATTGATAAATTGATCGAAGAGTTACGCATCTGTGATATGTAATTTTCCGAAATAACAATTTATTGTTCAATAATTGACAACAAACGAACATAATTGGCAAAAGATCGTATAAAACAAAAGTGTGAATTATGTGAGTTTATTCCACTATTATCAGCAAGTACATATCTCTTAAAAACAAAAAGGATTCAATTAATTTAACTCTTTATAACGATATTGCGTAAAAAGTTTGTTCAATTTACAAATTGACATGAGAAAAAATTTTACAATTCTGATTTTCAAAATTATATAACAAAACACGTGAGTTATTCTTATTCTATCTACAATATTATGAAAACATAGCTACGATATTATAATCGCATGTTCAATAATGTGATAGAAATCTTTCTGATTGATCAACATTTATTGTGGATTGATATATTTTTAAAATATATAAAATAAACTATAATCGAATTATAATAAAAAAAAAAACGTCATATTATGAAGTGAGACTAATAGATATAATTCGTGATAACGAAAATCACTTCTATCTACTTCTGCAATATCACTTATGTAAATAGCAATATAATAAATATGCAGATTAATCCAAAATCCAAAGTAATAAAATACGTATCATCAAGTTCAAGTTTGCTTAATTGAAATCAACGAAAATGTTTAAAATCGCACGACTTTAGAACATCGATAAAGATATGTTGATTGAAAGCTTATAAAATAAGAATTAATAATAGATATTACGAATTACCACAAATTCGTTTTTTGAAGATATTAACAAAAATTATCGCCATTGTATTATATTACTTATTACTCATGCATTTAAATTTGGAAGATTGAAAGACCTGTGATGAGCTTGGGATTAGATTTAGTTTAAATTTTTAATCGAAATTTTATGACAAATAATTCATGAAATGTTTAAGCTCTCTAAAAATAAATCTATAATAAAATAAACTAAATTTAGTTTTCATTATTGTTTGATATATAATACGATATTTCTTCGAAATAAATATTCGTAGATAATTACAATTATTATATTAATTACATTTGTGTCACTTCAAATATATTATTTTGTGAATTCATAATTCATATAATATTCATAATTGTTTTGTTTTATAAGCTTTCTGTAGTCATTCATTCTCTGTTTTAATATTTACCACGGAAATATTGAAACAGAAAATGAATTCGATTATGTATTTGTTAAGTGATTCACGAAATAATCTTATCGTTAAAGAATTCTATGATATCTATAAACAATATCTATATCTATAATTCTATGATTATCGATGAACAAAAATGTAATTTAAATAAAAATATTTTATTAAATTTAATAATTTTTTTATTCTTTCTTATTTTTTTCTGTAATATCCCCGAGAAAGTATATGCATACATATATCGAATTGAAATTGTTTATTGTCATACAGACTAAGAGCTAATTTCTTTTTGTTTGTTGCATACAAACAGGATTGTCAGACACTTTCTTCTTCAGCACTAAAAATAGCTCAAATTCTCTTCGCCGAATTTCCGAATGAGAAGAATGCATAATGTCATATTAAGCAGAAGTTACGTGACTAGCCTTGCATTGTCGCGTAATGTATCTCTATCTAATCTAGTGGCAGTGGATATAATCACGTATTCTTTTCATGCAAAAATTCATTGGAGAGAAATTGAGATATTTTTAGAGGGAGTACTGCATTGTGTTCGATATTTCTGATAATAATCAATTTATGTACATAACAAATCTATGTTATTTATATATATATATAATTTTATTTATATATATATATTTACTAAAATTTATATATAGACTCATTTTAATCGAAAAAATCTCAATTATATTAATTTCATGAAAGCAAAATAAAAATTAGAGAAAGTAAAATTATTTTCATTGTATAATTATTTTTTTCTCTCATAGCATTTTTTCAAAATATCTTTTCAGTTTCATTCTCATTTCTTTTCATTATATTTTTTTATCTTTTAAAATTAGATATTATCGTTCAATATATTTTATTTCATATAAACATATAAATATTTTCAATTACAAATATTTTTTAATTTTCTTTTATATTTACCGATTATTGATTGATAACATATATTCATTATATTTAAAAAAAAATGTCATTTTTTAATCTTATTGTTTAACAATTTTTTTTCATATATTTTTTTCATATTTTAATATTTTTTACAATATTTTTAATAAGTTGTTATATTATATATATGTTATATATAATAAGTATAAATTATATGACTTGCTACTTGATAAAACTTATACAATATTATTTGATAAACATGTTTTGTTGTATAATATGAAAACAATTTCGAAGAAGATACAATAATAAATTATGATAGTTCCAAAACAAAATTTATTATAATTAAATTAAAAAAATTTATTAAAAAAATATTTATATATTATATTCAATTTTTGGAAATAATTTTTTTTAAAGAAATAATACATTAATTATTGTACATTTTTTTTAGTGTTTATTATATATACAAACAATGTGTTTATTTAAAAATAGTTGTTAAATTTACTATTCGAAAATAATAAAAAAAAAATGAATGAAAAAAAAAAAAATGAAAATTTTCGTAGTTATTTACACATTTATAATCGACATAATAATTGAACATTTCTATGTTTTTGTATAATTTTGTATCTACTCTATATCATAATAGCATATATGAATTGACATGTATTATATGCTTTACTTGATAATTAATTACTTTATTTTTAAATTTGAAAGGGATGTCTCGTAAAAGTGAAATATCAGACCAGAAAGTTCGAAAAAAAATTATTTCTTTATGTGCAATTATTTTTTTAAATGCAATTATAGTTACAGAAAAATCGATGAAATTAATTAATTTTACCTTAATTTTAAATTTTTTTATGATATAAGTAACATCAATAAACAAGATACTAAAAAAATAATAGAAAATAATTCAATGGTGAAACAAAATGCTGAAAAAATTTAAAACTATTCTTAGAAATTTTACGATATATTAAAAAGTTATTCAATTATCAATAAATAATATTAAATAAATTGTTTGTTTTTATTAATTGGCAATTATGAAAATTTTATACAGATAATATTGTCTTTTTTTTTATTGTATACAAAATACAGCCTATAGATATCAATATTTATGATTCAAATTTATGATTTAAAAAATACAAAGTTACTTTTAATGATTATTAGTGATAGCAGTGAATGGAAGAATTATCAAAGTTAATGATATCAAAAGTTTAATCTGAATTCCATTAAATACAAAGATTTATATCTTGCAATATAATAAGTTTTTATGATAATCAATTTCTAATTAATAGATTAATAAATTCCTATTTAGCCAAAAAGATTTTATTAATTCTTATACTTAATCAATTTTAAAAAAATATAAATTTCGATTATGCATTAGAAAGAACTTATAAATTTATCATCAGCTAAGATGTTAAATAATAGAAATGAAAATGAATTTATTATTGAAATGATGATATCTGATGTTATTGACATCTTTATAAAAAATTGAATAGTTTTTAAATATAACATTTACTTTAACTAATATGTTGAAGAAAGTATTTGACAATACCAATAATTAAATTAATTAAGGTAAAACTATATTTTAAAATAAGAAAAAAAAAAGAAATCAATAATATCTTTTGAAAAGTAAAAATACTATTAAAAGCAAGAAAAGATTATTAAAAAAAATTTTTTTAATAAAAAATGCAAAAAATATTCTAAAAAAAAATAAAAGAAAAAAATAAGAAATCCATTATAAATTCTGATTCAAAAGATATTACGTAAATTTTAAGTCTGGAAGAGAATTCAATCATTTCGATTCCGATATCAAAATATAAAAAATAATACAGATAATATATTATTATTACTTGATGACAAAAAATTATCCATTTGAAATTTTTTGCTAATTAAATCTTTGACAAAAAAAGTATAAGATATTATATAAAACAAGTTTTGAATATTCTAGACTAAAATTTATGAATCTAGAAGATTTCTGAATCTAAAAGATCTCAAAATTTGTGAGATAAAATTTTTAAGAAAAAAGAGAAAATTTAATTTCATTTATCTTCAAGCAGATATTTTAATAATGCATTTCAGATTGCTAAGTTGTCAAAGTTTATTATTAAAATATAAATGTTCAAAATGCTATCAAGCTATCAAACATTCAGATTAATTATGTATTATAATTGTATTAAATTATTATTTAATAGCTTAATCCAACTTTAGAGGATAGGTCACAACAATTCCAAAATAACAAAGTAGGTCACATAGTAGATTATGCACAAGGATAGAATTTGCTGGAATTTACTAATTCGGAGATAAGGTTACAAGATGAATTCTTATAAATTTAAAAAAGCTTTTCAGATACCGCATTAAATTTCCAACTGAATCTAGCCGCTTATTTATGACAGGTCGTACCAGTGAAAAACGCTTAATCGACATGAAGTCAATGTTATTTAGAAATATGGATCATAATAAAAAAGATAAACTTAAGGCAATTCCGATGGAATATGATAATACTTGACATCACACACTTTACCATCGAAGTAAATTTTTTTTTATGAATGTCAACAAGCGACGATTATTGGATAATAAAATCTGTTTATCAGTCGTAAGACCAATATCAATAGGACACGTCATTAACGTCATGTGTATAAAAATTACTAAAAAAAATATTCAGATCTTGGTAAAATTGCAGAAATCTTCTCTGATTTTTAAATATGTTATAATATATCATAAAAAATGGAATTTTAAACAATTTTTTCTCAACAGATAAGTTCTTGAAATACTTACAAAAAAAGATTGCTAT
The DNA here is from genome assembly GCF_048593485.1 of Apis florea. Classification (NCBI taxonomy): domain Eukaryota; kingdom Metazoa; phylum Arthropoda; class Insecta; order Hymenoptera; family Apidae; genus Apis; species Apis florea. The sequence goes on along the minus strand of NW_028256783.1, from coordinate 231,321 downwards.
TATTATTTAAAATTTCGCTTATACATTAATAACAAAGTGTTAGCATACATAACAGTTATTTATCAACTGTAATATAAATATATTATAATAATTCAAAATATATAAAAAGCGAACTATATCATAATATCATAATATTTAATATCTTTCGGATTCGTACAATATTGAAGCTCTCTATGGATAAATATTAATAACAATATGATGAATTTTGCGAAATATCTAATTTCGGTATGGATTAAGAATAAAATATTTCAATTATAATTCATGAGAAAATTAAAATAAATTTTTTTATATATATCTTAATTACTCCTAATCGCAATGTATTTATAATAAATATATTTATGAATATGTATGTTGCATAAATATAAATGAAAATCTATATAATAACAATTTTTTTTTTCAAATATCTTGAAAAAGTTGTTCAGAATCTCATCTTCTATAATATATTTAAAAATCAACATTCAAAAGAAAATAATAGTTTTCTATTACTTTAGATTTCTTAAAAGCAAATCAAGATAGTAGCAAACTATTTACACAGTGCACATGGTTGTAATCAACCAATAGCGTAGAAGCCACGCAGATTAACTACTTCAATCTGAAAATCGTAAGAGTGCCAATATTTATTGAAATGGAATATAGCGTGTCTTTCAAACAGTTGCTAGAGATCACTATTACACTTGATATCCAAGAAAGATGAGTAGAGACTGTGTGATGATTACAGAGCACTTAACGAAAGATTGCTCTGGATAAATATCCGGTATATAACCGATATATAGAGGATTCTGATCAATAATTACGGTAAAACAGTACTTTTGAAAATAGATTTACTCAGAACGTCATCATAGATGGTTCATAGAAGAATGCTTATATATTATATAATAATTTATATATATATATAAATAATATATAATAATAAATATATATAAATAATATAATAAATAATAATTATATATAATAATAATAATAAAATAATAATTATATATTATAATTATTATTTAAATAATAACGTTGATAATTTCTGATATTTTATTTGGTTTCTTTTTTATATTTAAATTTTTTATATTTAAAATAGAGTTTAATTTTAAAAATAATTTTTTAAATGATATTAAAATAAACATAATACAAAATATTTATTCTATTAATTTTTTAAAAATTGGAATTGATTTTTCAAATTAATGGATATTTGATTCTAATATAAATTTTTTCTTGTAAATATTGATTAATTTCTGTAATAATTTTATATTTTTTGATTATAATAAGTATTTTTTTTTATATATTCTAAAGTATTTCATATTGATAATTCATTTATATTTATGGTATGTATTTCTAACATTTGTAACAATTTATGTTTATTATGTAATTATATGACATCATTCAAATATATTTATTATTTATATTTTTATTATATTAGATTTTTTTCTTCATTTTTTTAGGATGCATAAATTTTTACAGAAATTACAAATTTAAGCTATTTTATTGTTTTTTATATTTCTGTATTTATTATATTTTTTCTGTTATATTTTTATATCTATCTTATTTAATTTGAAACATTATTTGTTGAATATTTATTGAAAAAATTTTTTTTTCCAGTTTATTACATGTTTTTTAATCCTGAAATTAATATTATGAATGGAGCTATAAGAACATTAGTCTCTATTAATTGCTAATTCTATGGTTCTTATATGATTTAATTTATATGCAATGCTTTTAAAACATTTGATATATAAGGTAAGTTTTTATTAATTATTAATATTGTAACATTATATAAAATCATCAGGATTACTTAGAAATTATAATGACTGCAATTGAAAAAATTGAAAATATAAAAAAATATATTCTACAATCAATAAAACATTAAAATAGAAATATGAAAAATAATTAAACAAAATTTGAAATAATTAAAAGATAAATATATACGATATATATTATATATATATAATATAATATAATATAAATGAAAATAAATCTTTGTTACATTTTTTCTATATTTATATATTATTATATTTTTTTAATATTATACATTTGTATAATATATATTATATATTTATTTTATTAATATATTTATATATTATATATTATATATTTATTTTATTTTGATATATTAATACAAAAATGATTTAATCTAATGTAAAAGTTATTAAATTTAATAATTATTTATATTTGTATATATCACATGATATATTCTTTGTTTCCATGAAATAATAAAATAAATTGCATTTAAGTATTTTTTTTTAAATTTGAGATAGTTTATTATAAAATAATTTTTTTCATCTAGAATTGTTCACTAGTATAAAAAAGTTCCATTACATATTTCTAATTTGAATAGATATTTTATTTTAAAATTTCTATTCAAGACATTTTGAAAAGAAATGAATCTGAACAAAGAAAAAATCTACAATTTTTGGGAATATTTTATCATATTTTATTTTTTATTTATTTTATCTGAAAATAACTTTATTTTGCTTTGAACTGCTTGAAAAGATCTATTTTACTAACAAAAACAAATAAATATTTTGATAGTCATTTATACATTTCAAACATTTTGCATAAGTATACACAATTATATATACATTAATCATATCATATTTTTATTTGTTTTATTTTTATATTTGCTAATGAATATGAAAATAATATGAATTTAAAAGAAATTGAATTTTTAATTTATTTTATATTATATCAATCTATGTTACTATATTACAATATTCTATTATATTACTATATTTTTGCATATATATAATATGCAAGAATTTTTGAATAAAAAATATTATATCATTTTAATTATTAATATAAATACATATGATATTTGATATATACATAATAATATACGCATATAATATACATATATGATAGTTTTTTGTATTCTTAAATATTTTTTAAAAAAATGAAATTCATGATTCTATTTATCAATTTTTATCAAAATTTAAAATATAGAATTATGAATTTTTTTTTTGAAATAATAGAAAATGTTTTTAAATTGCATGTTATTAATATTTGAATAAATATAAAATATACATAGAAAAAATTTTACTTTATAGGGAAATTTTATGATTAGATAATTTTATCAATCAATTTTGTGACTTAATTTTATCCATAATTTTTGTGTCAATGAAAATTAAGAAAGAAAATATAAATAATAGAATTTATTTTTCAAATAATTAGATAATAATAAATTAATAATAATAAATTAAGAAACAGCTATTAAAATTAAATGTAAGAATATAATAAAAAAACATATAATTTATATTATATGTTTTTATATTATATTATTTATATTATTTATATTATATGAAAGAATTTTTTTATTATTATTTATTTTAATAATGTTTTAATTTTATATGTTACATAAATTATACATGTGTCTACATGTATACTATATATATATATAAAATTATAAAAAACTATTTATTATTTATTTATTTATATTTTTTTATATTTATTTTTTAAAATAATTTGCTATATAATAAATATAATATATACGTACATATACATATTTTATAATTTTTTTTATTTTTTACTAATTTTTAAAAATACGAATAGTAATTTAATTTATTTTCAAATCACATTCTCTTTTAAAGATAAAAAATTACGATAATCATAGTAAGCAAAAAATTCAAGATAAAAATTAACAGTTATAATTGTGAATAAAAATAAATTAGAACTGTGATTATGATTTTTTTACAAATAATTATAATTATTTTTATCTTACCTTTAAGTATCTTCAAATAAAATAATTTAAATTAAAATGGAGATATCTAGGAATATTAAGTAGGGAATTTTATGTACGAAGGTTAGAATCAGTAGATAAAAAGCAGAAATAACAAAATAACATGTATTTTGATAAAATGAATTCTATCTTTTGCATCGATATGAATCGTAGACTTACAGCAACGCATATAAATTATTTTTTTATTTATGGCAACATTATTCATTTATACATAAATATACTGTGATAAAATTAGTACTGGATTTTGTGATTGATATATTTTGGTTAGGAAGAAAATTTTCTTTGGTTTTCTGTATAGTTTTATGAGATAGAATTATATATAATAAGTGTTAAAATATTATTTTTTATCTATTAAAAATATTAAAAATCCTATATTCAATTGAACGAAAATATTTAACAGGTAAGCTTGAATTTTTTTCGCTTTGAGGTTATTTTATAATATGTTATATTCTTGAATGGAATAATATAATAAATCTTAAATATAATGTCTGTTTTATAGCTCTTTTTTTCATACTTATTTATTTTTCTTTTACTCAATACTTTTTAAAATACCTATTTCTTGTAAGATAAGAAAAATGCTTTTAAAAATAGAGTTTAAATTAGTACGAAAAAGATAGAATGCGATAAAAAAATTATTAAAGAGACAAATTTATAACATGAATAGATTTCTTTTAGATAAAAATTTTTTTTAGAAAGTTAAAGAAATCAAGAAATCACCAAAAATAGATTTTGTATATCATTCTATATATTGCATTGCATATTATATTTTCCTGTTCTGTACTAAATATTTAGCTTTGAACGGATTATTTTTTTAAAAATTCATTAAAAATACAGTCGAAATATGTTATGAATTAATTACCTAGTAGTTAATTCAGCATATTCGTCTATTAATCAATAATTCTATATAGTAAAATTAATTGTATTGTTTTTGAAAAATGATATAAAAATAAAACAGATATGATGAATTAGTTAAAAAACATTTTGGAAATCGCACTGTTAAGAAAACACTTAGCTAAAGGATTTAGATTTTAAACTTAATGTTACAAATTTTTTTAATAATTTGAAGACATCAAAAGTTTATTTTTTTTTTTCACTTCTCATTTAAAAATATGATTTGGAATATGAATGATACTAATTGTAATACCATAACTAATACAAAAATAGTGATTACAATGTAATATATTGTAATACTTAGTTTTGGTAGATATTCATGCCAAATTATTTCTGTTTAATTTTTAACAATGTTAGCAAAGATATTGTGATGTATTTCTATAGAAATTTATCACAGAAGAATCGAACCATTTTTAGATATAAAAAATAGCGTGGTGCATTCACTCGATAATTATGGTTATATTATTGGCTTTTGTCAATGTAGCAAGGGATACTATTTTTCCGATATTTATATTTTCACAAATTTATTTTAAATATCACGCTTCAAAGCGAATCTTGACTAGATTTAATCAAAATAATCGAAGAAATTTAATTATCTATTCTCTGAAATGATTAAAGCATTTTTTAAAGTATGTTAAATTAATTAAAAAGAAGATAGCATTGATCATACTGAATTGATAAAATTCATTTAATTATTAATCATTTAAATATAAATTAAATTAATAATTTAAATATTAATCATTTAAATATAATCTTTTTATTTGCACATTAAAATTATTTGATTATTTTGATTTTCTTTTCACATTATAGTCATTGATCATAATTAAATTATTTTGCATAATTATTTTTGTCATTAAATCTTATTACAAATTTTTTATAAGCGATTGAATAATTTAATTATTCAAAAATAATTATTTACAATCTTGCAGAATTAGCTAAAAATGTATTTTATTCTGTACTTAATATTCATAATATTTTATTGGGATTTGAAAATACCAAAATTTAAAAATATCAGAATTCATTTAAAATGTTTTCATTGAAGATGGTTTTTTTTGTCATAGAATTTTTAATTATTCCAATAAAACAGTTACAATCAAATAGTATACTAAATTTAATGAAAAAAATAATGAAGAAATTGAATTTCTTAATATTTCTGATATATAAAATACAAACATTGAAATTGATCTTGTATCATTAACATCAAAATTAATGAATCAATTTTCGAAAATATTAATCGTGATCAATGAAAACAATTTATATTATTTTTTTTTAGAATAATTTTGTAATTATTCTATGTTTAAAAGCTCGTAAAAATTGGTAGCAATATAAAGCTAAAAAAATATTGATATACTTTTTAAAATTGGATTTAATATCATATGTTTTGAGAAGTTAGAAGAATTAGTTTTAATAATGTGTAAAAAAAAATCTTGAAGAAAATTACAATTTGTTGGAATTGCGAAAAAAATAATAAAAATCGCTTTTTTATTTAAGTTTGTAATTAAAATTTAAAAAAATAAAATCTAAAAATTTATGTCATTATATATATGCTGAAAATTTAGTTGAACAATTTTTTAAAAATATTTTTACATCTAATCTTTTTTTGTTTTTTAAAAGGAACTCAAATTGTTTTATTCAACAAAAAAAAGTTATTTTGTTTTAAAAGATTCAGCAAAAAAACTTTTTGGAAAATCGTATACGGAGATATTATAAATATTTTATTTATTATATTTTAATTTTTTACTTATTTTGAATTCGCTTGTTAATAAATATGCGAAAACTATTAGAAAAAAAAGGTGCAATTTTTGGAAGAAATAATAGATTTATTTTTTGATTTTAAAATTTTTTGCAAATAAAACTGAAACCGAAACCGAAAACAACAAGAATAACAAGAAATATTATCTAAAGAAGGATCTTACTAAATTAATTGTAAATTTTATATATATTATAGATAAAAAATATATAAAAAAAATATGTATATATTTACATTGCTATATTATAGTCTATATTATTTATATTTGTTTATAAATTATGAAAATTGTTATTCTACCAAAAAAATATCAATCGATTTTTGAAAAAATTAAATGTTAAAAAAAAATAATATTATTAACATTATTATGATTAAAATATAATTTTATATATTTACATTATATATAAAATATTTGTAGTTTCTTTAGAAATGACTTTTTTGTTAAAAATCATTCTTTTTCGATAAAATTTTAATTTATTTTAAAAATGAATGATTATATTTTTCAATTTTTCAAATTATATAAAAATTACAAGTTCGGTCATTACAACATTTCTTAAACGACATAATTTTTAATAGTGAATTTTATTTTAAAGGTGAATTTTACTCTTTGATCATTCATTTAGATATAATTTATTTAAAGAATCAAAAAATAAAAAATTCAATTTTTAAAATAGTGTTTATTTTAAAAGGTTCTTAAAGAAGAAAAGAGATTTTTAAAACAAACTCCAATTTTTAGAAATTTGAGCTATTTATCTGAATTTTGGAGAGATGGAAACTGAAAAAAGGATGAAAAAAAAAAAAATAACATTAGAAATTTCCAAAAAGTTTCTCATTCATTAAAAAGTCTTTAATAAGAAAATTATCGTAAATTACTGGAAATTTGTCTTGTTACATCTGATTGGAAATTCTATTGTTTATCGATTAATATACTGTTATGAACATTGACAATTACAATGTGAAATATTCGTCCAAAACAGCAAGCTACAAAATGATAACATTGGTTGTTTACATTAAACAAAGTCGTTTTCCAATATTCTTTATTCTCTTTGCTCTTTAAGTAAATATATAATTGATAAAATAAAAAGTAAGTAATTATTAATAAATAATAATAAAAAAGTGCTGAATATTTAATATGAATATTTGTAAATAAATAAATAAAATAGAAAATTGAACATCCATTGAATACAACATTGATATCAGAATCCCAGGGATTCCAAAAGATTCTTTTTCTAAAAAGAGAAAGGGATAATCACAGACACAAGCTTTCTCAGAAAGGAAGCTCTTTTCTTTTTAAAATTAATTATTCTTGAAGATCAATTTACAGAACAACATCAATTCTGGAACCATGATTGGGAAGAAGAACAATAATGTATCTAACAAAAGAAGATTGCAATGGAAAAAATTGAAGTCCAAACATGAATGCTAGTCAAATTATTCGTTTTGAAGAATAATTTCAAAAATTCAATTCGAGGTCATTATTTTTCATAAATAATTTTAAAATAACAGAACAGCGGAAAAATATAATCATTCAAATATTAATGTGAATAATTTTTACGGCTGAGTCTAATAAACAATTGTTTCCATTAACATTCCATTTCAGAATCATTCTTTGGTTTCTAACATGTGGTAAAATATTCACGTTTTGATTTCGTCCTTAAAGAAATTTCATCTATCATTGTGATAGTATAATTATATAAATAATATAATTTGAAGTATTTGCGTGGACAAATATTTGAAATGAGATTACTAAGACTATAATTTTATTTGTGCCATTAGAGGGATCAGCATAAAATATGTTAAATTTTTTCTTGGCTGATTATTTTTCGGATTATTTAAAATTAAATTCGCTTGTAGAATTTTTTGAATTTAAATTACATTTTATTTCAAAAATTGCAGCAGCAGAAAGAAGTCGATTTCAATACGATTGGTACAAATTTTGTTTTAATTGTTTTTCGAAAAACAACATAGCTATTTCTCAATTCATTATTTTTATTATATTTATATTATATTATATTTATATTATATTATATATTTTTGGCATTAGTCAACGAGGAGAGAAAAAATCTCTACATATTAGAGGTTCGTATTTTTAAGGATTTCTGTCGTAATTTATTAGAGTCTTGAAAGTGAAAGCTATTGAGACTATGTTTCAAGAGGTTGAGCGTATTAAATCAAAACCGAAATCAATTATAATAAATAATAATCAATTTTTGTTTCCGGTAATAAGCCAAGAAAAAATTGAAAAAAAAAGAAGTAACAAATCTGCGGCATGTTGGATATGCAGGAAGTAAGGACACTTTCAAAGAATTGTCATAAAAAGAGAAAGAAGGAAAACCAAAAATGGTGGCCTAAAGGGAGAATTCTAAAGTTGATTTTCTGCTATCCTCGTTGTGCTGAAAATGAGTTCATTTTTGAATTTATTGGTCGAGAGAACCATTGACGATAGAAAAATAATTATTGATATGTGCTCAAATTTAAATCTTCATGCTCTCAAGATAGATTTGGGATTAGGAAATATTTTCTCGATCTCTGGAAAAAAATTATTATAATTGATGTGACTTTTAGTTAAAATTAGGAAATTTAAAAAATAAAAAAGATTTTCTGCTGATAGATATAAATAAAAATTTCCTAGGAAAGTGTTCCTCAAGAAATATAAATATTTAAACATAAATCTTGACTAGATTTTTCAAAATATTTATCGATTAAAAAGAAATTATTTTCCAAAAAGAAGAAAGGAAAAAAGAAAAACCAAGAGAAAAAAAGAAAAGATAAGAGAAAAGATAAGAAAAAATTTCTGAGCATTTACAGGACTTCGTAATTGATATGTAGAGGGATTGACAAAAGTTGAATTTTTAAAATTATTTAAATTTCGAGAATGTGTTCGCAAAAAACAAAAGAAATTGGGAAATATGATAGTTCAGCATGAAATCAACATTGAAAAACACTTATTAAGCAAGTGTTACGTCAATTTTTCTTTAGTCATTACGAAAAAGTAGATGAATGATTAAAGAAGCAAAAAATATTAAAAAAATTGAATAAACTAAAATAGTATAAGATTCTGTGTGATTATAGACAATTAAATGAAATTACCAAAAAAAAAAAACTTTTATTCATTAAGAAGAATAAAACAAAATTAGAAGGAGTTTGCAATATTTGAATGCAGTAATGAATATTTGAGAAAATTGTGTTCAATGTATTGAGTCCATTTCCATCAAAAATTACGAATTGGAAATCGATTTAATTGCTGATTTTACAAAGCTTGAAATAATACCAATGCTAAACTAACAAGTAATCATAATTGCCCAAGTTCTTTCTAAATATGTTATAAACCGTTATGAATATATTTAGAAATTTACTTCGATTAAGGACGAATTTCGAATTAAGAATTTTTCAATAACTAATGATATTACTTGGAATTTAAGAAAATGAGAACTATTTCATTATTGAATCGAATAGATTAACAGGTAGTTTGATTAAAATTTGATTTCAATATTTAACAATGTTTGTTATAGAAAACTAATGTGATTGGGATGAATAGATTCCATTATTTTTGGTTTATTTCTTGGCATGAATCGATATAAATATTGCCAGCTGTGATTTTGTATGGTTACATATACATTTGTGATATACAATTATGAAAAGGACTTTCTAATAAAAAAAGAAGATGCCAAAATATATATTAAGGAAATAAGAAGTAGATTAGAATGGATTCATCAATTTGTAAGACAAAGATTAAAAATTTTCTTAAAATGAAAATGTAATATGATAGCCATGTATTTAGTAGAGAAAAAGTTGCATCAACCATGACGATCAAAATGTTAATTGAATTGGGAAGAATCTTATATAATTATGAACAAGATAAATAATATAATTTATCGAATCCGACATTCGCCAAGAACAAAATGTAAAATTGTACGTATAAATCAAATTAATGAAATATAAATTTTGTAAATAAAATAAGAAGAAATTGGGTTTACGGCACAATTTTTGTCTAAAAAAAAAAAAGATATTTCATTGCAGAAGGCTTATAAATATATTAATTATTAAAGTCTTATAAATATATTAAAGTAGATTCTTTATTATCGACGATAATATTTGTGCAATTACATATTTGTCATCTTGCTTATATAATGCAATTGAATATAAGATATTGCGATCATTTGCTGTCATTTGTCAAATTGCAAAATCAATCATTCCATTACGACGGAATGAATTTTTTTTGATATTGAATTATTAATGGAAAAAGTTTGAAAAAAACGGAAAATTTGAAATATATTTTGTGAAACATCATCATAAAAATAAAAAGAGTTTAGAAGTATTTAGAAATTTATTCGAATTTCAAAAAAATAAATATTTGGGTAAGGTCTTTTTTTCTTAAAAAATTATATATTTATTATTGGTTTATTATATATATATAAAATAAATCAATAATAAATAAATAAAATTTAAATACAATTATAATAAAATTTAAATACAATAATTCCAATACAAATTTTATCAATATTTTTCAATATTTTTATAAAAGATTGTTTTTTTTTAATTTTATGAATATATAATTACATTTTCTAAGATATATACTTCATTTATTTTTAATTATATAGAATAATGATTCATAAAAAATATATATTAAATGAATTTGCATCTTTTTATTATCATTAATAGAATATTCACTTTATAAAATTATTTATTTGATTTAAATCTTCTTGACGCATTAAAATTTTTACTTTTATATAATTCATTTGTAGTTAAAAAATCTTTGAATTATCTTTATTTCGAATAGTATTATGAAGAATGCAATTTGTGTTTACAACGAAAATATCGTGTTATGTTTTGAAAATTCGATTTTCATTGTTTATGACAATCTTTCCCAATTTTTTGAGATTGCAAACTTTTTAAATTCTGGCGATCAGATTATCAAGGATTATTATAGTTATTCCTCACAGTTTAAAATAAGCAATATATCGAATACTGATTCGAAGGTCTTGACTAATCATTGACAGGTCTTAAAATGATAAAAGTTTTATTAAAAAATATATCTATTAGTTTTTTGAAAGTCATGGGTTTCTTTGTTAACGATTTACATTTCATTCTCTATTCTCAAGCTATCATTATGAGTGGAGATTCGATAATTAACTTCATTAATTATTTAAGGAACAAACGGCAAAAAGCAGAGTTGCTTCGACAATGGACTTATCATGTGCGGCAAGTGAATCAATGAAGAACGGTTGGAGAGTTGAGCATTAATGAGTAAGAATTAAAAGCTTGAACTACTGAGATTATTAGGAAGCATTCCTTGTTTCAATCATTGGGACTACTGGAATCATTCTTCGCCTTCAATCACTAGGATTATCGAGAAGTATTTATTGCCTCAACTATTCATAGATTTGTAGCCAACTTGCAATGATTTAGATTTAATTTCTATTGGATTTTTCTAGCCCTGTGCTTATCTTACTATAGGACATTTCAATCTAACTTAATCTTTTTTTTTTTTCTTTTGTGAGGTAAGGAAAATGCAATTGAGTATTCCTAATGATTCATGTTACGGAAAAATATAGGATTCGATTATCTTAGATGTTTCGACATAAAAATTCCTCTTAGTGATAATCTGAATAAATATTTAGATATGGGGATAAGAATATTTTTTTACATCGTATAATTTTATAAAACAACTGTTCTGTTCCAATCAAGATTAAGTCTTCTCTTTCTCCGCTCGAACACTTTTCTTTTTCGCAATGAAATATTATATAATATTGTTCGAGCAAAATTGCTAAAAATCATTCAGTTCTTGATTTTATCAAATTTTTTATGAAAATATTTTTTATTTTAAGATAGCATCTTTTTATTTGGGACAGTAGAATATCGTTTGTGTTCAGTATTAACGAGTCAATGATAATTTCAACATGCTCTGTTTATTTTTTTTTTTTATTGGTTACATTGAAAATGCCATAATCAGCAAATATCTCAGCGATATGATAGTCAAACGTTTTAAATAGTCTCTTTGTTAGTTAACGTCATAATAATGTTTTCAATTAGTCTGCTGATAAAAATTCATTTTGTTGTAGACACTCCGCTTTGCCACTATACTTTCACAACATATGAGACTCACATGCATTCTATGTTCGACTTCATTTGGATTTTTGTTGCCTAATAGAATTATTTATTATTTTTAAGAAATTCTATCAATGAGATGTCATCATATCTTAAGAATTTTGAGTTTTTTAGACTTCATATATTTTGTTTATATAGATCACCTGTAACTAGATAGGTTGCTATCCAATGAGAGCATTGAGAGCAAGAAGCGAAGTCATATTCTGTATGCTCATACTTGTATAAGTATGATTTTTTGGGCCTAAAAGAATTTCTTCTTATTATTATCCCTATATATTTCAAGTAAATTCCATGTACTAATTTTCAAATATGTATATATACATATACAGAATATTCTAGTAAAACACATATCACTTTTATTCAATAGGAATAGTGTTAAGACTTTCATTCTGATTCGTTAGGACTATCAATATGTTAGGGTTAAATCATCTCTCATAGTCAATGTACTTAAGCATTTGATTGTTCTCTTCATTGAAATGTTTCAGCTCAAAACCTGGAGATTAATTTCTGTAATAATTCCTTTCTTGATTAAGGATTACCGCTTTCATTTTATCCGAAGTCAACTTAAGTCTCTCGTTATAGCGGAGGTTTTGCGCAAGGCATCTCTCGCCTTAGAAAAATCTTCAACGATCATTAGGTCATCTGCAAGTGTATGGTTATTGATATCTGAGGATTCCGTTGTACAAATTTATAAAAGGAGTTTTCAAAGATTGAATCTTACTTCAATTTCGACTAGTCCATCGTCGCACAGTATCGTCAGTTTTTTCTGTTTATAAATAATTTAAAATAATGTTCAATGACTATCCAAATATCTTTTCAGTTCAATAATATAAACTAATATAGACTTCCATTGGAAAATTAAAAACATTTTTTAATACTTAATAGATGCAAATTTTATTTTTCTTTTTTTCTTCTTTCACTCTTCAGTTATCAAGGTAGTGTCTATCATATACATTTATCGTACATCATCGTTTTCTGAAACTGAATTGGAAGTTGATAAATGAGTCCGTCTTATTTTTCTTTCTACGTAAGAGAGAATATACTTCAATAACTTTTTTAGGCTTAATTCTTTTTGTCGTTTTGATTATGAAGTTCTGTATATTCTGTGTCCACTATGATCGGTAAAATAGCGTAGCGGTTTGGTTTCTAACGTTGAAATTTAATCTAATTTAATCAATTTTATTTTCGGTTTTTGCAGTCAAAATATAACAATAGGAAACAATATTCTAAAACTATCACTAATTATGATATCTATTTAGATATCTATTGATATCTAAATAACAATAAAAAATGATTTAAAATGTTAATAGAACTAGCAGTTAAATATATTAATAATATTGAAAAAAAATAATATAGTCAGAATTCAGTCTGAAGTGATATGTAAAAATAAGACAAAAACTAGAATAATTATGAATAAAATAAATTTCAATTAAGAAAAGAAATTAAATTCAGATTAATTAGAAATCTTCATGCAATGACAGATTGTACAAAGACAATTGTAGAAGAATTGGAAATAATTTCTATCAATTTTCTTTAATCTAATCTAATCTAATCTAATAACGAAACTAAATAATAAAGAATTCATAATTAAAAAATAAAATTACAATATATTCTCTATAAATGAAGAAAAAAATAGTACAATGAAAAAGATATCAAAGACATGTACACTCAAAAATATTATATTAGTACAATGAAAAAAATATCAAAGATATGGATACATTCAAAAATATTATATTAGAATTCTTAGATGATTATGGCAAAAAATATCCAGAAAATTGTAAGAATTGTGCATATACAATAAAGAATAAAACTGAATCAATAATTAAAAATTTTGTACAAATTTTTATTTTTTTATTATAAACAATAATTAAAGAAAATAAATATCACAATAACATTTTATATAATATGAGCTAAAGTAAATAATTTTGTAGAGTTTTCAATTTTTTTTAACTTATTTACAACAAAGATTATTGATTGATTCAGTTTTACACATTGTTATGTATAAAAGTTTTTGTGATGTTTGTTGTCAACATGAATTTTTTGAAATATGCTATGTGTACCATAGTATTTATATAGAAAAATTGTCTGTCTTAACACGCAGTTTGCTGTTATCAGTGAAAATGTTAAAAGTGAAAATGAAGCCAATTTTTTGTGATACAATAAAAAAAGTCATTTCTCTCATAAATGAGGGATTATTAAATATTAATAAAATTATTGTGAAATGTTGTTTCTGAATCTACTATGCAATGGTTAAAAATAAAATATTACAAAGATGTGTTATATTCTTTGGAAAGAAGATTTAAGAAATTAATACTTGCAACTGAACGTAAAGTTATGTGTTACATTCAAATTAGTAAGATAAAAATTGCAACTATGGCAGCAAAAATGTTGAAATTAAAGGAAAGTGAAAGTGAAAGTATAATCGGATGAGACAAAAATTAATAAAATTAATAGTGATGGATGTTTTTGATGCTAAATTCGAGTAGGAGAATCGCTACAAACACGGCACGTAAAACAAATCCTCAAACATAGAATAAATTCTTTCTGGTAATGTATGAACATTTGGCATTGTTTTATTACGCAGGATAGAAGGTATAATGAACTAATATAATTATAAAAATATTTTAGAAAAAAATTTATCATATATTATGGAAAACATTTTCTGAAGAAAATATTATATAAAATATTATATTCCAACATGATCGAGGTTTTAAGCATATTGCTAAAAGTATAAAAAGTTGGTCAAGTACAAAAAAAATTTTTGTTTTGAAATAGGCGACACAAAGTCTAAATCTCAATCTAATTGAGAATATATAGGTACTTTTAAAAAGTAGAGTACAAAATTCTTAATATATATATATACTTCCTTTAACGCATCTAAATATTTTTTGCAGAAAAAAATAAAATATAAAGAATTATCAACGAAAATAAATGAATGCTATTGCTTTGATTTTTCGACTGCAAAATTGAATGTTAATCTATATCATTTTAAAATTTAAATAAGATAAGATTACTTTACATTTACGTTATTGATTATTAGTTATTATTTATTATTAGGTTTAGGACCAATATGGGTTTAATATATTTTTATTTAAAATTTAATATTTTTTTAATTTATGATGAAAAAATTCTATTTAAAAAAATGAAATTAACTTAAAAATTTTGTAACATTTTCATACATACATTTTTATATTTTTTTATCTTTTATAATCAACTCGATGTATGAGAATTGACCAGAAAATATAAAAATTGATATTTTGTATTTATCTCTTAAATTTAAAATGGTAGATAATTTTTAAGATAAGATTTAGATTCAATACATAAAAAATGTAAGAAATTAATAATAATATAATAATATTAATAAAACAATAATAATAAAATTAATAAAAAAAATTCTATTATATAAATATGTTTTATTAAATATGTCTTATTATTTTGCAATTTAAGAAAATCAAGAGAAAGCAAAATAATCACATTGTAAATTGGAATTCGAAATTATTATAATATAATAAAATAATAAAACTGCTTTGATACGTTATTTAAATATCATTTTAATATATGCAAATGTTATGACAAGGATTATATTAACGGCAATAATATATTAAAATTGATCAATGTTTTTTATTTATAACTCATTAACAAAATTGTAGCAAAAATTTTTTTAAAGAAATTATTACTCGAAAATCTTCAGTTAACGTTCTCACATTTTTGAAACATTTTGTATATATAAATTTGAGAAAACAGACAAAATATTTATGACAAAATATCTATGGAAATTAAAGAAGATAATTATTTTTATTATTTTAATATCATTTAAATATTTTATATTTAATTTTATTTTGTCATCATTATTTAATACTTTATTTTATTTTATTTTATCATAATAAATATTCCATGTTATAGTATGAGCAGATATCGTATTATCCTTTACAAGAGATGGACTTTCGATCTATTAATAGTTGTTTATCACTTATGCTTCATTATATCACAAGAGATATATTATCATATATTCAATGTATTTAACGTTGAAAAAAATCTTATATCGGAAATATAAAAAATGTGTTACTTGAGTCTTTCACTACATGAATTATATTAGCAATTCCATTAATTTAACATGTTAATTGACAATGAGTCAATTTACAATAATATTCTAAAAGAGATAAGTATATACAAAAACTTATATCAACATTATGCCTTATTCATCTGTCATCTAACTAGAAATTAAAATGACAATAAAAAAATTTTCAATAAATACGGTAATATATAAAAAATATAGAGATTCTCATGATCAACATCAACAAGAGAATTAATAAAATAGAAGTACAATTATCAATAAATCATAAAGAGAATTCTCTATAACTATAATTTAAGAGATAAAAATCAGATGAAATTCCATGTATGTAATGATAAGAAAATTAATTTTTTATTTAATGTTACAAAAGAGTAATAATTAATGAGGAATGGAAATTTGCAAATTTTTTTATTGATATATTACAATCCATGAGTAATTTTAACTGAAATAATGAACGGTCAGATATACTACAATATATCTGTCTACGTACATTGGATTGAAATGTATTAATATTATGATTATGATATTATGATATATAAGATGTAACAACTGAAATTTAACATAAAAAAATAACATTTGCATAAAAAAATAACATTTGCATAAAAAAATAATTTTTATATTTGCAAATATTGTATTAATGCAATATTTAGTTAAAGGCAAGTATTTTATGAAATAAATATGTATTATAGTAATAATACACTTTCAGAATTGTTTTCAAAATGCAAAAGAAATGTAATGAAAAAATAACAAAGCTTGGTTTTTTCACTAAAATTTGTGCAGATTTTAATGCAAATTTCGCTGTTTTTGATTCAATGTTCTTGATCCACAATTTGTTGATGATAAAATAAAAATTAATAAATAAATAAAGAAACGCATATACTCATTGTAAAAGAAAAATCGCTAGACATAACAAATTATCAGGTTTACATTGGGATAAAAAATTACCCAAACAATTTGATTATAAATTATTCGACGCTATAGAACAATACGAAAAATTAAGGAAACATCATTGAATATATTCACATATTAATTTAAATCATGTCTATGCTGATTATTATTGTGTAATAGAGCACATTGCTGCTGTATACAACAGATACAAGAATTTATAAATTCTATAGTAAAATTCCAATTATCCGATATATTTACTCTGATTATTCTTCGATATTGATTCATATTTCTCTCTAAAACTAATGGCCAAACTAATGGTTTCAGTAATAATATCGATATTAAATACTTGATAAATAGTAAGAGAATTCATGTGTTTCACAATCTATTAAATAAGTATATATTTTAATATGTTTATATATAATGTATTCAGATGTTTTCAAAATACTACATGAATTTCAGATGTAAGAAGATCACTATAAATATATATCATTATATATATCCTTCTAAATCTTAAGATTTTACAGATAAATCGAATATATATTATATATCAAGAGTTTTATGTCAAGGCTTCTATTGCCTTTTCGCTTCAAAAGAAAAATCTTCTTTTTCATATTTTTAAAAAACTCTTTTTACGCAAACTCCATATTACGTATTTCTTCAATCCGTTCATAATCATATTTAATATGTTTCATTGACTATATAATAATGATTAATTTATTCATGGAAAGATTACTCAATTTAAGAATGGGAATCATATAGTTTTCCTAGAAAAAAAAAAAGGAATTAATCGAAAATTTTCGGAGGGAAAGAAATTCGATAGATATACATAAATATCTCTTTAATTCTCTAGTTTCGTGTTTCTAATTGTGATATTACATGAATACTATAAAATCATGAATTCTTTTGATTTTATCATTTTATCAATTATTTGATTTCAATGTGACTGTAATTTTAATATTCATCATTCATTATATATTATTCGCAATTACAACTGTATGTAATATGTAATATTAATATGAATAACTAAAAAGTAAATATTAGTTAGTGTGAAAAGATCTTATTCAATCATTGATGTGATCTATTTTCAGAGATTTATGAAGATATCATGATTTACATATTGATCTTTTAAACAAGATATCTGCAATTTATACAATTAATTGTAAGAAATCAATCAATTCTTTGCCTATTGAATTACGCATGAGATTATTAAAGAGAATATAATAATAAGGACAACATCATGATTGGATATAAGACAAAGCAATGATTAGTTCAGGATTCCAAGATGCCAGTTACAATAAAAGAATCTCATAATGGGTAAGTGTTACTTTATTTTTAATTTTACTTTAAGCTTCCTAAATGAAATTTCCGAATGTTCTTTATCGGCATTAGAAGTTTGTTAAACAAAATTAGAGCAATTTTTCAATATTTACGTTAAATTGCAAGTTATATTTATATCAAATTGCATTGAAAATAGCAGACGAGAGTGTAGATTATACCGAAGAAGAAATACAATTCGAAAATTAATGTTATCTAATAGAATTTCTAGCTGACAGAAAAAATACAGTCTACACATCTGTGTAGACCCACATCTACAAATAGAATTTTGGATTTCCCATTATCTTCGTTAAATAATCTAATTTTACATTCCAAAATTAAATTCAAATAATTCAATGAAAATAATAAATAATAAATTGAATAACATATTTTTACTATTCCTGAAAACACCTGAAAATCCTTGCATGACAACGAGTGTATTCAATGCATGCATTTCATTTATTAAAAAATTATGAGAAAGTAGCTGCAATAATTGCTTTATATATAAACAATTATAACTTGCGCTTTATCGCGCTTTCGTTGCAATAAGTCATAACAGATCATAAATGCAAAGTTAAAATTCCTTCTAGATTTTCTGAACATCATTCGTTCACCGATTCGTTCGCGAATTAATTAATTAAATTAATTAAATAATAAGATAAATTCATATATTTATTAAAAAAATTATCTATGACTTCAGTCGCAAATTTGATAAGATCAATTTTGCAAAGAAATTCATTCAGTTTGATTCCTTCAATCCTTGGTATGCTATCTTATTGTGCGAAGAAAAAGAAATTTTATTTTTATGCTTGAATATATTGCGCTTAATAAATCTAAATCGATTTAACTTTAGCTATTTTCGTTTCTTCTTCTTTTTTAATTAAATAAAAATAAAATAAAAGATTTTTTATAAGTTTTAAAATCAATAAATTTTTTTCTTTTTTCTTAATTATTTTCAAAAATTGAAAACTAAAAATTTTAATGATTTCCTATTTGTTTTATTTCTTTTTCTCTGTTATTATTATTATCCATTCTATATTTCTTTCATTCTCGTAAAAGATATATTTCTTCATTGAAATGAAAAAAATATAATGACTGATTAATCAATTTAATCTTTCCATATCCAAAGAAAATCAAAACGATATTGTTATCTTATGTAATTTCGAAATGTTGGGAAATCTTATCTTGGAAAATTTTTTAAATTAAAATCATAGATAGACACAACGAGAAACATGAATGTACCACATATATACTACATTTTTCTTGATAACAGTTCGCAAACAAACTTCTCAACATGCTAATAAATTATAATTATATACACATAAAATAGATATTTCTTTTTCTGGTTTATTATATCTAAATACAATCATTTTTACATCATTTTGTAAAAAAAAAAAAAATTAAAATAAAATTCAACAATAATCTGATCACAAATATTTATTAATTCATTCAATTTATTCATATTCATTGCAATACATTATTAATTATCGATTGTTAGCATCATGTTTGATAGCAGCGTCTCCAAATAATTTCCAAATTTCATGAAATATAAGATTACCAAACAAAGATTTCTATAAATCTAACAAGATGAATGCTCTTTTTATAATATACGTTATTTTATTAATTATTAAATTTCGGCTAAAATTATTAAATTATTAAATTTAATAATTAATTATTAAATTCACAACAATGCAATTATTATACAAAACACACAATTAGGATGAAGAAGAGATTAACGCAAATTTTAATCGATAATATCAATACAACTATAGAAATAGTTACAAACAAATCACATCATTATTAAATAAACAATTATTTAGTAATTCTGAATTATCAAGAATATTTCAACATAATTTCAAATATTCATATTCATGAGAAAATAGTGTATAAAAATCACTTCAAACGGAACATAACATGAAACAATTAGAACATATAGTTATAAAATAAGAGTTGGCGACACTAAATCTTTAGCATTCAAAAGATTTCATAATTTATGAAACATATTAGTTACATCGCATACAAAACTCTTCAAATAATATTTAGTCTTTTTTTACAGGAATATTTAAATTTAACATACAGGAATAGATAATTATATTCTATATTATTTAGTTTATTATTATTATTATTCCTGCCTATATATATTCGTGCTAATTGTAAATATGGAAAAAAATGTTGCGCCAAATTAAAAATAAAAATGTATCCAGGAAAGATTTATTAATAAATGATATGATGGATAAATTTATCAAAATTTATTAAATACAATATTACTTCAGCTTCATTTTTTACCGTTCAATGTTTAAAACAATGAGCAAAGATAAAAAAAATTTATATCCATAATTTTTGTAATATTCGAAACTGACTAATATATATAGACAATATATTAATAAAAGCTTTCACACTCGAAATATCACTAAAATTTCTTGATGAATTAATTGTATTAGTCAGGCGGAAAGATTTTTTTTTATATCAGTTGATTTTAAATAATAAACAATTAATTAATATACAAGATCAACAATATTTACTACACTTACATTCTTCAGAAATAAAAAAAAAACAATTAAAAATTTATTTGAATTTATGCAATGATATATGACTCTAAAATTAAGGATCAAATCAATCGATAAATATTGTCTTATCAAAAGATTAATAAATTTACGTCACAAATATCATAATTTTTCAATCTATTAAGCCAAGTAATTTCTTCTTCGTCATCGTTTTTTGATCCCTACTAGTATACCGGTTCTCCCATTCATATTCTTCTATTATATTTTGCCTTGCAAATATATATATATATATATAATACACAATATAGATTTTTAACTTCCCAATCTCTTCTCTTTCCACTTCACAAAAATGTGGAGTGGCTTAAAAATGGGAAGATATTGTATACGATTCGTAAATCGTCAATTGCCAGGCTTGTTTAGATCTATTTGTAATCAAGATCAAGATATATTATTGTGAAATAAATATAAAAAATTGTTATTCATTGGTATAAGTTAATTCTCTAAGCATTATAACAATTTAGGCTAGATATTAGAAATGAACTATTATTATTAGTTCTTTGTAGTTGTCTGATAAATGAAATTCTATCAAATGCAAAGCATAATTATTCTAAGAATATTTCCTGTAGTATCATATGTCGTGTATACTTTATTTATATACTATATATGTATATGTTAATGTAATTTGATAGTAGTAGAAATAAGAGGACGTCATAGATTTAGATTTGGTTTTATCGAAGTACTCTTTTTATTACCAAAAGTGGTATAATTTTCAGTAACAAATTTTCACATCAGGAACACACGTGGTATATTACATTAGTCTCATTGACATTAGATAGTACATTATATGATCAGATTGCCAAAGCCAAGTATCTTATCGTGACATGCTTCTGGCTAATTTAAAAGAAAATGTAAGTTATATATTTTTCTCATGCGGAAATTCACTAGAGATTAATTGAATCATTTTTAGAGATATTATAAAAGATATACTCGTTCGTCAATTTTGTATTTGTTGAAAGAAGGCGCTCATTTTAAAATTATCTTGGCAGATTTATTAAAAATTTAATAAATTATGGATAAATTTTTGATAATTTCAGACTATTAATTATAATTCTTAAAAAAATAAATTATATTAAAAACAAAAAAATTATAAAAATTATAAATCTATTTATAGGTTATGAGCCATTCTATATTATTTTCCATTGATATTTAAAAATATTAGCAAAAATTTTTCAAGCTAGTTCGAAATTTGACTTTTCTTTTTAATTTTTTTAATTGTATTTTGTTTATTTAATTGTATTGTTTTGTTTTCTATTAGTTTCTCTGTTAGTTCCAACTAATAATTATTTTTATATTATTATTTTATTCATAATTCGACTATGAAGATTATTAATATTTTATTTGCCAAATAGTAGATAATACTCTCTTATACCCAATCTTACACTTGCTTTGGCTATTTTCCATTGAAATGTTACAAAATTTTCTCTTTTAGAGAATTCAAATTGTTCTTCCTCTATCGTCGTCGACTATTTTTCATCGTTCAAGCCATTTCAGATCCATATCGATTGTCTCAAATTGTAATCATTCTGTTTCAGATTTCTATTCTGGTTTTTTTTTCGAAGTTTTCTTTTGAATTTATAGAATTTATAGAAGAATACGTTTCATTCTTGTTTCTCTACTTGTTCAATTTATTTTTATTATTTGAAAACTTCATCGTTTCATAATTGATCAAGTTTAATCGTAATCTTTTCCAGTTTTTAAAAAAAATTATTGGATGAACCACGAGATTTGAATATTTATAAAATTTTTTCAGAAATTCTAAAGAGATTATTTGCAATCGCGCCGTTTAATATCATCGTTATGTAGCCAACCATCTCTAGACATGATGCTTTCCATTTTGGCTTGAGATGAAAATTTTATTTACTTTGCAGAAATTTCCACTTCAACTTTCATAGGGCTCGGTATGTTTCTACTCTCTGTTTTAAAAATAGCTTAAAATAATTCTGTAATATCTTTCCACAAGAAGAAAATGAAATTCTTATCTCTGCTATTACTGTATTAGGCAAAATGTAGATAGATTTCTAACAAAGCCAAGCATTGCATTATTTGTAAGATGTATTACATATTATTAATAATATGAGTGCTGTTGCAGTTCCTGATGTCAAGAAGATAAAATCTTTGAAGTCAACCAATCTAACATCTAAGAAGTTTAAATTGGCTTACTTTTGACATGCAATTTTCTTACAAAGAAGTGTCATTTATCTTATTGCCACTTCAATCTCTTCTTCAATATCGTACTACTTTTATTTACTATCGAATTTCGGCCAATTTTAATTTTATCGGTGATTGTTCAACATTTTCATAAAATTTTTGCATCAAAGTTTCGCTCAGCCGAAGTGATCTAAGGCAGCATTGATAACAATTATATGAGTTTTATATGGCGAAATCACTATTGCGAGGAGTTGACAAGAGTGGAAGTGCTCACCAATTAATAACATATAACTCGCATATGAAAACGACGACACGATGTTTGAAATACACGATGTTTGAAAAGGGTTCTTCAGTATTAGATATGACATCAGGCAAGGGGATAATTACCAATATTTTTTTGTTCGATAGACAATCTTGGAAGTAATCCAAGGACAAAGAATTGAGCTATCAATTCAACAGTTTTCCGTTTTGTCCTTGATTCTGCTCAAAAAAATCAAAAAATTTTTTTTGTCAAAGAAAGTAAAGATAAATTTTTCTCTTTATAAACAGAACATGTCTTAAATCTTGGTATCGACTCATGCTGTTGAGGTGTTTTCTAGGAGATTTTTTTCCTTACAAAACTATTTTAATATATTTTGATATTGCGCCAAACTTAGAATGTTAAGAGCTTTCGATTTTGTAACGCAAGCTTCATTCCGAATTGGCAAGATTAATATTTCTGCACAGTTTCAGATTTGATGCGACAATGTTTATCTGGAACAGTCGAAGTTGCCAACTATAACTATGATTATTGAAACACGAGATTATAGATTATATTCGGACTCTGATTCGAGATGGCGCCCTATTCTTCTTCGAAGTATCTATGGAATAAATAATAGTCAAATCTGGTCTACTTCAGTATCACTGAATTGTGGGAATCATTGCTGTCATCGCGATAAATTAGGATCGATTTTCTCGATTTCATTTAGCGTATCTATGTCCACATTTATTTCGATTTCAAACGAAGATTGCGATGGCATACTTGTTTGAGATGGATCATTCAGGCATTTATATTCACGGTAGTCGAGATAACCTAAAAACTTTGAAAGGTTGGTTAGACGATTTATACGGAATCTGTGTTTCACATGATCGAGGACAAACGCAAGCCTGATTTGGTTTGCATCCAATAAGAAAGAGGATCAATGTTATGAATGTATAAATTAGCTAGCGGAAATTTTGAAGGATTCTTCGAATTCAAGGTGCATATTGTGCCAGAAATCTTTTCATGGAGTATATCGAGTATAGGATCATAAAAGAATATATCTTTTCCTGTATGTTATTTTAGGATAAGATCTTATTTTGCTAAATAAATATCTATTTGATATTGGAATTATTTTGCATAATTATTACGCGTATTAATAGGATAGTAACATAAATTGAACTTGGTGAAACTGTATAATATTTTTCAGTTTGAAAATGAAATGGATTGATCACGAAATCAATTCACAGGATTTGTTATGCTCTCATTTCTGTATGTATATATTTCTCCTTCTTTTACAAGCAACAATATAAAAAACAAAAAAAAAAATGAAAATAAATCTTGTCTATTTGCTCAAGTAAATAACATGGTCAATATACTATTATAGGCTACGTACTTTGTGATTGGTTTTTTGTTAACAAGACCATAATGAAAGTTGCAAAGGAAAATGATGCTTGAACGAATATTTTCATATTTTTTTCATATATACACTATATATGTATGGTACCTAAGAAGAAGCTTATGATATTGTAGTGATTTTAGAAATGGTTATTAAACAGACTAATGATCATTTCGTTTGACCTCTTTATTTCATAATTTCATAATATCTTTTAGGTAGAGAAATGCTTTTCAAATATTCCAAAGATTTATGAATTTGTTATTCCAGAATCTAGAATACGTATACGTATACGTATTGATGTTTTTATCGTATCAGAGATACAGATAATATATAGATGATGTTCTTATCGCATCCTAGAATGGATACAAAGATCTTAATGTTCTGAATTCTAGACGAAGAGATATATCGCGTCGAGCTAATTTGCTATCGATGACCACGATGATACCATCATTATTAATGGTTATAAGATCTCAAACAATTTCGCAAAGTTGTAAGAAATATCTTGTAACATTTCACTGAATTATCGTGAATTATTAACGTACGATAAGCGAAAAGAATCGTATTTTATATGCTATTGTTCCACGATATATTAAAAAAATTTTTTTTTTTGATTGATAATTGCAACATCGACTCATTATATGTAATAAGTCATATATGTAAATAAACAACAATGCTTCATTTAAATCATTATCAAGGCAATCTGTTTTTTAGATTCCAACTGATCTTATTTCAATTAAAAGATAATTACAGAATAAGTGGTGCTAAGAAAATAGCATGCAGTCAAATACACATTCGATGCAGAAAAAATGCAATTTTTAAGATATTTTGTAATGTTTCAAACTATTTCAAGAGAAGATCAAAAAAGCATTCTGAATTATTCAAGATCTCGAATCATTGTCGAGTTATATAGATTTCTTGAATTATTGAATTAGTAAAGATGCATGCAGTACACAATTAAACTATCGAGTCTGTTTCTATACGAGAGTTGTAAAAAAACGAGAGTGATAAACATTCTATATCATGCTTTTTCATGTTTATAAAGGTATTTAATTAATACAAAGAAAAATTGAGAATGAAATTTAGAATATTCGAAGGTATTAGAATCGTTAATTTTAATCATAGACGTGGAGTTATCGACCAATAGATAAACAACTACAATCATTGAAAATTAATTTAATGATGCTCATGTATCCAAAATAATTGGAAATTAAGTATCTGTTACTTGAAATCGTTTTTAAAAAAATTTTAAATATATTACATACAAAAAATATATACAATCATGTTATTTAAATATAGATTAATAATATATATTAAAAATATTTAGTAACAATGATAATTGATAATAAAACATTTTTATTCATATTTTTATTCATATCTTTCAAAACAGTGCAGAATATATGATGTAGAAATTTGTTACATTCTAAAATATTATAATTATTATAGTTTCATTGCGTTTATTGAGTTTCATAGTTTGTATTTTCTTTTACTTCTTGGAAAAGGAAAATTTTTTGAAAAATCTTCTCATTGTTTTCGCATAATGGCATTATCTATAGATGTCTTTTCGTTCACGTTCACAGCAATAATTATATTTTAAAAATAAATGGTTTTAGATATTTGTATATTATATTTTACAAAATAAAACAAAAACATTAAAAAATGTCATATCCATCGCATAAAGAAATATTATTTTGTAACTTTTAATAAATTTTCTTGTTATGAAATAAGAAAATTCAAATAATTATTTTTTAAATCTATTTCAGTCATTTTTATTACAATTCAAAATTATATTTTGAAATAATTCTCTTTTGATCTTTATTATTTTTTCACGATTTCTGTTTTATTTGCGATTATTTCAAGTTTAGCATTTATAGTTGAAAAAATATATATATATCTTTTTTGTTTTCCTATTTTATAATTAGAATATTAAGATATAAGATCTCGATAAGATTTTTTTTTTGTAATTGTAGAAATAGTTTTAGTGATGAATACCAATTATCTAAGAAAAGGATATGTTTATGACTAATTATTGATGTGCATTGAAATTCATTATTCAACATTTTCTCATTTATCAGTTATTATCCAAATTATCTTATTCTATATATATTTTAAATTTGATGTATTTTCGATCGATTTCGATTCATAGTTGTAAATATATAGTTTATAAAATATTATTTAAATATGTTCTTTTTGATGGATTCATAAGATAGATAATTTTTATATTTCATTAGAGATTCATCGAATGATAAATTTTTTTTAAATAAATAGAAATATTCAAATTTATTATTTAAGTAATGAATTATATTTTTAATTATATATTTCATATAATTTCAATAATCATTTTTTTCTCATAATTTTATTGTTCGTAAAGTTTAATGTATATAATGTATATAAATGGCGAAACAAAAATATATATAAAACAGATATAAATCTTTAAGGCTTTTGACACGAACATTTTTTTTTTTTATATTAGAAAAAGGTCTGTGTAATCATATTTCACATCAGATAAAAAAAGATCCTAATTCCATTCGATAACCAATACTAATTGGATTTACTTGAAAGCAACTAATGCATTTTTTGTAACACATCAAATAAAATTTAATTTCTTTCTTTTAACAAGGCAAGAATTCCTTGACAGTTGACATGCAATAATCTAACATATTGATATTTTATTATGAGTGCAACGAATAAATGAGATAAGAGCATCTGATCGTAAATTATAATCGATATATGTATCACTCTGATCAGTTCGAATTCATCGATATATTTTATAAATATATTTATAAATATATTAATTGATTCTATCGATTTACAGACTTGTTTTTCTCTAAGAATTCCATTTCTTTGGAATAATAATTAAATTCTACTATTTTAATATTTTCTTTGTTACGATTACGAAGAAATGAAAAATTTATCACTTCGATTAGTGCCAAATTTTTACTCTAGTCCTGGCAATGAATCTAATGGAATTGACAGTGGGAAAAATATCGCGAAAAAAGGTATGTATCCTACTGAAGGAGTTACAATTAAATATTATTTATTTGTCTAGTTTCAGATATACATTCTATAATGGATTTAAAGAAAAACCCATTTTCAAGGAGTGTTCTCTTGATGGCCAATGCATCATTATAAATCGTTATTTCTGGAAAGAAATAGAACTTTGCGATATCAGATTCAGTGAAGTTATTACATCATATTCGTTCTCTTGGAATGAACTCGTGAATTGAAAATGATTAATTTCTTCTCTCGAACAAAATCGAAGTTGCATTTGACCAAATTCATGCTCGTCTACATTCGTTTACCCATTTTAGAGTTTCACTTAAAATTCATCAAGTCATCAATTTGAGTTGAATTTTTAAACTAATCGTTTATTTTGTGCTGTACAATAATTTCTAATATAAAGGTTATCGAGAGATTAACACGACTGTTATTAGGAATCGAGATCAGCAAAGTATAAGCATAATAATAATCTACGTGTATGCCGAATACCATGCGAGAAAATTTTCATTAAGCGAAATATTTGATATATTTTCCATATGTGTTTTATTATTACAATATTAATGCTATATTTACGTAGCAAGAATGCTAAAATGAATTGGATAAGCTTTGATCTAGATCAGGAATCATTGTATGAATCATGTTTCGCAGGAGATTTCAATTTGTTATAAAAATTCTTGTTCGAAACAAGCCATGTTTATCTAGAATGTATACTATTATCGTAAACAATATAATTTAATATGGAAGCCTCGCATGCGTTCGTATAGTTTGTTAATACTTGATATCTTTTCCATACTATTTTTATCTTCTGAATGCTCTGTTATCGTGTTTTTTGCTGCATTTTTTGCAATATAAACCGTAATATATACAATTGTTTACATCAATTGAAACAGATCTGTGAGTTAACTTCTTCCTTTGGATTTAAGTTCCAATAACGCGTGCCATAAACAATGTCAGTCAATCGAGCCATTTCATGGTTTGACTGAGCGTTCGAAATTGAGCAAATATGTCTTTTGACATGTAAATGCATATATATAAGATACAATTTTATTTTGCAAGATGTTTAATAAATAATTACTACCAAGTGATCGTTGAACAAGAAAGATTTATTATCTTGAAGAGAATAATGCCAGGAATAGTTCCAGATTTTTAGTTCAGTAGCTTCTTTTTTTCAAAGCCATAAGCTCTGATTGTTAATGATTACTATGGTCGGTATCATTCTCTATAACTAAGTTTACAACGTTTTCGTAGAGAAAGTAAAATATCACTATTATTACTATCACTATTTAAAATATCTATGAAAAACTTAGCAGAACTGTCATCGGCTTAATATTCTTTTTGACGACATTTTTAAGGGTACCTTTCTAATATTTTTCAAGAAAATATATATTTGCACGTTCGAATAACGGCCAAGAAAATGAATAATGTTTATCACGTATAGTCCGATTGTACTACATCTTTCACATGTGTTGTTTATGTTTGACCGACATACTATGTCTCTCACTTGATATTCTAGGTTAAGGGGTTAATTGTTTCATGTATTTCGTTAATGCCATAATCGTTAATTTTGCGCAATGTTGCAAAATGTGTTTATCCTTGCATATCAGACACGTATGATTAACATGTGATTAGCTTGCAATATATATTGATATTTCTTTCTTTCAGAATTTTGATATAAAAGATATTAGTGATTTCGAGATATTATAAATCTCGAGAAATTGCGAAACTTATTGCTAGTAAGTTGATATCCAAAAGATATGTAGATCTTATTGGTTCTAGCAATATTCCAAATATACAATTGACATATTACACATATTTTTATAATTTGTTGAATTTGTTACATCTACTAATTAATTGGCTAGGTGCTATCGATCATGAACAAATCTGTAACATAGAAATTATGTTGAATAACAAATATTTTTTTATCGATAAAAAATTATATCGAATTATATGAAGAATAATGAATAAATGAATAAATAAATATAATATTCAACACATTTTCTTCGAGATATATTGTTTGAATGTCGTATGTAGTTTATATATAGCTCGACTAGATTATGCGTTTTGTGATTGATCAATATTTTTTTGTTAATAATTCGTTAACAAAACGAAGGTTTTTACTTTAGGAATTTCTATATTTACGGATGTTTCAATATTTTGGGATACTCTGTATATATATGATAGTATATTACACATTAATTATAAATATTATATTTTAATGCAATATATTAACAATATTATTATTTTACTTTAATTTATTTCTTAATTAATTTTCCTATTGATTAATTATTATCAAAATTAATATTAATTATTTAATTAGTTTTCTATTTAGATCTAATTCTGAGATAAATTAATTGCATTAATAAATATAATTTTCATATCTTTTATTGTATCGTAGTATTTCAGAAACTTGAATTGCTGTTAATACTGTTGCTATTCGAATTTGAATCCGTAATTGAAATACCTATTTCTTCAATTTCATTAGTCTATCTTTTTTCCAAAATTGATTTTCTATTTTCTTTATATGACTGCAAAATTTTTTCCAATTATCTGTTGTATAATTTCGAATACTTTGTACATTAATTTTGTCAAATCATTAAATGAGAATATAATAGTATATTATTATTTTTTCGAATAAATTAAAGAGACTTTATTTTAGTCCAGGCTAACTTAATAGACTATGTCTCAATATATGTCCTTATAATTTTAATAATCTCATTTATTTTAAATATTTTTTTGTTTTTTTTTTTTTATATTTTTGTATAAGTTTTAATAATTTATATTCATATTTTTGTTACTCTATTTTCTATTAGCTACATAATCATTTCTTTTTACTATGCTTAGAAAATGCTTTATCAATTTATTTCGTATGATATAGAGCATTATCTATCATGATAAATTGAATTTTGTGGAATGTGACGTAATAATTTTTTTGCAATCCATTTTTCAAAATTTGTCAAATTCATGATAATTTTCTATGTACTGCTTTGAAGAATGATTGCGTTTCTTTGATAAATACATTTTTTCTCACCAACATGCATTATTATAAATCTGAGAAATAAGAAGAACTTGTATTTTTCAAAATCCTAACCATTTTTTTGCTTTGCTAACATTTATTATCATTGTCTATTCATTATTCAATATATACAATGTTTCTATTTTGTTCTTTATAATGTCTTTATAATGTGAATTGCTTTTAGATATTTTTCTCTCCAGATAACAATTTGGTTTTTTGTTTATTTAGTTTTTCGATTAATATCTTTCTATTGATACTATATTTTTTTTATTTGAAGTTCATATTTTTTAAAAATATTATTAGCCGCTAATAATTTTGGATACATTTTTTTTTTCAATATCATCAAAATTTATAAATAATATTTCTTAATTTATTATTTATTCATATTTTTGTTACTATCTTATCTTTTTCTGACGATAATAAAATTTTTTGTCTCTGTTATGAAATCACATTTTCTTTAGGGGTGATAACTACTGATATTCTTTACGTTTTAAATCTTCTTTTCTTATTATATATGTTGTTCTTTTTGATAGATCAGTATAAACGTAAGCTTGCATAGCGGTCTGTTACAGAAAATATCGTAAATTACATATTTTTGTTTCTTCATCACATTTTCTTGTAATTTTTTAAATCATATTTCGGACAATTCGTTATATACAACTTTTTTGCGATATTTCATGATATTTTTAATATATTTATATTTATTGTTTAATTTTACAATGAAACTAAATTATCCACAAAGTGCAAAAAGCACTAATAATATATATATTAATAAAAATGGTTCGATTTGGAGATTTATATATAAAATATTTTGGGAAAATTGTTGCTCTTTTGAGTTCAGAGATGTTTTTTCTATTTTTTTTTTAATGAATATAAATTGTAATAATCATATAATTAAAATAAAAATTTTGACTCGATTATTTTTTTTTTGTTTAATAATCTCATATCGAAATAAACATTGAAATCAAATAAGATAGGGATAAGAATTGAATTTTTGACACATTAATCTGAATTTCAAATTGATTCAAATATTATTAGTGGTTTTTTTGTATATGTGAAAATAAGCAAGTTTATTTCTAGAATAATATATTTAATCTTTTTAATCTGGAATCTTATTTTGATATATTACTATGGATTTCCACAAATAGAACAGTGTATATGTTATACATTATTGTCATATAATGATTTAGCCACAGATTTAAAAATGTTTATACAATGATTTATGAATTTAAATAAAGTGATGTATAGTATCAACATTTTGGAATTTATTGAATTTATTTGAGATTAATTTTTGTTAAATAAGAAGTTATGTAATACATTGTATATTACTTTAAAATTCAGAAATATTCATTTGTATATAAAAGAAATCAATGTATTTACTTTCATTGAAAGACTCCGTTATGCAAATGATATTGCAATATAGTATTGCTGAGTATTTAACTAGTGTTCTTACTCTCATTCTATCTAATACAAACTTAAAATGCTTATAATTTGTTAATTAAGTTTTATCAGAAATATATATATATATATAAATTTTTTTTATTATTTTGATCTAGAGTTTATCCTCTCAAAAGATATATTTTATAGCAGAATAAAAAAATCTAATAATACCATTCTAATTCCACTTTTTCCATATCTATATCTTAAATATATATATATTAAATATAATAATTGAATTTTAGAAACATATAATTTTAATAAGTACAGAAGTAAATGTAATTTTAAGAAGTACAGAAGTATAGAAATAAATGCTATATAAAATAGATAATAGAAATAAATATTATGCTAATAGTTTTTGTTCAACAGAACAAAATGATTGGACTATATAATCGTTATAAAAATAATATATTATTGATTCTATAGAATTAAAATCAAAACGAATATAAAGATTATATTCCAGATTATTTTAAGATTATTTCAATCTGTATAATAATTATTTTGAAATGCGAAACCGATAATTTTAATTTAATAATTTTAATTTCTAATATTAATTCTTTTGAGGTATGAAATAATAAAATAATTTTAATGTTATTTCAATTATCTGCGATAAGAACACATCATAAAGGTATGCACATATATATGTATGTCATATGTTAAACTTTAAATTGATTTTAAATGAAAAAAAGTTCTTGAATTGAACTTTTTCAAAAGATCACTCACTATGGGATTTAACAGTTTATATTACAAGTAGGCTTGTTATGACTTGATTTCTAACTATTTTCTATTATATTATATATTTTCTATTCTATTCTATTATTTGTTTATGATGGATTAATTTCTAATTAGATCAACTTCTGAGCTTCTAGTTGAGATCTGTATAATAAGAATAAATTTAGCAATAGGAATATTATCTGCTTTGTTGCAAGCTCTACTAATGTAAGTTCATAAACTCATTACAGAAGAGTTTTGTAAAAAATTTGATTATACAGATTTTTATTTAAAACGAAGTAAAAGATTTCAATCGAGCTTGAAATTAGGTTCATTAGAGTTTGCAAATAATCTATATTTATTTATTGTAATTTACCTTTTACATACACATTACATATATCTTTTTACATTATCATTTTCAGAATTTTGAAAAGACCATTTAATTTTATTTTGTGATTCTTACATAAAATATTTCTATCTTTTGTTTATATATTCAGATTGAATTCTTCTTACTATTCTTATTTTTAATGCATAAAAAAGGAGAGACATAAAAGACAAACGAATTTATAATAGCATGAAATTGATGGTATATGGAATTTCATCCCCATCATCTCAGAAAATTTTTTTCGTATCTTATATATATATGTTCTATTTCATTAATCTATTTATTATTTGAAAATAATTTTTTATAAATTTATTGTTAATAACAATTTTATTTTGAAAAATAAATCAATTATTATAATTATAATATGAAATAATATGTAAATAACCGACTTGAAGGAAATAAGAAATAAATAAAATGTGCAATGTAATAAAAAACGTGAAAAAGTATATATAAGATCCGCATTATCATTACAAAAGTTTTCTCAACTGCCATTCCAGGATTTCTTCCTGCAATTACTTTATTTATCTATATATAATATATACATACTGTTCAATGCCATAAAGATATTTGTATGTTGCATCATAATAATTTTTTTATAAAAAATAATTTTAATTTTAATTTTAATTTAATTTTAATTATTTATTTATTATTTTTTATTATTTAACGAGATTTTTTCATACAGTATTTTTTGTAAAAATATTCATATTTATAATAATTTACAGTTATTAATTATTTAATTACAATTACTTATAATTTTTAAGGATTATTTATATGTATTTATTTTTTAATATATTTACAATTATTTACAGTTAATTATTACTACTTTACTTATTTACTATTATAACAAATTCTTACAATTATTAATTTTTATATTTTTTATATATATATATATTATATTTTATGTATATTTATTTATTTATACATGTTACTATTTATAAAAAGAATATTGTTGAAATTTATATAAATAGAAATATTTGATATGAAGCATAAAAATCTTGTATATTTGGAATAAAAAAACACACTTTTGCCAGACATTTCAGTGATTAATGCAAGAAAACCGAGAACATCAAGAATTCTTACTATAGAATTGCTATAGAAATATAGAAAATGATTCAAATTTTGGCAAGAAAAAAATAAGGAGAAGATAGAAAAATTGATCATAACAAATATTGATAAAAAAATAAATTGCATGAATAAAAAATTTAAAAATTAACTCCAATAAAAAAAATCACTCTTTTTACAAAAATAAGAAAATATATAGAAGATGATGCAATTTTTGAAGAATTATTTACGAATTATATACATGTATAATAAATTATTTACGAATCCATGTTCAGAAAAAAGAATAAAATATTTAATATAGATAATATCTACATATAGACAAATGAAAATTCATACTAATAGAAAGGAATTTTCAAAGACAATTTTCGATGAATATATGATTGAGAAACGCATGATTGTATTAGATAATTTCTTGCTATATTTCTTGCCAGCACATCTGACTGAAGAAGAATGATACTCTTTTTTGTACGATAAGGTATCAATATATTTTTTGTAACAACATAAGAAAAATTTGAAATTAACAAATCGCAGAAGTCTAATAAAATCCAATGGTCATATAAATTTCCAGATTTATATCTGTTCGATTTATATCGTTCTGTATCTAGAAAAAAAAGTTCAGTATATAAGATCAGTAATGATTCTGTATTTTTTTTACATGGAATATAATTGGAGAATGTCTTCATTCCATAACTCTCCAACCCAAGACCAAACACAGCTATAGGACTCGCTTAGGAGAAATCGACAATGGATTTTCTCTCAATCGAACGCACATGTTGGTCATTTCCTGGTTAAATAGGCGAAGGTCCAACCCCACTGCTCAATTCGCAAGAACCGAAGCTCTAGTATTTGCCACTGGAGAATACATGGCCGATTTGGCGTTAAAATCTCCCAATACAAGGATAGGCCGGGCCCTGTATCTAAGAATTATTCCATGTAGTCTCTCAAGATATTCCTCGAACGACATAAAACTCCAGTAAAGAGGGATATAAATATTGGCAACGATAAAACCCATTTCACAGTCAGTTTCGCGCGCGATCTAGCAGATTGGTAGTTCATATTAGCGCAATCAAGTCATCATCCCTATTACCAAACCAGTTGGGGCTATCCAAGACTCTATATCAAATAAATCTTGCGCCTTTTGAACATGATTGAAGTTTGTGCAGGACTGTGAAATCGGCAAATGATTATTTCGTATTGACGGCTCTGAGATTTGAATCCGCTATTCTTTTGCTTGAGTTCCCAGGCATATCCTTCGCTTTCTTACTCGATGATTGGATTCTTTGTTTTGGCGGTAGATAATATCCTTCCCCGGTAGATAATATCCTTCGCTTCCTATCTTATGATTGACAAGTTGACTCTCATCGGCAGTATAGTATGGCGGAGCGACACAGTTCACTTTGTGCTCCAAGTTGTAGCTGTTGTAGCAAGTTGTAGCAATAGTCACTACAGTCCATACCGACTGTGCACATACTTGCTTTCATGGCAACTGTCTTTTGTTCTTTTTTTATCTCTACATATTTGTCATAATCCATCCAACTTGTAATCTGTCGTGGCAATTATTTTGGCCGTTGCAAGACGACACTTGAGCAAAATAGTGCCTAATCCGGAATTCGTTGTTCATTCTAATTTCACCTCTGTGGTTCTCTGTGGGGCAGCTTTCGGCCATTGCCACCGATAATGTCTTAGATCATGACTGAATTATTAAGAGCAGTTAGTAGTAGTTCTGCCGTTTTTTCTGGTCCTGATTCTAGACTGTGTGAGTCAGGCAGCTAATATGTTAGTCTTAGTTGAGCTCTCCTAGCCCAGGATTTCCAAAATGATCCCACTGTTTATGATTGGGTTTTATTTTCTTCATTTCTACCTAGTTAATTTGTGTCTTGGCCAGGATCAATACTTGAGAATATTCTTGAGTTTCGCTTAGGATAATAGGAACGAAATAAGCGATTAAATCAAATTTTCTCGTTTTTGCGTGGGGTTAGAAGTTTCTTTCTGTTTAGAGTTCCTTTCAATCATCAATGTATTTTTCGGTTTTTAATCCGAAGATCTTTTTCTGGAACTGTTTTTTTTTGTTGCCTTCTCTTTTTATTTTTCTCGTTGATATTATGTTATGTAGAAAGGAGGAGGAAGGAATAGAGGTGTCTCCTTTTGACTGATCATTTCTTTTTTCGCGAATTTTCTTTTATCATTCCTATATAATTTGATTCACATCCAATCGACCATGGAATATTGCTATTTCTTCTCAAAGATGCCTAAGTTTATTCCTAAGCTAGTCATTAGTCTCCTCCAGCCAATCTTGTTGAAATTCGTTTGATTACCTTCGTTGTGGCTACGCGCAGAGATGCTAGACATATGCCCTGTAACTTCTTAGATATGGAGGTTATCATCTCCATTTTTAATCGATTCTAGTATGCATGCCCCAATGTTTGTTGTTGCTAAATGCATTATTTCTCGGCGGATGGCCTTTTCTTCTGATAGTGATTTGTTCGACTTAAACAGCAGTGATACAGCCGTTACTGAATACACTGAATACTCTGAATACACAGTGGTGCATTCAACATTGCCCGATTCATCTCCAGCCTCTGACACCGACGGAGTCACATCCAGAAATTGTCTTTTATTTTTCTTTCCGATTACTGATTGCATTTTTCCTTATAAGTCTATTCCTCTTCCTCTTGCGTCGGATGATCGATCGGAAGTGGATTGTCAATTTGTCATTATCCTTTCTGTTATCATTAAAGACTAATGACGAGCACGGAGAATGTATCATATTCCGCAACGTTTTTAATACGCGTCCATTTACAGTTCGGCTGGGTTGATTTAGACGAGCACATCTCTTTAATCGTTATTTTCTTCTCATTTCTCGTATTCTCCTTCCATGTATCCTCTTGGTTGGTTGTTGTTGTTTTTATCACTTTTCATATTTGTTCCCACGAATGCGTTCAGTGTTGATATTAACCCGGGCAAAGCTGCCATATCCAGACAGAGCTGAATTCTCGGATGGAAGGAGGGCTAATGCACCCGAGTTGGCCGCTAATGATCGATGCACTCACTCTCCAGTGCTCTCGACTGGGAAGTGCCCCCATTGCCACGCACCATATAGCTTGGTTAAAGATCTATTTATAGAGGTTGTCATCTTTGCGGTCCGTCGAGTGAGGCAAGATCTCCGTTCCTGCGAGACATGACCACAAGTTTACAGTATGCTCGGATATTCCGGATGCTATAGATATTCTAGATCATACTACAGCGAAATAACAACTGGTACTCCTGAGTAGAAGCAATTTTCCTGCATTAACAAAATTAAATCGATGGAATATCATAAGACATTTTCGAAAAATAATAATATTTTTTCGAGAAAAATAATACAATAATGGAAAGAACATTTGTTAACTCTCGTTCATAAGCATATTTTTCATGATTGTAACAATTGTCAAATAGCACGTCAATTGAAATAAGTAGTGATACAGAGGCAAGAGATGTGTTTCTTTAAAATTGCTTATTCTTATCTTTAGAAATCGTATGTTTAATCGTAATATCATATATTACAGAAGATTTCTCTTCGAAATTACGAATAGGATTACAGATAAATTTTACAGATAATACAAAATGTAATTTTAATATTTATTAATTATAATATTCATTAATTATAAAGTCATCTAACAAGTTGTTCTTCTTTGTCACACAGTTGAATTAATATGTGTGTCCATATTGATAAACATGTTAGAAACAAAAATACGTATGAAAACAAGTGTTTCTTTTCTATTCTAACCAATCAGACTCTCATTCTTTTTATGAGTTCTTTGCAATAATAGTTTCATCCGTGTATTCAGATAATCATTTTTGTGCCTTAGTAATAAAATTTTCCAACCGTTCACTAATTCCATAGTAATGGTGATTTATAAAGTAGGGAAATAACTTTACTTTATAAAATTTATAAAGCAGAGTTATAACAAGTTAAAGCATATAATTAATAATAATTACTTACCAAATATTTTATGTCGGACTTTCGCTAAGTTTGACAGTATAAATTTTTATAAAACAACTTAGTTAAATTTATCTTTTTATTTGTACTTTGCATACATAGAAACATGAAGTCTGATAAAATTATATTTAATTAATTAAATTATTAATGAGATTCCTAAGGCTGAGAAACGAAATACTGCATATCTGGTACAATTTTTGTAAGGAACAAACGAATTTCAAAATATCTTCAAATCGTTTTTCCATGTCCAATTTATATTCGTTAAGGTGGCTATTGAATCTCTCATATTCTCTGGAGTTACATTATCTTTTATAGATATATAATTATTATAATTAGATGATAATTTAGATAATAATAAAGAAGTAGTTAAAGTTTATTAATAAATAATGACACAATACTTTGGCAATCTATAAGAATTTTATTAGCTCCTTGAAGCTACAAATTGACATCATTGAATCTCTTGAAAATATCTGTCAAATAAAAGACATTTTTTACTGTTTTCAACTGTTGACACAGATTGGTCTCATTATTCTTTTCAAAAAATTATATGACACTATCATATAATAGTACAAAACAAGCCAGCCTATAACCTTTGACAGCCACCGGATTTCTGTGTGCAAAAGTAAATAAAATATTCATTATTGTCCTGGCAAAGTTGTCGAAATATTCTATCATTTTTTGCATTGGATTTGATCTTGTTTACGGCTTGAATTATTATAGTTAATGATAAATGGAGACTTGTATTTAAATGTTTTTTTACAAGATGTTGTCTATTCACCACACAATGAATACAATTATTTAGATAAATAATTAACAAAATAGAAAAAGCAAAGATAAATGCATCTTTTATAATTTTTTTTAGAAAACACATGACAGATGATAAATAGACATTACTATTATACTAATCAATGTATGATTTTGAGATAATATACGTCAATTAGGCGAAAAACGATTATTGAAAAATTATTAGAAAGAAAATTAACTGCAAATTGCAAATTTAATATCTTTTAAGATAGAATATAAAAAATTAGGGTATGTGACGCAAATAATTCTTTTTCTTTCTAAATGAGAAAAATCCGTCATATTAATCTCATTATATTCTTAAAATCAATAGCATGACAACGAACTTCCATCTTAGTCTTCTGTCATCCAATCTAATGATTTTTAACTCTATATCTTTAATTATATTAAACTCGTTGACTGTAGGCTATTTCTTGATTGATGATGGATTGATCGCGATACCATAGATAGTGATATCAAAGTGATTGATTGATACAACAAATATTCCAGCATTTCTGGAAAAGCTAGAGGAAAAAATATCTTTGTCAATTAATAGAAATGTAAGAGGAACACCTCTGGAGAAAAACGATTTGATAGTAATAGAAAATAAAATTTTGTCATTATAAAAACTGTATTATATAAACAATTAACAACGAAACTTTGCATCCTTTCTATAAAATAATAAATTTTAATTGTAAAAAGCAATTAATCAAATCATATATTGATAATCATCTGATAATGAAGAATGGGATTGTTAACTATGGAAAAACATTGTAGATATAGAAATTTATCATAGAAATTAAAATTAGTATATTTTTATATTATTATATATTAGTTCTATTTATTTAAATTATTGTATTAATTATTCATAAATCAATCATTAATTATATATTTAGTCATTAAAAATATACAGTTTCATTAGCTTATGTTAAATTTGCCAGTGACATCAAAATGGATGGCATATCAAGAAAAGCAGTTAGAACTGATTTGTAAATTTAAATTTGTAACTTTTAATAATCTTTCAATTTTACAATTTCTTAATCATTATTTACAAACAGATATATTTTACAATATTTAAAAAACTCAGATGTAATTGTTTTCTTATAAATCATATGTATTAGTACACACCAAATATTTTGCAATTTAGAAACGCAAGATCATTTGATAGTTTCTTTATATAATTACTGATATAATTATATACTAAAGTTTATCTTTGGAAATCATTTTTTAATCGCGATAATTGATTCTCTCTCACTTCTTGATTTAGTTGCATTTTCACCGAACTAACCAAAAAAAAAACCAATTCACAATAGTAAAATTACAAAAATCAATCATCACTGAAATTTCTTTATCAACTTCAAAGTAAGTAGATCTCCTTGTAAATAAATAATTAAACAGTTTTATTTTTAAATGGTTTTTTTGTGCAACATTTAAAGTTATTATCGAGTATATTTCTGACTTAAGTTTGTAGTTTCTTGTAGAAAAAAATTTAAATTATATTTTTTAAATTCTGGAAATTGTCTATAACATTATTTTAGCTTTTAGTTTTTAACAAATTATATAATCAACAAAATAAATTTCATTTTCAATCAAAAAATTTTGACATTATATTGAAATTTTTTATAATTATATATAGTATCTGCATAAGCGATATCAATTTAGGATTGGCTTTTGTCAATTATTGAAACGATATATGCGATATGTCACAGGAAAGATTTATTTATGTAGATTTATTATGTAATTTAAAATCATTTTAACTGTAATGATTTTATATTTCATTTTTATTACAGTAATACATTATATAAAAATATGATGAACATATTTTTATAAGAAACAAATCAAAATTATAGAAATTTAATTTTTTACCTAAATTAATTATACTTAAATATTTTCGCTATCTTTTGTCAAAAGGAGTATCGAATTATACAAGCAATGATTCTAAAGCAATAGTCTCTCTATTTTCTATACAATAGCTTATTATTTGAAATAGTACTATCAATTATATTTATTTTATATATAATTTTTTTTTATATATATTATTTTATATATAAGATTTATATATATATAAAATAAAACTATATATTAATATATAAAAATTATGATCTATTTTAAAAATAATTTTTAGAAAGATTAAAGTATTTGATAATGAGCAGTTACATTATAAATATCGTGTATATATATATCAATTGCAATTCGCAATACAAAAAACGCAGATATAAATTCTTGATGCTATAGCATATTCCATAAAAAAAGAATAAAAAAAATTTATTTTTTAATTTCTAGATAATTTGATTGTTGCGTCTTCAATTGTTAATTTGGTGGAATTATTTTTCTCATGATCAAATTAGAATTGTAACGAGACAATAGCATAGTATTTCACGAGAATCTGAGGATTAGCTTAAGATTTATGCTAATTTATAATGAATTATTAATGAAATTCGTTCTTGGAATGCATTTTCCAATTAAAATGGATTTTATATAATAATAGATAAAGTTCTGTTCAATGAAATACAAATGAATTTCTATGACATATGTTCAAAACAGTTTTATTCAAAGAAAATAATAGTTTAGTCAATGATTAGTAATTCATTATCCATTTCATTATCTAAAACCAAATACAAGAAAAAATATGTTACAATTGAAGTAATGCATCAAAAAATTGCTGGTAAAATAATTGATGAAATAAAAATATTGATCAATTGAAAATATTGATAATTGAAAGGATCCAATTTTGTTTCATGATAATGTTTGATTACATGTTTTACAAACAATATATAAAACATTATAAAATTAAAATATAAAATTTATTAATATTAAGTCATCAAATTTTTATAAAAATGGAATTAATTTATAATGAATTGGAGAAAAATACGTAGATTGTAATAGTGTTTATTTCGATTAAAAAAATTTAATATTAAAACTATTGCTAAAAATCAGACATTTCATATGATACAATCTATAAATATTTATATTGTAAGAAAAACGAAATTAAATTAAAGAAAAATGATTGTAAGTTAACAGTTTATTAGTATGGATTATATAATGGATTATATGAATTATATGGATTATAAATATAGAGAGAAAGAAATAAAAAAGAAATAAAATAAGAAATAAATAAATATATGTCTATAATTAATGAACAATTTATAATTAGAATGATCTTGAAAATCTTAAAAAAAATTGTCCTTATGTAATGTTATTGCTAATTGTTTCCCAAAAATTAAATGATTAACTGAAATTAAGGAGAATATATTATACTCAGGAATAATTAAAGTACATATGAACAAAATATTTTTTTTTGTAAAAAGTGGTCTTTAGTTTTCCTCTTCAGACGTCCTTTGGATTTAATTTTAGTTTTGAATTTTAAGTTTTTATTTGAAGATGGCTCGTTATTAGACCGAATTTGTTTTTTCAGGTTCTTCCAGTTCAATTTTACTAAGCTCATTATTCTCATGTTCAAAAAGAGAAATTCCATTTGCATTTCTTTCTATTACTTTTAATTTCTCTACATATTTATTGAAGATTTGCGCTCCATAATTACATAAAATATCTGCAATATATATTTTTAATTATCGCCAATGCCGTATTAAATTTTCCCTATCCGATAATATTTTGTTGAGACAATCAAAATCATCAGTAAAAGTTTCATCTTCAATCATCGATATCTATATTTACATCATCGGTATCCATACTTAGTGCATTTTCAATTGAAATAGTATATTTTATATGAAAACAAGTTTTTGAAAATATGTCTAAATTATTATATTTTCTTATCATAAGAATATGACGATATGGTGCATTAAAAGAATTCCAAAATGAACATGAATATGTTTCCACTGATATATTATAAAATTTTGATATTTTGTTATCAAGATTTTCCTCAATGCAATTATTTTTAATTCTCATTTTGGATTCTAAAATTTTAAATAATTTTACTTGTCTATGAAATAATTTTATTCTCTTTTAATCTCTGTGAAAGCTTCAGAAAATTTTATATATATATATATATATAAAGTTTGGGTGTTATTTACAAAGTGAATCATTAACAATTATTTTCATTATTAGCCGATTAAAATTTTTTTTTTTATCACAAATGATTGAAAAATCTTCAAATTGATGACCTTTGATTTTTTAATATTTTTTTAAAGTAAATTTTTAAACTCACTTCAATTTTTTTTTATGTATAATACTATTTAATTATCGAATAGTAAATCATTCAGCTAATTTAATTTTATAGATTTTGAAATTGAAATTTACAAAATACAAAAAGCTTATGAAAGAATATAAGAGCAAGTGTAATTATTCCTTATTGTGATCCTTGTGACATTCACGAATTATCTCGCAGAATTTTTATTTAAAAATTTTGACGATCCATTAGATCCAATAGATCATTTAAATACTGATTAACATTTTTTTTTCACATTCCTCGACTATTTCTTATGTCATAATAATTTTCTATTCGTTATCGATTTACTATTAAATCTAAACTATTAAATTTACCATTAAAAACAAAACATAATAAAAAATTTAAAAAAAATATGTAAAATTAAAGAGAAATTTGAGAAACAAAACTTTAGTTAGCTAGATTTTCAGTTTTTAGTTTTCAATATTAAAAAGAGAAAAACATGCACAACAACATAATTAAAAAGCATTTCATCCATTTAATATGACATTTCTATCGCTGGAAATGAATACATAAATCAGTCAGCAACATTTTTAAAACAAGTTTAATTCGCTTTTGGTTGTGAATTATTAAATATAAAAGTTTTCAGTTTTTTTGAATATGGCATATTCCAGCCAAAAAGAGGTAGAAACAGAGAAACAGAAAATATCCTTATAAGATAAATCGCCTTTTCTGTCTAGATAAAGAAAAATATCTAATATCTTTTTTTTTTTTTTTTTGGTTCTATCAAGTTCTATCAATTTTATTTCAATAAAGTGATAATTTATGAAAAGAAAATCCTGTTTAAATAGAAATGATAGTTATTTTTTTGACCATACTGAATCAAGAATAACACAGAACACTTTTAGACTTTGATCGACAATTTCATATGCTTTTGAATAGTTATTTACCATACATAACATATTTTGCATATCTCACTTGAGAAAACAAAAAAGGAGGATTCATTTGCATGTCACTCGCATACACTAGTACATTTAAATAACATTCGTTGACTTGAAATCAAGAAGAGTTATAAAATATTGTCTATCACGAGACAGAAAACAATATCAAAAACAGAGAATTTGATATCACGTTCAATCATGAAGAACATTTTCAGGCAGAGTTATGTATGAAATTAATTAGTATTATTGGTATTC
This sequence comes from Apis florea, assembly GCF_048593485.1. NCBI lineage: Eukaryota > Metazoa > Arthropoda > Insecta > Hymenoptera > Apidae > Apis > Apis florea. Next base: position 186,548 of record NW_028256783.1, on the reverse strand, counting down.
TCAGATTTTTGCTAAGATGTTCGCAATAGCATGATGATTAACAAAATCAAAAGCATTTGCCTTAGGAAAACAATGTTTATGCATTTTTGTGCACACTTTTTGGATAGTAAAAGCGATATTTTTATTATATGTTGCCTTAGATCTGCTATTATCATTTTACCAACTTGGACAACTGAAGCTTTGGTGCTTCATCGTCGATGAATAATTGAAATTGGACGGTATTCAGTTGGTGAATCAAAATAGCCCAATTTTTTAAATATGAATATCATTCTATTCATTAATATCGTAAGTAAAAAGTCATATACAACAAGCACAAAAAAACTCTTAAAAATATGGCATGGTCGAATGTTAATGCTTAGATGTTAATGTTTAGATCCTCCAATATCGAATGTTAATACTGTTCAGATCATAAAAAAGTAGACACTATCTTTTCTTAAAACATTGAATGCCAAAGAAGCCAGTTCAGGTCTAAGTTGGCTTGAAAACCTGACAAATGCATAACAATTTTTCATCATATGTCATATTAGGGATTGCAGCATCTATATTGTCAATGATATTCAATGTCTTGTCAACTATTTAGAATATGTTTACTGAAATGTGAGTATATATGAACACTGAGATTTTTTCTTCGATTAAACGACACAACGATGACATGGTAGAAATTAAATTGATTAAATCTGGCTTTAAATAAAAAGACTATTGCGAGTCACATAACTTATTACTTATACAAATACTGTTTGAAAGAAAATATCGAATATTTCGCGCTACATATGTTAAATCTCTGATGATATTAGAAACATCTTTTATAAACTGTGATATGAAAGAAAGAGAGAAAATTACCGATTCATAACTATTGCTAGGAGTTGAACTTGGCCAGAGGAGTTGAACTACTATCTACTGTAATAGTTCATAATAAAATTTTAAATACTGTTCACTGCTGGAAAAAAGTCTCGCGGAAGGAATATAAGTTTGATTGGTTAATATGGGAAGAAATGTCTATTTTTACATGCATTTTTGTTTCTAGCGTATTATTTGTCAATATGGGCGCATATATTAATCTGATTTCATGACAAGAAAGGACAATAAAGTCTATCAAAACTATGATTTGTATCTAAATTTTAATGCATTAGCAGATCATCTATCAATATAATATAAAAACTTTTTTCCCCATATTCTATATATATAAACATTTCTTTGTAGTATATGATGTTTAAAGTATCAATAAAGTATTAAAAGAGGGGATAAACGATCCTAGTAAAGTATTTTATCTTTTTTGTCTTTATTCCGTGAGATTTTTTTCAGTTTTAAATAGTATGTAATTATCTGAAAGATAAAAAAAAAATTGGAATTATTGGATCGTTTTGACTTTCGTGATAATTAATAACACAGCATTTATAATTATGTCATTTTCATGGCCATAAAGAATATTTTTCATTTTTTAGGCATAAAGAATATTTATCGTAGATTTATTTTTTTTTCACAAAAAATAATAAATGACATAACAATTTCAATTCAATAATATCACTCGATGTTATTTCTCAATTCATAACTGAATAAATATATGTTAAAAAGATGAAAATTTCATTCAGTTAGAAATATATTTTATATAAATACTATTACTATGCTAACAGCAATGAATATTGAAGTAAATGAATATCTCTTAAACGATCTTTTTCCTTTCATCTAGGCCTTTTTAAAACATTACTACAATGTATGATTTGTTTTATAGATAAACTAAAATGAAATTTATAACATGAGATAATATCACTTTTGAAATCGATTATCACTACTACTTATTTAGTAATAAAATGTAATATTAAACAAATATTTTGCACTTTAACTTACTTTCTCTAAAAATTTTGAAAATTGTACGAAATTGGACATTTTTGAAAACAATGAGATACTTCTTCTACTCCTTGATTCGTATTAAATTTCTGAATATTGAATTTCCTAGATAGTAAAGAAATGATCAGATCTAGTTATAAACTAATTTATATAATTTACATACTAATTTACAAGAATTCTCTTAAATCACTATTTTACTAAACGATTATTCAATCAAAATCTCACTATCTGATTGTTTTTGAATCGGTTTTAGATTAACTAATATTGTTATGTATTTTAAGAACTATTTTTTTTATATCGAAATTTCAATAATTTCTAATCTATAATTTACTTTAAACATCTGAACGAATTCACTTTTATGAAAATAAAAATAATAAAAATAATAAAATAATAAAAAAAAAGTGTCTCAGAATTTTAATCAATCGTATAATTCAAAGGTGGCAATTTAAAATTTGACATTGAAAGTTGATCTTGACTATAGGCTATTAATTTTTGAACTTATGACTACTGCGCTTTGTTTTACTTTTCTTGATATATGACTATTTTATTTATTAATTCAAAATGTCTCGAATAATTCCTATTCGAGAATGAGTGAATAATTAATAACTTCTTTCCGTTATTAATATATCGATTTTAATTTTAAGTCAAGTAAAATTGTTATAAAGTAATTTCGCAACTTCTAATTTTTTTCTTAATTGTCTTGATTGGCATGGTTTGGGTGAAAAAAGTTCTAAAATCTCGTAAATTCTCTTAATTATCTAGCGCTCATTGATTAATTTTCTCAACTCATTATGTAATATAATTTATCAATGGAAATAAATAAAATGAAGTTATTATTGAATATTAATTGATACTAATATCATGAATCAATGATGTAAACTATATTACATTCAGTTGTATTATTTGCTGTCATTAATACTTTTTATAATTATAATCAGTAATGAGCTTCCTCTTTAACTTTGATAATCAATTGGGGTTAGTTTTCATAAAAGATCTGATTTTCAATACAAATTTTCATTTCAGAATTTTAGTATTAAAGTTTTTCAATAGTCTTTATTTATTGAATTAGGTTCGAAAGACAAAATGTTAAGGTCGCGATGATGGTTTACCGTATCTTGAATATTAAATATTGCCATTTAGAAAGGCACAAATGAACCATAATTTGGTTCGCTTAGAATGAATTCTCATTAGTCGCTAATTCAACGATGTTCATTAATTTCTTTCTTTCTTTTATTTATTACATATATTCATAATTTTCATAATTGGCAAAGACATTGAATTGATGTTATTCAATTGAATATAAATTTCTTCTATTTTTTATCTATATTTTTATAAAATTTTTATCTATTATTTGATCAAACTTATATTTATAATTTCATTATTAACTATGTCCTAAATGATTTATAATATTTGGCCAAATAGGAGTTTTAGATTATTAAAAATAATGTGACGATTAATGAAAATCAAAATAGATAATAATTTTTATTTTAGTGTTAAGGTCATTTAATTATTTATGGAGAGTATATTACAAAATTAATTATAAAACTCATATATAATCATATATTTGTTTAGTGCATAAAATTCTTAATAAATTTGCAAAATTTGTTCATTTTAAGATACAAAAAATGTATACAAAGAATGTAAAATTTAGAAAAAGATGGAAATTTGATTTAAAACAATTTTAAATATATTAATGAATCTGAAATAGATTATATTAATGATTCTAAAATTAAGAAATGATAGATCAATATTAATAATAAAATCAATTTAATTTAATTTTAATTTAATTAAGAAATTAATTTAAAGTTGTAAAGAATATTTTAATAAATTCAAAAAATCAAGAATTTAATTGATATAAAATCAATTAAAGAGTTTAGTTTTGTTTTAAAAGTATTGAAAAATGTAAAAATTTATCAAAATTAAAAATTTTCGCTGATTAAGCTTAAATTTAAAATTGACAATCCGAAAGGATAAATATATACATTATTAATAAACATAGTTATTATAACTTAAAATTTTTTTATCTTTTATATTATTGAAAACTTTTAAATGTTTTCGTGTCAATTTCTAGAATGCATATTTCTCGAAACCCTTTGGTCGATCCTGTGTAAGTCAAAAATGTGAACAACGTTAATAGTATTTTTAATATTTTTCAATTTAATTCCTCTGTTGAAAATAGAAGATAAAAAAGAAGATAATTTCTAATTAATTTTACAGCAATTAACTTTTTCTTTAAAAAATAAGTAATTCAATGGATGTCTTATTAATTTATAAAATTTTAAAATTTTTATATTGGTTTTTTTCGATTTTTCATAAAATATAAAAATAATTGTTTCTTTTTTTTATGGAAATAAATAACTAAGATATAGTAAAATTTTAATTTTTTTTTTTAAATAATTAACAAAACAATTAATGTTTTGAAATGTGCTAAAATTTCATTACGAAATAATTTCGAATAATTTCATTAAAAATTATTAAATGAAATAGTGTCATTAATTGTAGAATTAATGCTATTGAAATGTAAATTTTAAAGTTGGAATATTCATAATGAAATAAAGTTTCGATAAAAGTTCGAATACATATCCTCGTAACACATGAGGGATATAATATTAAAATTCGTTATATACATTCTTGGAGAATATTGAAATATTGCAATTATTTTTCTGTTATTTTTGATTTTATTTGAATTGATCAAATAAAACTGATTTAAAATATAATTTTTTGAAAATACACATCAGAATTATTATAAAAAATCATTATATCTATACTCACAATTAGTCTTGTGTTGTAAAAAATCAATAATTAATTTGAAAATTTAACATTAATATATTTTATGTTAAAATGAATCTTTTAAATTTTATGTTAACAAGGAATTGTTTTCGAAATTTATATAATGTAATTAAGTTATTTTGTTTTAAAGAATAATGCAAAGAATGAAATTGAATTTTTTGTTGCTTTGCTATCTTTGTCCATAATATCAATTAATTTTTTATAACGAATGAAATACAGAATATAGAATTATGTAAGTCTGGCTGAAAGTATAAAAAAATCTGAAAGAAAAACAAAAAAAAAAAATTTAAAAAAGATAGAAGAGAGAAGAATGTAAGAAAGACATATTAAATTAACTATATTAATTAAATAAAAGAAAAGAAAAGAAAATACAAAAAAAGAAAAAAAAAGGATAAATAATTTCTGTTAGCTACACTGGTACTGCTGAGAACCAATTTTAGATGTTTTTCTATGTGTCTTTTAAAATTTGGTTTCTAAGAGAAAAATAAATACAAATGGAATCATATGAAACGTTTGGACAGTATATTATACATTTACATTACATGTATATAAAATTTAAAGAAGAATATTAAAGATTATTAAATGAGGAAAAAAGGAAAAAATGGTATTAGAGATATATATATATATGAATGAGAAAGTAGATAAGAAAGGAAGAGAAGAGAAGAATAATTCAAGAATGATAAAATAAGAATAATATAAGAATATAGGAAAAAGAGAATATAAAATATGCAGAAATGAAGTAAAGAAAAAATGGAAAAAACTAAGAAAAAGGCAATTAAATAAATCAAATAAATAAATAGAATTTTTTGAAAGAAAAATCAAATGGAAGAAGAAAAAATTGATAAAATAATGCGATAGAATAAAAACTGCAAGAAACAAAAATAAAGTGAGCAAAATATAGAAAAAGAAGTGATCAAGGAAAAATCTACATTTTGAAAAAAAAAGGAATATGAGAGAAAAGAAGAAAAAAAGGAAGAGAAGAGAAAAAGAAATATTGAATGAAATAAAAATAGTAAAAACAGAGAATCAAATTTGGAAATTCATAAACAAAGAAAGAGAAAGATATAAAGAATAATGATAAGATAAATGAGTATAGGAATTAACAATGGAAGAAATATTGTATAAGATACTTAAACAATACTATATACAAAAAGAAGAATAAAATTATGGAAGAATATAGAAGAAAAGGAAGAAGTGCAGTTAAAAGAGAAAAATATAATGTGACAAGTGAAACAAATAAAAAAAAAAATAGAAAATGAATAATTACAATAGACGATACATTAGGAATAACATGACAATGATCGTAAAATATAATTTTGAAATCTTGGTGTAACTATTTAGGAAAATATATATGCAATATATGCAAAAAAGTGTTTTTCATAGAAAAGTTATAATAATTCCTTATATTAAAAAAAAAGGAAATAACGAATAATTATAGAAATATTATGCAAAGCTGGAGACAAACGTACATATTAATTAGATCATGTGATACTGACTTAAGTAAAGATTAAGATCGAAAACAAAGAGAGTGAACGAACACAAATTGTTGACATAATTTCCAGTATCAAGTATTAGTTAAAGCTTATCAGTATAGTAAAAAATATTGTTTATTTTTCTCTTTTTCTCAATATAAATTCTACATTTAAAAATAACACAATACAATTTGAAATAAATTTTAAATTTAATATTCAAAGTTATCATATTGACAAGACATGTTACGTAAAATGAATTTATTAATATTCATGTATTCACATGCTATTTGTATAAATAAGGAACCAAAAACTATCGCCAGTAATCATTTTTCGATAGACGATGATCTATTTTCATCAAAGATATTTTTAAAAAGACTTTTTACTTAACAAAGGAACGTGATAATTTAACAAAGGAAAGTGATCATTAATATGTTCTCAATAATAACTTGCATAAAAAATTAATCATTGCATATGCTATATAATCATTCGATATGCTAATATAGAGGCTATTAATATCAATAATTTTGTAGATATTAATATCTCATAATACTGAAAAGATGAACAACACATATTCAATCGCATAAATTGTTTATTAAATATAAACACTGATAAATGATTAATGGATATTTTTCTATTAAATTTGTACAAGATTCTTTCTATTGACAATAATTAAATTCGAAATGTTGCACAAAATATATAACTTAAACCACTATTATTAATCGATATTATTAATAATAGAATCTTAAGAAAGAAAACTTCTAAACAAAATCACACAAAGTTTTGTTTGAACTACTTAAATCTAAAAGAGAATCTAATATTTCGCAATGCACCAGATGCTAGGCCATATCAAAAGCTACTGTAGCAAAATATTATATCAAATGTATCAAAAATCATCTAATGTTTAATTGTCCAATTAAACGTCAAACAAATTAGATGTTTAGATTAGATGTTTTAACTATCAAGATAATCAATCTGTTAGTTATAAAGATTAAAATTACAATTTTAATAATAGTACTGAAAAACAATTACAATTATTTTCTTAATGCAAGTCATTCTGTACTTAGCCAAACACAAATACTCCCATAAAAATTGTTGTTCAATCCAAGTTATTATAAGATCATATACATGAACAGCTAGCTATTACCCATATGAAAATAAATCCAAAATAATTTCACTTTGAAAACTAATAGTTCAATTGTCGAAAACTTCAAAACTCTTATAAATATGTACAACAAACAAATGAATTTAATGAAACAATAAATATAATAAAATGAATGAATCTTAGACCTCACAAAATTCATGTTAAATAAAAGCCATAGTGAATTTATAGCCATAACTAATTCTTACAATTTGGAACTCAACAAGCTAGCTAAACATATTCAAAAACTTGAAAGTTTTTATTACTGTGAGTGATTTAGATATAATATTGATTATTAAAATTTAATTTACAAACTTTGTATTAAAATTTCAATATATACTATGTATAATGTATGATGCAAAATAAAGTACATAGAGGTCTTATACAATGATTATAAAAAATAATATTTATATAACATCATTTACAGAATTACTATACTCAATCTTCCAAATAATTACAACTATTTCCAAGCAACAACAACAATAAGAATTTAAATACCTACTGTTTTTATAATTATATTTATAAAATAATAAAGGAATACTACATATGGATTCTCTTTTCTCTTGATGCTCCAAGTGCATCAAAAAAAAAAAAAAAAAAAAAAAAAAGAAAAAAGGAAAGATAATTTTAATGCGAAGAATTGGAATTCAAAAGTTAAAAATCCTAGAAATAGGTACTATTTCGTAGATAATACACCAAGTCTTCTTTGACAGGTCTACTTACTAGCCCTCAGTTAAGGAAAAGATACTTAACTTTTTCATTTTGTTATTGTTAAAGGCATAAATAAGATCCATTTGATCGTTAAATCATGTTTAGAGTTTATTATGAAATATAAATAATTACACATAACAATTTACAATAACGACTAAATTATTTAAGAAATAAAACACAATCTGAAATGGCAAGATAATGTCTTGCAAAAATCATAAAAACTTCTAATCAAATAGATATTACAATCAATGACCAATGAAATTATTTATAATCTTAAAATTGCCAAATAGTTTAAACAATTCTATAAATATATATTCTAATTGCATAATAGAAAATAAAGAATAAAAAAAAAACTCAAAAATAATTGCCAAAAACAAAAAACTCCATGTAACGAAAAAATATTTAAGATAACAAATAAAAAAAAATATTTTACAAGAATTTAATAATTAGAAATTTTATCTTTGTCTTCATCGAAAAATTCTAATTATTTATTATGGAGAACGATTAAAAGGCTGAAAAGTCAAATAGTTTCCATGTCAGCAATTAGAAGAGCAATTAGCAAAAAAAGCAGTAAAAGTCCAGTGAAGAAAAAGCAGCTATATTTGAAGAACTTATTCAAAATTTTTCATTCTTATTCAACAAAAGATATTTCAAACTTACCAGATGAAATAACTAGAGAATCAATAATGGAAGAGAACGTTGGAATTCTCAGTTGTAATTAAAAAAGTTAAAAGATTCATATCAAACATACAATTAAAAAAAAAATACCTGTTCTTAATCTGATCATTGGAAAAATTATAAAAGAATTTTCTTTTAAAGTTAGAAAATTGATTACAATCATACTAATGCAGTACTTCAGAATATTTTCTGAGTTACTAGTTTAAATAATAATACTATCAAAACTTGGACAGGATTTGAATTCATCGGTCTCATATCAATTTCATTGCTACCAATCATGTCGAATGAAAAGAACAATACTTAATGGATTGAAATCAGTTACCTTATGGAAAGCTCATATCTGATTATCAGTTTGAATTCTGTAATAAACATTCTAATAAGTGTAATCTAACAAGTGTTACAGAATTGTTATAGAATTATCTACTTTGAAAAAAATTATATTATTCAGTTGTAATTCTTGGAAAATGATTTTTGACAAGGTGTCATTTAGCACAAAAATCTATTGTTTAAAATTGTAAATAATAATTTTCCAATCTTGTGTTATTATCTGATCAAATCTTATTTATTAAATAAAAAATTTGTAGTCAAAATTCAGAACAGTTATTCCAATCAATATTCAATAAAGGTTGGAGTTCCACAAGGCAGTGTGTTAAAACCTATACTTTATAACTTTTTCACTGCTGATATATCAACATAATGGTATACTTTTTTCCTAACTTTTACTGATGACACTACTATTTTAGTAACAACTATTTTAGTAACAACTGCTTTTCAGTTTCTGCAATAATTCTTATAAATTTTACAAACTTTGTTTTTAAAGAAGAAAATAAAAGTGAACGAAGAAAAATTTAAGTACATAATTTTTATGTTAAAGAAACAAACATTTTTCTCTAAATAACGAAATTATATTTTAAACTAAATAATATGGAAATACTATTCATAAACAAATAGAATATATTAAAATAAAAAGAAGAAATATGAGCTACTTAACAGAAATTCAAAATTGAATTCAACTTCGAATAAACTTCGAATAAAATTGTGTACAAAACTATTATTAAATCTATTTATCGACTTATGGAATTGAACTTTGAGTTATAAGCAACCATGATAGAAAAATAAAAATTTTGAAATCAATAATTTTGTCCATGACAATGTTTTATAATATATTACAAACATAGAAAAAATCTCGAAATGGAATCAGTTAAAAAAACATAAATCACGCATTGTGAAATATAAAAAGAGATTAAAAATATAAAAAGAAAATTATTCAAATCGTCTTTCAAACAAATAACTTAATGCTATATTCATTTTGAAAAGAACAAGAAACATTCTAATGATAAAAAATAATAGAGATAAATAATAAATAATAAAAATATTCAATAATCCACAAATGTATTTAACATTAAGACATGAAATATCAATATATTTTCAAAAAATTATTATTCCAACTTATTATATCAATTTATCAAATGTTCTCATCAATAAATTTTTATTAAATTATCTCGAGAAAAATAAGAAAAATATTTAATATTCTTTCGTTTTGAAATGATTTTTGTCACTTGAATTAGTTTCATTTTCATTCATATCATTATTCTATTATTTCGTAATAGTAATTCTAGCACTACTAAATTTAATAATAAATCTTTTTCTCAAATAATTTTTCGAAACTTTTATGATTTTTCAATTTTTTGTATATCTTGGCACTAATTCTTTCAATTATTTTTTTTAACTTTATTTTTTTTAACTATTTTTTTGACTTTATTGTATTCATTAATATATATAATTCGTAGCCTAATGTAGAAGGATTTTGTTTCCTTCTTTTTTTAATTTCGTCCATCCTAGCTTAATGAGATTTAGCTATCATGAATGATAACTTTAATATCATTGACTTTAAATGTTTTTTCTGAAATTTCATTTCATTCTGTTAAATTTTATCCATTTCCATATTTTCTGAATGGGGGACATTATTTTTTAAAAAGCAATCAATCATGTTTCTTTGTGATATATTTCAAAAATATTTTATTCTTATACTTAAATGAAAAGATAAGATGCACGATTTATCAATATTATAAATTTCGGTGGAATATTTGAGATTAATTTTTTTTTAAAATATATTTTTCCAAATATTTTATAGCAATTACTATTTATTTTGAAAATTAATTCAGTTTGATAAATTTTCCAGTATGGATAATTATGTACCGATGCGAGAAACTTATATTTTTTAAAAATTGATTTGTCGACTTTTATTAAAATATATAATTTTATCTACCCATATTTCATTAATATATATATATTTTTTTTTCTTTTGCTTTTAATAATAATCAATTGTTTTTAAGCATTTTCTCTTCCATGCAATAATATTTGATCTTTTTATTAAATATTTGTTATATATACTGTCGCTCTTTATTCACTTATATTTTGCTCTTCCATGCTGTAGTAGATGCTGGATATTTTATAGAAAAGATATTTTTTTTCGAATAGCGATTAATAAAAAGAAAAATTATTATTTATATATAAATAATATAAATAAATCTAAAGTCACTTTTCAATTTTTATTTTCAATATAGAAATTATAAGTGATATTTATTATCACTTTATCTTCTTTAGAGCAGTGAAATATTTTCTTCATTTTTTAAATCTTTTTTTTTGAGATGCTATTTTTCATTTTCACTGAATTCGAAATTTTTCCATTTGACTTAGTGGATAAATCAGTATAATCTAATGTATACATATTGATATGTATGCCAAGGCTTTGGATGTTATAAAGAATTTGATCATTTCTCATATTTTTATTATTTTTTGATTACATAATGCTTCAAGTCTTGGATGCAGAAATTTCTCTATGGAGCAGAAATTTCAAAAAAATTGTTAAGGTCATAATGATGATTTATTATCTTTGAATATTGTATTTAATCGTCTAAAAAATGAAAGATCAAGACGTTTAATGTAGAAAAAAATCCTAATTAACCATTTGAATAGTTGAATATTACAACGTCGATTCATTGTGCTTCTATAAATAAATTATAGCAGTTATTAATTAAGTTATTAATTGATTTAAATGCAAGTTTGGTCGTATTTTAAATTTATTTTATTGATATTATGAAAGGAGTGGATATAATATTTTATTATATTATTACCATGTTCAACTTAAACTTTTGAATTAGAGAATATGATTTCGCAATCATATGTTCTGTGATTTCCGATCTCGTGGATCAATTAAAATTTTTGTTATCATATATTTGTTGATATCATATATTTGTGATTCATATATCATATCATTAAATCTGATTAAAATTAATATTAAATCACTGAGAATAATTAATTTTATTAACCGGATATCATTTAATGATAGATCGATTGATATTCTGTCAAAGATAATACGAATCTTTGTTACTGTAAATGGCATTAGTTGAAAAATAATACATAAGTTCATTAAAGAAATATACTTTTTATTCGAATTTTATAATGTAGTTAAATTATTCCGCTTCGAAGAATAACGCAAAAAATGAAATTGAATTTTTTGTTGTTTTATGGTTTTTTTTATATTTTATTTATATTACTGAATATTATCATTTTAATAATAAATGAAATACAGAATATGGAATTATATAAATCTAACAAAAAACACAAAGAAAAACAAATGTTAAAAAAAGATTGAAGAATGTTAAGGAAAATACGCTATTAAATTTATCAAATAAATTAAAAGGAAATTAATTGTTTCTTTATTTTTTTTAGATATATTGTGTTGAAGAGAAATAAATAAATAAAAAAAAAATATATATATATATATAAAGAAAACATTTTTCCTTTTTTTTGAAAAATAAAATTTCTTTAAAATATATTTTTGTATTATTCTCCAAAATTGATACTTCAAAAGTAAACATAATCAATAGACGAGAAACAGACGAATATCAATTTTCATGTTCACATGTTCTTTGTTTTTTATAGAAATTATAAAATTTAAATTCTTAAATATCTCTTAATCTCTTGAATTAATAAAACATAATAAGATCTTTTATATATACAAAAAATCTTCCTAATAAATGTCAAGTATCAAACAGTATATTAAAAAACATATTACTGCATTTGAAAAAACAAAATTGACGTTCTTAGTTTCTTGACGCGCCTATTCAAAAAATAAAAATATCAGACTATGTTTTTTTCGGAATTATTCAACTATTCTAAATATTCCTCACTGTGAATAACAATAATAACAAAAATCAAAATAGTTTTTTCAAATATACTTTGTACAAATCTTATCTGTATTCAATAATAATATTATATTTGAATTGAATTGAATCGGATCGTTTCGTTTTAATATAATTATAATATAAATCGGTTTTAAGTTTTAAGTTAGTTAGGAAAAATTCAAAGATGTTTCATAAAACAAGATATTAATATTTATTTAATTATAAATGGTACTATATATCTGCAATTATACATAAATTGCTAATTCACATCATCGGTCCCAGATTATCGATTGATATATTAATCAAGTTATTAAGGCTTTTTCTTCATTGCTTCATATTTTATTTTAAATATTTTACTAATAGTGCGTTTATTAGCATTACAGAAAAAATGAAGAGTTCTTGAGTTTCCAACTCAATTTCCATAACTCTAAATCGCTCAAAGAATCTTTTTTGTTCTATGATAGAAAATCAATAATTCAAACTGAAATATCTGTTACTTTTGTATTTAATTTTTACTTATTACGAGTTAGTTCATTATGCAATCATTAAAAGTTAATTTATGTGCTAATTTATAATTGGGATTCTTTTATTTCCTATATTCAATATCCAACATGTTCTTGTATCTATGGGCATTAAAAATCGCTAAAGAAACAGAAAGTGCTCCTGTTCTAAAAAATTACTTTCGTATTATGTGAAACAAAGAAAACGTGGCATAAATTTTGCCACATATATCCAATGTATCAGTGTAAAAAGATGGTTATTTTTAAATAATTTTCCAAAATATATCTCTTTCTACTCTCCAGAAACTTCGTTAATTCAATTTTTAATCTCAGGTTTTTCGTAAATGTAAATGTAATGTACGAATCAAAAGTTTCATGAATGGAAACAACATATAATGGTAAAATATAATGAACAAAAATCAAAATATATAATAATTGCAATTATGATTAAATTTTGATTTATTTGAATTTTTTTCGATAAAATATTCGATAAGTAAGGATGTAAAAAATATATATGAATTGAAAAAATGTAATATTGAATTGAAATAATGTAATATTCTAAAAAAATTAATAGAGAATCATTTGTTCATTATCTAAAAATTTAGATTATTCGTGCATCAGTCATTTTTTTGTTGGTATTTTTTAAATAAAAAATAGTTTGCTATCTTTTTTAGAAACAAAGGAGTTGAAAGCGTGTAACTAGTTTTAATACATAGTTGTCTACATAGTATGTACATATGAAGAGTGCAAGGCATATTACAAAGATTATTTTAAATATATATGGTGTTCCAGAACATTTGCAAATTGAAAAACCCTTAAGTAATTTCAAACATTTTGCTTTGTAAAAACTTTTAATATGGCTTTGTTAATAAGTTATAATCATAATCATGGAGCACATAACCTCTACTCGAGCCGTGACATAGTGTTGACTATATGTTACCGATCGAGCATGAATAAATCCAAGTAGCGTATATCTTACAGAAAATGTTCTTATTGTTTTATATCAATAAAAACTGTATAGTGTTTAGTAACTATAAAGTGTTGTAAATAGAATTATGCATTGTTATACAATTTTTTCTGCTTATTACTTGAATGTTATTTATTTATTTATTATTTATTTTTTTGAAAAATTCATTTATAATCTGGATTTGATCAAAGAATAAATTTTTTAACACACTTCGGTTAAAATGTTAAAAGTTAGACAAAAACTTTTTATTTAATTATTTCGGTAGCAGGAATTATTATTAAATAATCAATTGAAAATGATCAATTTTTAAATTTTAGTTACAATAATTATTACCAATATATGATAAAAATAGTAACAATGTGATATATTACTGAAGTAAGTTGCAAAAATGGAGGAACGAAATTTGTAATAATTATATGAAATTAATTTTATTAAATTTTTTATGAAATTTAGCAAATGTACTAAATAATATAGCTATATTGAGAGCACAAATATTCAGATGAAGTAAAGCGTTTTCAAAAAAGATAATTTCTAAAAAAATAAAACGATAAAAACAGCTATTCTCATATTCTTTAAATGGATGTTTACTATTAAGAATAATTAGTATATATTTTATTGTTTATGAGATCTTAATCAACGGATTCGATATAGAATGCTGATGCCAAGAATCTCATCAACAAAAAAAATAAATAAATAAATAAAACCAAAGAAGACTGTATATCAACACATTTATAATAACATTTATAATAATATATTTTTTTTTAAATTTATATATTTTTTAAAATATGTAATAACAAGTGACTAGAATATGGATTTTTTAATATAATCACGAATGTATACGATAACATAATAACACGATAAAATAACAATTTTTTTACTTAGTCCTAAAAAGATAAAAATGAGCAAATTAAAAATCACATCAATTTGTTTCTTCGATAGGCAAAAAATTTTTTACAAAAGTTTTTATTTCAAAAGTAAATCGTTAATCAATATTAATGATATATATACTACTGTAAAATACTGATAACACTTCGGAAAATCTGTAGATTTAAGAAAATTCGAAAAAAATGGATATGAATAAAAAAAATGGATTCTAGAAATAGAGACTCAAAAATTTCGTTACGTTTTAAGAACGAGAGAAGTTATGACGTAATTCCATGATCGAAAAATATTGCTCAAAAGACGATGATTTATTTCGATTGTTGGAAAGTTACAATTGTTTAAAAAATAACGGATATCGATATTTGTCAGTAAAATCACTTCATCAGTTTCATAGATTCTGAAACTAAAACAAACCTTCAAGCAATAGAATAAATGTCATTGAAGTTATGTATTATATTTATAGAGAAGCAATTTGAAAGTAATTTATATTATTATATTTATGAGTATCTGTGTATCTATACCAAAAGAAGTTTTATAGAAATGATTCGGTCAAATAGAATAGTTTATCCAGATGTTCATATTGTTTATATTATTTAGTATAACTTACATATTACATTTTAATTTCGATGACCGAAAAATTCAATTATTTGTTATTGAACACATTACAATAAATTTTTCATTAATCGATTATCCGATATGTTATGATTACTGAGAGTATTGAATATATTTGAAAATAAAACTTTCAAAATTAATATTTTTCAGAAAATAGTGATAATTGAAAATGATAATTTGATTTCATTCCTTTTGAACTCTTATGTCTATTCTCCTTTCAAATTTTAGCCGAAGTTTAAGTCAATTATTTAAAAATTGTACTTATAAATATTTATTTACATTTAGATTAGATTAGTTTATAGTAATTTTAGAAATTTTTTTGTATTTAATATCTGAGAAATTAAAAATTGATTAAAATTAAAATTTTATATTTATTAGTTTTCGAATTTATTTTTTTAGTAATAGTTTCTTATTTTTCCACCAGACCTTATATAAATATTTTTTATATAGCACTTAGGAAAAAATGAAAAGATTGTTTTGACTTTATTTATTTAAACATTATTATGCGTAATTTGATATTGAAATAAATATTTCATTGTTTTGTAAATTTTTAGAAGCAACAATATCTTCTAAAAATTTGAAATTTTCATCTATCGATTTTTTAATTATTTTTATTATATTTTCTGATATGTCTAATGTCATTTTTTAATTATTTTTTGTTTTCTTTGCTATGGCTATATTTCTACATTTTTCTTTTCTATATTAGTTGTATTTCGCATTGTTGTTTCTTAAAAAAATGTGAAAAGTTATGAATTTAATTTTAATGTACTATCGTTGCTATTATGACTTTTATAAGTTCTGGAAACATCCGAATGAAAGAAACATTCACAATTATTTGAAGTATATTGGGTTTTTCTTCATTACGTAAGAGCATTACATGGAAAGCATAAAAGCACTTTCAAATATTAATTAATATTACAATTATAAAAGATTCAATAATATAATACTATTAGCTTATTGATACAAGATGTAAATATATAAATATTATATATAAAAATTTTCTATGTAGATATCGGATCTAATGAAAGAATTTAGAAATAGAAATACATTTAAGAATTGCATTTTATTGAATTTTATTAAATTTTCTTTTCGAATAATTCATTAAATTTGTCTGCTGAAATTTTCTCGAATATAATAAAGTATAAAATTTACATTTTATGTCATTGTTGTTGATTAAAATTATATCTTGTATTATTAAAATTATATCTTGTGAACAACCATCATGTAATGATATATTTAATTATTATTTCTCTAGAATTAGGATGTAGAAAATGCATTATTACCTTTTGTTAGCCGGTTTCATATACTCAGAAAACCAGAATAGAACTTTCTGCAGAAAAAATTATTATAATTTATAATGTGTACTATACATATTATAATTTTCTTATAACGCAACAGAAGAAAAAAGATATGTAATAAGAATATTTCTTAGAACACAAAGAAATAAATTTTATGCACTACATACTTTCGAGAATTCGAGAAAAATACATTTGCTAAAGATATACGAATTTATATATATGAATTTAGACACTATTTTATTTCTTCACATGATACAATTCAAATATATTTAAAAGTATTAAATAAAATTGATAAATGTTGTATATAAATAAATAAAAATTCTAATATCATGTATTTACGTAAGTTTGATTTATTAAGTTATTAAGAATTACTAAGTTATTAAGTGTGTTACATAAAGAAAAATATTCTCAATTTAATTAATTTATTCTCAGTTTAAATAATTTGAAGTAATATTTTGCAAAAACTTTCGTTACGGTTTTATTAACTTATTAACAAAAAATATTGTTCATGTTACTAGTTGAACACGAACAAATCCAAGCAATATGTCGAAGAAAATGTGTTGAATATATATAATATATAATTTATTCATTGTTTGTGATATAATTTGATATAATTTTTTATCGATAAAAAATATTTGTTATATTCAACATATTTTTCCATTGGTGTTCCATGATTGAGCAGTGTTTTTTTTTTGTTAATAATTCGTTAACAAAATAAAAGTTTCAAAATTTGAAACAAAGAAAAATATTACTTCAAATTACTTAAGGAATTCAATTAATAGATGTTTCTACATTGTGGGACATTTTTTATATATCATCTATTTTATCATCATCATTCTGCTTTATTTAGGTTTTTATCAATTGTTTATGGAATTGGGTGTGTGAGTAATTATAATTAAATTAATTTTATTTTCAGTTTTAATAAATTCTACAATTTACAATGATTTTTAAATATATTTTCTTTTTATTTTATTTATTGTGATAATTTTTACTTCTAAGATTCTGAAATTCAAGAAAAAACTTCTTATCATTGTGAAATTAATTTATATATTTCTTCTTTTTCCTAGCAATTTTTCTCTGACATTTTTATAAACAACTTATACAATTTTCAGAAAATATTTCTGGCATTATTGGAAGTTGAAGAAAAAAAAAAGAAAAAGTAAGAGTTTATACTGCAAATAAAAATTTAATTCAATTTGTCATTATTTGTTAGATATGTTTCTACACTCCATATTGAGAATTTACATATGAAATGTCATAAATTATTTACTATTAAATAATCTACTATTATTAGTATCTATATTACGCGGTTAACATTCCTCAGGATATTTTTGTCTCTATCATGAATTAGTTTTAATATAATTAATTTAATTTTTCGGATTCATAAATAAACTTTGTATATATAATATATTTAAAAATTAATTTTTTAAATAGTCTTTAACTATGTTCATTATAAAAAATCTTGCCATTAGTTTTATTATTATAAATTCTTTAGCTCATTCTATTTTATTTAATACTTTATTATTAAATAAGGAAATTAAAATTTAAAAGTTTTTACATTTTACAAAGTTTTTACAAAAATTACATTTTTTATGCAAAAAATTTTTGATGATCGTTTATATACAGAAAAAAATGTTGTATAAGCTGTCATAAGCATATTTTGCATCTTTGAATCAACAAAGATATATTGAACAAAATTTTCACAAAAATGTTTTTAAGTTTAAATTTTAAAGTTTAGTCAAATTTTTTAATTATTGCATTGTATTTTAATGATTACAAGAATAAAAATAAATCATGAATTACAAATGATCCGCTTGGAAAATGACAAGAAAAATTTTATTGATATTTTATTTTATTTGTATAATGTTTATGAATAAAATTAATAACCATTTAATTATTTTTCTCACGCATCCAATATTAGAGAAACATACCATAAAAATTGTATTTATAATGATAAAATGTATTCATTTCTTGTTTTAATCCACAAAACAGAGCCAAGTTGATAAATATTAATTACATAATAATTATGCTTGTATGTCTCATTTTCATAATCGCAGTTCAATCAAAATAAATTATTGAAATAATTTTATTCTTAACTTCAATTATTAAATTTTGCTCATTTATGCTCTCGTAAGAACAAAAAGATATGTTTCAAAAAGAAGCTTCAAGAACAAAAAATGACGTACGAGTAATTGAGCTATGAACATGAAATAGCTATCTATTTGTTTCCTGACTTTTTTCATTTTTTTGCATACAATAAATCAATAAATTTTTTATTTCTATTTTTATTATTTATATTTTATTGTAAAATCACATATATTGTTACAATATTATATATAAATACTAAAAAAAAAAAAATGAATCTGTTAATCTTCTTGCATTCTTAATTGATACATTGAGTTATCATATTAAGGCAACAAGTTATATATAATTGTATAAATAATTTTATTCCAACGATTGGAATGGATAAAGAATAATATAGTAAGATGGAATAAGTAAAAAAAAACAAGTTATATATAATTGTATAAATAATTTTATTTCAACGATTGAAATGGATAAAGAATAATATAGTAAGATGGAATAAGTAAAAAAAAAACAACAATAATATAGTAATCGAATGAATAAAAAATAACAATTCATAATCATAAAAAAAAATGATAAATTTTTTCTAAAATATAAAGTTTTCTAGTAGTATTGTTAACAAGAAATAATTTTTAACACTTTAGATATCGTCTAAAATATATTACAGAATTAAGAAGATCAAAATCAATATTTAACTTTTATAAAAAATTATTATTTTAATTATTAGCATTTTAATATATATTTTTAAAATGTATAAATATTTTTGTGAAAACATGAAAAATAATTGTGATATCATTTAATATTTATAATTTATAATATTTATAATTGTATATTTCTGAAGTTTTTAAAGTACAATAATATTTCTATCGAAAAAAACAAATTGATTTCTTCCATAATTAAAAAAAAATATGGATCTTTCAAATTAAATGTATATTAGTATTAGAATATTTTTGGAAGTCATTATATATTTGAATTTTATATATTGGAATTTGCATAAACAGACAATAAATCTCAATAAATTTTATTCAGTAACAATAAAAGAAAATCGTTTCACAATTCTCAGTATTATTATAAAAGATTGTGGGTATATCAAATATTTAATTCATTATATATTTATTTTGTTTAATTTATAATATATTTTTCTTTTTTTTTTCTTATAAAACATATATTCTAATTATTTTATGGTTGCAATTTTAATTTTTTTTATATTTATTTTTTTTGTTAGCTAAAATATTTTGTTTGTTTAATCTATTATACATTTTTATTTTTTCATCGTAAAATGTATTTGATTTCATCCAATTTGAGCATACAACATAGATTTATTCTTTATTATTAAATTAGACTTTAAATCTGAATTTGGTATTTATAAGATTTATGTGTTTCTTTTCTTATTTTTTTTTCTTTTTTTATTTTAACAAAAGATATTTTACACGTATCGTTCAAAGAATTTATTAGTAAATTCAATAGGAAAAAAACAAGCAAAGTTTGCCAAAAAATATTCAAATAAAAATGTTGAATCGTCAAATACAATTTTTAGATAAAATTAAATTATAGTAAATAGATTAAAGCCAGATGAATGAACATTTAAAAACAGTTTAAATAAAACATAATATAGAGTTATTAGAAAAATATCCAATCTGTAGTTAAACATTGAGATAGTAGAGTCTGTATGTGGAGATGCATGTTTTTATTCACAGAATTAATGTTTATAGATAACAAAATGTTTATTGTTTAAAATTTATTTCTTGTTAAATTTATATAATCTCTAAAATTGATAAAATTAAAAAAGATGAAAATAATATATGATATATGATATATGTGAATAATATATGAAAATAATAATTTTATGAAATTGGCATTAATTAAATTTTTTAAAAATTTATAATTTTATGCAAATTGTATATGATTAAATTAAATTTATGTAATTAAATTATTCGAGTAAATTTTTTTTCTTTTATTTTTTTTATGAATATGCATATTGAATCAATTATTTGTTAGAGTTTGATAGATAATATAATTGATAGATAATAATAATAATTTAATTGATAGATAATATAATATAACTAATATAAAAATATTGTCTTTATAATGTATTGATTGAGAAAATATAATATCTTTATGAAGTTTTGTATTTAATTTTAAGTCTTGAGAACAAATATTATAGGGATATATAAGGAAGACTTATGTGGGCAAAAATAATATGCTATTTTTATAATTTTTATAAAATAATATATTTTTTATATTTTTTATAATGAAAAAACAGCAAATAAAACAAAAAAATGATTGTCTGGTTTTTTTGGAATTTTTCTATGAAAGATATTTTAGAAAAAAATCAATCCATCTAGATTATATGTAAAGGCAACATGAAGATGATGTCTTTTATAATTATAATTTGAAATATCTATATAATTTAATATCTATTATTAAATCAAATATTGAATCTATTCTATAATAAAATATTTTTTTTTTAACGTTACTTAAAATATCTTTATTTAAATATTTTTTTTTATCCTTTCTTATAATAAAAAATTTTTCTTTTTGTAAAAGATGTTTTTATTTAATTCTTTCCAAAATAATAATATTGCTGTCATTTTTTTGGCTCTTAGTAACAATGTAGTAATTATAAAAAAACTGTTATACTTTTTTATATTTATTATATAAAGTTAAATCTTGATCAATCAAATAAATATTTTCAAAGTATAATTTTCTTTTTTATATTTTCAAAAGATTATTGATAATTAAGTCAATGTCTCTTGCTTTTTCCTGCTTATAAAATAAATTAAAAATTTGTGAATATATGCATATACACATATACATACATATATACTTATATTTATACATTAGTACTACTTATACACGTATTTTTATAATTCATTTTAAATTCATAAATATGTTTCTATTGCTTGATGGAATAAAAAATAATTCTTTTGCGAGGTAAAAATAAAAAGGAAAAAAAATAAAATTAAAAAAATGTGTGATCTTTTTATATCGATAAAAACTGAAAATTAAAAGTTTTAAACTCATATTAAAAATAAATGTATATACGAGTATTTTACGTATTAAACATATTTCAGAATTCATTTTATGTACATGAATATTTATTATTTCGCATATGTATATTTAAATATACATATATTTATTTACAAATGTATTGATATTATATTCTATCGAATCGTCAACTATTGGCAAAACTAATTATTAAAAAACAAAATCATTGTATAACAATAATTGTTACCGATCATAATGTTTGAATTAAAAATTAATATTAATTGCGAATGTTTTTTATTTTGAGACACATCTTTTTCACTATTGTGAATGAAGCAGATTCGAATTCCCATGTTTTCATTTCAATTTTAAAATTATTTGAATAAGAAACTAAATACTAATATTGAACGATACTATCAAATTTTTAAAAAGATGTTTGAAATTTATAATTTACACATACAAATTTACAATTTAGGATAAATGAATATTCTATCTAGAATGTTCTATCATATTCATATATTTTTGCTATGATCATTCCTTTTCTATTATTTCTACATAATGGTTCTCAAAAATCTATATTGTTTTATATAATTTTCATATATATATACACACACACACACAGGATATTTATAAAAATGGGACATCTTTGGAGGGTGGATTCTAGATAAAAAAAACTTCATGTATGCATATGTCTGATAATTTAACGAGTTATAAGCATTTTAAATTTATTAGATAATGAGATGGCTGAAAAATGAGAACACTGAGTTGAATGTTTAGCAGTATCGTATTGCAATGTCTGTGCTTGCGTAATGGAGTCTCTCGGTAAGTAATAAATGTTTTAGATATATAAGTGATTATTTTTGATTCTCAATGTAATTTAACACGCAGTATACGTAAAAATATAACTATTTAATGTACATTATCATTTAAAAAAAAAAAAGAATTTTAATTATGCACATTAACATTTATGTAATTTTTAAAAAAAGATTATCTCGAATAAATTACAACAAAATACTGAAAATTCATCTTATTCTCGTTTAGTATTATTCACGTTATTATGAAATATACTTTTGGAATTTTTTTTGAAAAATTTTGTAAGTTTTTCTTAAGACGCATTTCCATTTTTCGTTTTTAAAAATTAAATTGGTATTGATGAATTTTTCTTTTCATTTCATTTACATTCGATTTTTAATACAAATAATGCAAAGACAAAATATTTATTTAATAGCATTGAATTGTTAAAATGTTATTATCATTATTCATTCCTATTTCTTTTAAAATTTAATGCAATAAGACAAAATATCTGTATGCATACTTTATCAATATATTATTCAATAATAAATTTTTTATTATCTAATAAATATTAAAGAATCAATTATAGAAGAAGATATATTGAAATGATTTTAATAAAATGAAATTTTTTTTAAAAGATATGAAAAAGAAAACATCGAACTCGTGCAAAATTTAACTTACTCATACACCGTACGAATCAAGCAAGGAAAGGATTAACATATAATTAAAATAATTAATTTGTTTTGATTTTGTTTATTATATATTTCTTCTATCATTTGCTTACCATGCGTTCGTAGAATTCCATTTCATCGTTATCATCATTAAATATATAAATTAATAATTTATTATTAATATAATATAAATTAAAAAATTTTATTTTTTACTATAAAACAAAAAGAATAGAAAATTAATACGTAATTGAATTTTTTTCAACATTTTATACTTACTATTTAAATCTTATATCAAATGTTCAAATGTTCAAAATGTTGTCCATTTTCTTGGATACATAATGATGATATCTTTTTATGAAATTCTTTTTAATTTTTCTCATTATCTTTGAATTGTTTTTTTATATTTTCATATTCAGTAGTTATTCTTCTTTTTAAAATATTTCATTTTTATACATTAAATTTTCGAAATAACTCCAAATACAAAAGTATAATGGATTTAAATCAGGAAATCTCGGTAGTCATTTTATTAGTGCTACATAACTGATCCATTAATCATACATTTTGTAATTTATTTAAATTTATTAATTTTTCATCAAAAAGTATCAATTTTTTTTCAGAAATCTCGCATATGCTTCTCCAATTAAGTGGCAGAAAGAAATGTGGTCCTTTTAATTTATTGTTTAATATATCAGATCATAAATTTATCTTCAAATACAAAAATGTAACGGATTTAAATCTGGGGATCTCAGTGCTCACTCTTTTTTTATTTACAATTCTTCTCACATTGCTGAAAATGGACAGGTGCATTAACCATGCATTTCGTAATTTATTTAAATTTACTTCGTCGAGAAGAGATATCTTGCATGTTTCTCCAGTTAACCATGGCGGCAAGAATTACAGGCCTATTAATTTATTGTCTAATATATCCAGTCATACATTTACCGAAAATTGCTTTTGAAAATTTTGATGTATTATAGAATGTGAGTTTTCAATTACCCATATATGGATATTATGTGTATTAAATATTCCACTTCTTGTGAATATGACTTCATCCGTAAACAATATATGTTTAATGAAAGTTGTATTTTCATTATATTTTCTTTGTATTTCTGAACAAAATAACGATCTTTGCACATAATCGGCTGGAATTAACTCTTGCACTTTCTGTTCATTGTAAGAATGTAAATCATTTTTCTTCAACATTCGCCATACCGAGATATTATTAATTCCTTCTCTTCTTGTTATTTCTTTGGTACTAGAATTAAGATTTTCTTCTATATCTCGAAGCATTGCTTCTTCTATAGAAAGTTCTTGAAGTTCTGAGCTTTTCTGCATTAGTAGAATTTTTTTATAAAAATCCCATGCGTTCCTAGACGTTTGACCACTCTTTGAAATGTTTTTTCATTTGGGCCTCTTCGAGAAGGGAATTTTTTGCATATAATCTTCTTGCTTCAAAATGATTTCCATCCGCTTTACTAATAAATTTGAACCATGTCGGTTTTTCGAACCATTTCTTCATTCGAATATATAATAAAAAATATGTATAATAATAAAACACAAACGCTATATTTACACTTTATTATTAATTATACATTAAATTATTGTATTTTGAAGAGAATTGATACTTATACTTGACGAAGTAAATTTAAATATATTACAAAATGCGTGGTTTATGCATGAACATCGGCCCATTTTTATAGTAACATCAGAAAAATTTTAAGTGAAAAGATTAAGTGAAAATAGAGTGGATCGATCGTGGAAATCCAATAAAGTGGCCAACATAGATTTCCAGATGTTTATCTATTTAATTTCTGTATCTGAAATTATTTGAAGAATAGTATTAATGATAGAAATCAGTGATGAAAAATAAATCTTATACATATTTTTATTTGAAATAGAAATGCGGTGTCCATAAATGGTAACGATTAATTCTTTCGCTAACATGATTATGTAAAATTGAAAATGTTTAAAAATTATATCATAATAAAAATGGTTCATCAGTATAAGATTCGAATATTGTATAATGTATGTGCAAAATTTAATTTGCCTTGGATCAAATAACAGAAGAGTTAACATATAATTAATATTTAAAATAATTAATTAGTTTTAATTTTATTTACCATGCATTCCTAGATTCGTAGATTTCATCGTTACCATCATTAAATATCTTATAAATTAAATAATTTTATTTTTTATTATAAAACAAAAATAATGAAAAATTAATACTAACAGTAATTGAATTGTTTTTATACTTATTTTTTAATTTTTATATCAAATGTTTAAAAAATGTTGTCCATTTTCTTCAATAGATAATGATATCCTTTTCACAAAATTTTTTTAAATTTTTTCTCATTAGTCTTGAATTATTTTTTATATTTTCACATTCAGTAGTTATTCTTCTTTTTAAAATATTTCATTTTTATTACACTAAATTTTTACAAGTAAATTTTCCTGCATTAGTAGAATTTTTTTTATAAAAATCCCATGTGTTCTTAGACGTTCGATCACTCTTTGAAATGTTTTTTTATTTGGGCCTCTCCGAGAAGCAAATTTCTGTGTATATAATCTCCTTGCTTCGAAATGATTTTCCATCCATCTTACCGTAAATTTGAATCATGTCAATTTTTTATTCGAATATATAATAAAAAAATATGTGTAATAATAAAACACTATATTTAAACTTTTTTATTAACTATACACTAAATTACTATATTATTAAAAATTATGAAATATTTAAAAATTATTATTAAATTTTGAATTATATTATATTATATTATTTATTATAAATTATATTATACAGATAAATTGTAGAGATTGATAGTGATCTTTCTTGTTTGTCTTTTACATTTATACTGATGCTATTTCATTTTTATTATAAAATAATCTTTTGTTTCTATTTAAGGAGTATAAGATAGTATATGAAAATATATAATAATATATGATAATATTTGTTGAAAAAATGTTTTGACGATGCGAATTCGGTAGATTCTATTTTTTTTTCATTTTATTAAAATTTCTTTCATGAAAATTATTTCAGCATTAACATAACACTTTATAAACTTTATTTCTTAACTTTATTCAATCCCCAAAAATTCTAAATAAAAGTATCATGAGTGTTCGTTACAAAATATTTAAAAAATAAATTTATTATAATTAACTATAATTGTAAGTATGTTAAAAGTCAATTTTTAACATGTTAAGAAATAACTTGAAAGTAATTGTAAATAACTTTCATACGAAACCACATATAAAAAAATTAATAATAAATTTATTGAAAAATTATGTTATACAATAAAATATAATTATAAAAAAATATTGAAAGAATTATAATTCAATGCAGTAAAATAAAGAAACAATGTAAGTGATTACGCGAAAAATTTTGGAAATATGATAAATTTGACAGAAATATCTTAACAATGGCTTTTTCATATCTTTTATTAAAATCCTTTTGATATTAATATATTTTATTCTTTAATATTTATTAGATTATAAAGAATTTATTTTCTTTATTATCTATTTGTTGCGCAAATTAAGATTGTAATAAAAGCAAATAATGTATGATACAATATGAATATGTGTAAAAATAAAATAAAATAATGTATGTAACAAGTGTGAGAGCATCTATTTTATCTTTTTGTATAAAATAAAATAAAGCGATTACGTGAGAAATTCTGGAACAACAAATCAGTTAAAGAAATACGTTTGTAATGGTGAGTTTTGTGTATTTTTTTTCATATTTTTTATTAAATTTTATTTCATTCAAATTTTGATCATTAGAATTATTCCATATTACAATTATTATTCGTTAATTTTCTAAATAAAATTATTATTGAAAATAAGTTTGTGCAGAGAATTATTTTCCAACGGTTATTATTGTTTTTGAATAATATTAATTGATAATAAAGTGATGACACATATACAAATATTTGTTTCATTACGTTAAATTTTATAAGGTGTGAAAGAAATTGTGTGAAATAGTGGGGATGGAAATAGTGTTTACAAAATTTTAACAATTCGATGCTATTAAATAATTAGCTTTTAATAATTTTTTTTGCATGTGTTAAAAATAATAAAAAAAAAATCGAATGCGAGTAATATAAAAAGAGAAATTTATCAATATCAATTTAATTTTTAAAAACGAAAAATGGAAATGCGTCTTAAGTAATAAAAAAATAAAATTTTTCAAAAAAAATTCCAAATATATAATCATATAATAATAAATATAAATAAATATAAATATAAAAATAATGTAAATTATATATTTTTAATAATAATATTTTTTAATAATAATTTTAAAGAGTAAAATGGATTTCTTTTTAGTATGGATTATTTGTATATTTATATTATAAGATATTCACATGAAAAAAATTCGCAATAAACGCGAGCGTTTTATATCGTTTATGGATCAATGTGTAATTGTGTAATCAATTGAAATTTTCCACTTTTTTTCGTTATTTTTTTTCAATTTACGTAATCATTTACGTAATTTGCGTAATCAAAAAAAATTTTTTTTTTTTAAATGATAACGTATATTAAATGGTTGTATCTTTACATATATTGCATATTAAATTATATTGAGAATCAAAAATAATCATTTATATATCTAAAACATTAACCACTTACTGAAGGATTCCGTTACGCAAGCAACATTGCTATTGTTAAGCATAACTCAGCATTCTTTCACCGTCTCATTTTATCTAATAAATACACACACACACACATGTATACATAAAAA
The DNA here is from genome assembly GCF_048593485.1 of Apis florea. Lineage (NCBI taxonomy): Eukaryota > Metazoa > Arthropoda > Insecta > Hymenoptera > Apidae > Apis > Apis florea. Next base: position 158,200 of record NW_028256783.1, on the reverse strand, counting down.
GAGTGTTCATAAATAAAAATGTGGGATACGTTTGAAAGATTGATCATCAACATCAAAACGATGAAAAAAATTCATATACAAATATATATCCAATAAAGCTTAATTAATGAGTTATAAATCTTTTAAGTTTGTATTAGAAAGAGTGAAAGAAAAACACAGAATTAAATGCGTGGCAGTAGTGTATTACAGTGTCGCTTGTGTAACAGAGGTTCTCGGTAAATAGTCGATATTTTAAATACAAATGATTATTTTCGAATTTTAGTATAATTTAACACATTATACATAAAAATGTAATAATTCAATATATTCATCATTTTAGAAATAAAGAATTTTATCATTTTTAATTACGCAATCAAAATCTATATAATTTGTTTTCTCGAATAAATTATAGCAAATTCTATGATATCGATCGTATAATGGTTGCACAATATTGGATTTAAATTAATAATTAAATTATTGTATTATATTCAATTTGCTTTATTAAAATTTAGAGAGAAAAATCAAGAGCTATCTCTATAGAATTTTAAATTTAAAAGATTAAATGTATTTTTCTTTATACAACTTACATATTTAAATAATTTTTTTCACCACATAAATATCTTATATTTTCAGAAAAACTGCTCATATTATTTTAAATTAAAAAAAATTTTTTTTAATTTATCTTAATTAATATAGATTAGTGAATTTTGATCAATAAATCAACTAACTATTATCTCATTCATACTTAGTTTTCTTTATTTTTAGATCATTGAATTGAAAAAAAATAATGGAAAATTGCAATTAATTTACACATTGATTCATAAAAGATATAAAATATTCATATTTATTATTAATTTTTTTTTATATGAATTTTTTAAATATGTAATCTATTAAAAAGAAATTCATTTCATTCTCAAAAATTATTATTCATGTTATTTCAAAAGTATACTTTAGCAATTTTATTTGAAAAATTTTGTAACTCCTATTTAAGACACTATTTCCATTTTTTGTTTTCAAAAATTAAATTGGTATTGATGAATTTTTCATTTTATTTCATTTTTCACATTCAATTTTTTTTTATTATCATTTTTAATATATACAATAGATAATATATAGTATTATAATTATAATTGTTAAAACATTATAATGTTAAAATGTTACTATTATTATTAATTTTACTATTTCTTTTAAAAATTAACATAATAAAATAAAATATCTGTATAAATGTCTTACGTTATCAATATATTATTCAATAATAAATTTTTTATTATCTAATAAATGTTCAGGAATAAATTTGTAGAATGTTATGTTAATGTTTATATTCTGATAAAAGAAAGTTTGATAAAATAACAAATGAAAAAAAAAATAGAATATGTCGAACTCGCGTTGTTAAGATATTTTTTTCAATAAATTTTTGATTACATTTTTTTATATTATCTCATATCGTCTTAAAAATGAAAGACTATTTTATTAAAATCCAAATTCAAAAGCGTCGATATGAAATCAAAATATAAAAAAGAAGCATTACTAATTTATAAATAATTTATTTGTTAAAATCATGAACGGATATTGCACAAATGTGGTGCCTAATATTGATATTATTGTTCGAGGGATCACCTACTACCGTAGGAATTATATAATCGTTTATCTTATCTTATGAGTGATACTTTAACACTTTGCAGCTAACTGCACGATTCTAACTGTATCGTCAATGAAATCTGTTTCTATCTTCTATGTTTGTTCTAATTCAATCATCCTTTAGACTTTCTTTCCAAACTACAGTTAGACTTAGGTTCAAAGACCTTGACTTCAGCCCATTTGTTCCTCTAACTATTGGGACAGAGGTCCCAGACGTCATCTCTGGTGACCAGTCAATACCAAGTAAGCAACGTTTCATGGATTCAATTTTGTCCTGATCCATATGTAGTGACTTTTAATAATGTGCGCCGAACTGTCGAGGCCTTAGCCAATCTGGCTATTCTCGAGGTGTATCGAAGTTATTTTATATCTAACAATCCAGGAACTGTGTAAAGAGATGGTTTAAAGAGAATAGTTTAGAAAGACAGTTTAAAAAGATTATTTAAAGAGAATAGTTTTAGGGAGACAGTGTAGAGAAATGGTTTAAAGAAAAGAGTTTTAGAGAGAGAGAGTATCTAAAGAGAAAGTCTAGAAGATGAGTTGAGTTAGAACAGACATAGAAGACAGAGACAGATTTCATCGTACAGTTAGAATCATGCAGTTAGCCGAAAAGAGTTAAAGTTACATAATTCGTTCATTCAAAGTTCATAAGACTATACGATTATACAATTCCTACGGTAGCAGATGGTCCTTTGAACAGTAATATCAGTTTTAGCATCATATTTGTGCAATATCCAAAGTTATTCATGCTTATGACTTTAATATGTTATTTTTATATATATATATATATTATAATAGTGTATAATAAATATAAGAAAAATAATAATGAGATAATGTTAATGTAAATAATAATAAAAAATGTTATAATAAAAACTTAGTGTTAGTGTCTTTTTGTTTTTTTTTTTTATATATTATTAATATATTACATAATATTATTAATATACATATTATTCATTACGTATACGTATTATGTTTCTGAAGAAATAACCGATATGGTCCAAATTTATGGAAAAATAAACGAAAACTATTTTGAAGTTAAAAGAATATATATAGAATTCCAAGAATATATCCATTTCGTAGAACATCGGACGAAGAAACATTTTAAGGAATACTTCTATGCAATGTTTACGAATGCATAAAACTTTTATGATGAATCCTATACAGGATGCGAATGTTGCTGAAAAATCAAGGATATTGAGAACTTCTATTACAGAAGAAGCAATGCTTCGGAATGTAGAAGACAATCTAATACAAGAGAAATAGAAAAAAGGCAAGGGATTCAATATGTTATACTATATGAGAAATATTAAAGGAGATAGGATTATTCTGCCACATTGGCAGAAGATACAAGAGTTATAAATACGAAGAAAATGTACTGAAAATGCAACTTTTAGTAAGCGAATATTATTTACGAATGAATATAAGAGATAGGATATTTAATATATATAATACCCATATCTGGGCAGATGAAAATGCGTGTTGTATAAAGAATATAGTATAAAGAAATTTTCAAAAACAATTTTCTATGAACATATATTCTATGGCTGAATATTATATAATAAATCGATACCATATTTCTTGTAGCCACACTAACTGAAGAGATATATGAAATTTCTTCATGAAAGATGTTTCCATGTCTCTTTTTAATGAAGTTAATTTAATGCAAAATTAATTGGTTCATGCACAACGAGACACTGTGAGGAAGTTTTCGAATGATAAATTTAATAACAGATAGGAAGACTAATAAAATGAAGAATTAATAAAATTGCCATTGAGATTTCCAGATTTAAATCTTTTAGATTTTTGTGTATGGAGGAGACATTTGAAAAATTTAGCATACAAAATACAAATTAACAATGAAAATATTTTGGAAAATGACAATAATTGATAAATATGAAGATAGAAACATTATTATTAATTTAATAATAAAAAAAAAAAGACAAAATTTTATGAAAAAAAAACATTATATATAGAAGAAAAAAGATGACATTTTGAATATTTATTTTAAGATTTAAAAAGTAAAAAATAAAATTATTTAATTTATAGGATATTTAATAATAATGAAATAGTGATGAAATGGAATTCTACGAACGCATGATAAGCAAATAGTATCAAGAAGTATACGATAAGCAAAATTAAATTAATTATCTTAAATATATTTATATTAATTATATTTGTTACTTGGTCCGTATATCATATCATAAATCAAATTTTTCGTACACTGTGCCATATAATATTCAAATCTTATGTGACGAAGACGTTTTTATTATGATATAATTTTTAAACATTTTCTTACATAATCATATTAGTAAGCGAAAGGATTAGTCATTGGATACTACATTTGTATTTTAGATAATAATATATATCAAAAAGAAAATAATATATATTAAAAAGATCTTCTTTTCATCACTGATTTCTATCATTGATATCATTCTTTAAATGAGTCTAGATACAAAAATTTAACGAATAAAGAGCTAAAGATCTATGTGGCCACTCTATTGTATCTATATATTCGATTTTCATCTTTTATCATATTGTTGATTGACAATTTTATGTAGAAGATATCTCATGTCACAATATGAAAATGAAATAATCTAAATAAACTTCAATATACTTTATTTATACAGAAAGAATTTAAATAAAACTTTATATTTCTTATATATAATATATATTTTAATAATTTTTTTGATAAACTGTATTACTTACGTATAATGGTACACAACAAGTTTTGCAAATGTATTTAGTTTCGCTATAATTTCCTTTTGAAGAGCATATTTTACACGTTGGATATTTTTCTTAGTGATTTTTTTTTTAAATATTTTTTAATTGTTTCTAAAGCTTAAAAAGTAAACCAATGTAAGAAACTCTTATAAATACCAGAAGAAATGCCAGATTTTGTGCACTCATTTGAATTAACAATTAACCATTTTCTAGTTGCTTTTAATAGAAGTTTATTGTATCTTATTTTATTTTGTATATTGTAATTACAATAAATTTTGAATATATTGAATAAAACATAATTCATCAAAAGAATACTTTTTTATATCATTTTATATCACTTTTTCGAAAAATACTACTATTGTTCGCCAAATATTGGTCCACTTGATCGATTTTTATGTATTTGTATAGTCTAATATACACGCATTAATTATATCTTTCATATAATTCTCTTCTGCTTTCTAGTGGATTTGATAAAGAGATCGTGAATAATTGATATCATATTTACAAGTTTATCTTTTCATATATGATATAAATACAATAAGTTCTTTTCGTAAAAGTTTTTTTTCCAATAATATTTCAGGTGAAATGCTTTTTTCTTAAAAAATGCTTTTTTGTAAAATATAAGTTAATTATAAACTACATTTTTTGTAAATATATTAAAAGTAAATTCTAAACATGTTAAAAAATAAATAAATATAATTATAAATAATTTTTAAAAGTTATAAATTAGTTTATTTGTAAATAATTATAATATATAATTATAATGTTATGTAAATAATAATAAATTTGAATATAGATCACATTTTTACAAAAATATCATGTAAAAGATTATAAACAATTAATTAATTAAAAATAAATTGGAAAATTATTTCATACATATTGAAAAATGTTACGATGGGAATGATACAATGTACGAATGCATGTGTATAAGTATGTGTATACGAATTTGTATATGAGTAGAGAAACAATGTAAGAGATTACATGAGAAATTTGTTGACGAAAATGTTGACAACAGAGAGCACGAGTTCAATTTTCTTTCTTATATTTTTGATTATATTTTATTTTATAAAAATTATTTCGATATTAATATATCTTATTCTACAAAATTTATTTCTTAATATTTATTAGACAATAAAGAATTTATTCTATTCGTTATGCAAAATAAAATTGTAACTCAACCAAATAATTATAATGATGTGTGAATATGTGTAATATTGAACAGTATGCGTATGAGAATGTGTGATGTGATTGTACATGTATTGTTCTTTGTCTTTTTTTATTGAGAAACAAAATAAATGATCACGCGAGAAATTCTGAAACAGTAGATCAGTTGAAAAAATACATTCGTAGTGTTAACATGAATTTTATATATTTTTTTTCATATTTTTTATAAAACTTTATTTTATACAAATTTTAACATTGGCATTATTTTACATTACAATTATTATTCGTTAATTTTTACTTCGAAATGAAATCGTTACCAAAAATAAGTTTGTGAAATTAAAAAATTATTTTCGTAAAATAGATTAATAAAGTGAGACATTTATATAAATATTTTGTTTTATTGCATACAATTTTACAAGGTGCGAAAGAAATCATGTGAAATAGGGGATAGAAATAGTGATTATAATATTTTAACCATTCCTTATTATTAAATAATTAGTTTGTTTTTTGTATATGTTAAAAATAATCGAATGTGAATGAAATAAAAAGAAAATTCATCAATATACCAATTTAATTTTTACACAGAAAACTTTTCAAAAAAATTCCAAAGATATTTTGCTTTACAATTTAACAATTTATATTTTACAATAACATGAAGAATATTTTAAAATCAGAAATGAATTTTGTTTTTAATATGTGCTAAATATTTAAAATGTAAAAAATATTCACAAGAAAAAAATTTGCAATAAATGTGAGTATTTTATATTGTTTATGAAACAATATGTAAATCAATTGTAATTTCTTCCATCACTTTTCTTCATTAAATGATTTAAGAGAAAAAATAAATTGTGAATGTGATAGAGTATATATATAATAGTCAACTGATATTTATTAACCAAAATTTATTGACCTGCATTAATTTGTGTATATATATATAGCATATATATATATATGCTTCAAATTATATTGAAATTGGCATATTTCATAGCATTTTTTTTGGAAAAATTTGATCGAAGAAATATAAAATTTATTTTTTTTAATTTCAATAGTATATACATGCAATTTTTATGAATATTTATAAATATTTATGTAATGTGTATTTTTTTTTCTAATTCAAAATCTTACAGAGATGGATTTTGATTTTCTCTTATTTGAATTTCGATAGATTTTCTTTTTATTTCATTCACATTTCGATGTCAGATTGAGTGTAATACAACGATTTAATTATTATTTTAAATCAAATATTGTGTAATAATCGTACATTCGATATCGTACAGTCGAATATCATGGAATTTGCTATAGTTTGTGATAAATATACAGTTTCGACCTAAATGTTTTTTAAAAACAAATTACATAGATTTGGATTACATAAATTTGAATATATTCATTATTTGATATAAAATTGACTAAATAAATGATTAAAGAACATAAATAACGGTTTAAATAATGTAGAAAATTCATAAAATTTTGAAGAATTTTTTAAATCCAAGAAAATCTATTATTAAAAAACATATCATGCAATTTACAGAGCAACAGAATTATAGTATTAATAAAACATTATTGGAAAAGATCTAGATACAGTACAATAAATGCAGAATTATTTAAGTTCTGAGATGAGATTGTCATGATTACAGTATATTCAAAGAACATAACATTAATGAAAGAATTAAAATCCTTTTTTCCAGTTGAGTTTTGAAATAATAAAAAAGTTATTGTTTATATATATAATTTTTAAACTATGTATTATATACAACTATGTATTATATATTGTTTATATATATATAATTTTTAAACTATGTATTACATACACACATATACATACACACTTAATATATGTAATAGTATGTAACATTATATATATCTTAGTATATACGAACATATTAAAATGTTTGAATGTGCTATATTACTATATATACTATATTACTGTATATATCCATATATATATATATAAGGTATATAAAAATATGTTCTGCTGAAAAAATTTTTATAATAGGATATATCATGGAGAATACATTATATACGATTCAAAATTTAGCAAAATAGTGTGACAAGAAATATAAAATTCAACAAGAATAAAGAGTACACAAAGAACACAAAGAAAGAAAATAATCGAAATAATTCTTACAAAATAAATGACAGAAGTATTGGACAATAGAGAGGAATATTAAATGATATATTAGAAAACGATATATTAGAAAGAATTAGAGAGAGATAAAAAAGATTTATATATATATTTAAAATATAATAGTATTAGAAATATTTGTAGATGATTTTTCGATAATAAAAAAACAATGATACAGTCATACAACATTAAAAAAAACATTAATACAAAACATTGTTTTATTTTAACTGAAGATTACAAAAAATTTGTTTTTAAATAAATATTAATAAAACAAATACAATATAATCATCAGGGGCATAGAAAAATTAATTAAAAAATTTATGCAAGAATATAAATCGGTAAAAATTCCCCTGGATACTTAACAAAATTTAAGTGACTATAAGGAATCACCAAAAAGGCGTTGTATCAAGAAATTATTATTGATTAATAATATTTTAATAATTAAGAATAGACGGACATAACACATATTATATATTTCTTATATTTCTTATATATTTGGACTATGTAATATATATTAAATTTAAGATTTCTTACTTCAGTTGTATTCTAGTTCCAGTGATCCTGGATCGGTGAAACAGAGCCTATTTAAACTTCTAATTGATTGAATCGTTATCATAAATCGTCGTCCACTAGATATATATGACTTTTTCTTTATCAGAAAATCTCTGAAAATATTCAGTTATGGTTGGATTTGAATATATTTATTCCAACAATGACAATAATCTTCAATTTTTTATTCTAAGAATTTTAGTAGGAGTATTTCTTCACGACGAGCAAAAGTACCAATATGTGTCTAATATTGTCTTCATTGTTCTTTTACTTAAAAATCATTTTTATTCCTTAAATTATGTTACAACATTTTTGATTTTAATTTTCTCCAAATTCAATAGGATTAAGATTGAAAAAGGAAGATTGCAAAATTTTTAATAATTTTGATATATTATATAAAAGTCGTTCTTGCTATATGCGATAATATATGCTTAGGATTGTTATTTTTAACGTAATATATATGAAGCATTTTCAATCTTTTTATTGATTTTTTAATATTCCTTTTTAAAATATTTAAATAATATATTTTATTCAATGTTTATTATTAATAAATTCCATTCCAATTACAGAATTTTCATGCTTTACTTGGACACTTAGTTGCAATATTTTATATTAAATTTTAACGTTTAATGTTTAATTGGCAAGTCGATATTCAGATTACTTACATATATTTTAATTTGCATTCACTTTAGTACTAGTATTGATATGTTTTTTTTTTGTTTTGATTAATGTTTTGTTGCTCATGCTATAATCATATATCGTTTCTTATATTGTTGCTTGTACATTAATAATTTTAAATATTAATGTCGGTTTTAAATATTGATACTATCTTTTTTTTATGTAGAGGAAATCTTCATAGACATCTCTTTTCGAGAGGACTTTAAAATCTATATGTTTTTGGCACGATTGAGTGTGTTGTCCGCGTAATATACAAGACTAACAGAAAGGTTGTCAAAGTTCCATTATATGTAATGTCGCCCAAGACTTCTATAGAACACTGTGATTTATCCTTTTCTCGATCGTTGCAAAGCTGCTCGAGTTTCAAGTATATGTCGAAAAATCGATGCATCTTTGACCGAACGCGCATAGTGCACATGTGTATGTTATCGAGGTCCGATTTTACGAATCGTGAGGCATTTAATATGGTTAATTTCTCTTCGGTTAGTAGTCCAATTAGTAGTTCATTGGTGGACTAGATATCCGCCTGTTCTCGATTTTTCTTTATCAGAAAAGAACATGAAAACGATTCTATGGGAATCCAGATTCTCCATGCAAGCATTTATGATCTCAGCTTTCATTATTATTCTATATATATTCCATGAATCTTGATCTAAATTGAGAGAAAATTTTTTCAGATTTGGATTTTAGCTTTTCTGATAGCCATTTGAAAGATTACTTTGACTTAATAATCCTCATATAGTCATCATCCTGACTCAGGTGTGGACAATTTTTGGCTCGAGGACCATTTTGTGAAAGGAAGTTAGCGGAGGTCCGCACCTTTTAAAAATGATTCATTAATTAATTCATTAATTAATTTAATTAATTAAAAATGATTAATTAATTAAAAGATATAAATTAGTAGCATAAAATAAAATAGTGACAGTTTTATTCAATTTATTTATTGTACTAATTTCATATCATCTATAGCTGCAAGCACATTTAATTTTAGAGATTAATGACACATTTGTATTGTATTACACTTTTCTATAATTTTTTGAAATGAGGAGTAAGATTGCTTGTTGAGATTCTAATCACAGCTTGCAAATTAATATCTATTAAATCTATATTTACTCTTGTTGATCTTGAAGCAAGAAAAACTTTGCTCACAAATATATGTAGAACAAAATATAGAGAACATTTTCCCATAAAATTTCTTCATACATGGAAATTTTTCAGCAGACAAAGATTTGTAAAAGTCATCTAATATCACAGCATTAAACATTTTTTCACAGTGTGATCTGACTGCTTGTCAATAAATTCAAATTGCAACTCTTCAGATACTGTGTCAATATTAGCAATGAGATAAGAAAGCAAATTGAATTTAGGTTCAATTTTCTTAAAATTCTGAAATCTCGTTTTCCAAACTCTGCAGATGATTCCTAATTTTAGCAGAAATATTTTCAAGCACTTTCTGTTTTTTTATAAAGGGAAATGATAAAAATTGTTTTCAAATAGAGTTTTGTTTTGAATAATTTTACATACTTCCACATTTCATGTGCAAACAAGTTTTTTCTCTGTCATATTTAGTTCATTCAATTTCTCAAATACATCAGTTGTAAACATTATCTCACATCTCCATTTCTCACATCTATTTTTGTAACAAAATCATGAGATATCTCCTTCATGTCCAGTAATAAGAGGATTTCATTTTGTAATGTCCAAGCTCTTTTTATCGCTTTACATTGTTGTGGTAAATTATGTCTTCATACTTTGTCTCTACATCTTCAAGAAAAGATTTGAACTGTCGATGGTGAACTGTCGATGGCCTTTGTGTTCTCTGATTGTGATCTACATTAACAATAAGATATGCTTTAAATCCAATGCAGCAAAGACTGTCTTCACAAAATCTCCTGATGTAAAACGCAATGAAAAGATAAGATATCACTATCTGTGTCTTGTGCTTAAAATTTATTTTTTAAAAGCTTAACTATACTTATATTTTTTCTGAAAGCTTTGGCCCCCATGTTGTAATGTTTGCCATTTTGTTCCAGGACAAGCCAATTTTCTCTACACAATTCACAGCACATTCAAGTCCTGACTAGTAGTTCTATCTTTCATTGATTCTAGGTTAAATAATTCTTCTGTGATGGTGAAATTTTCATTAATTCCACGGATAAAGATGAATAATTGTGCAGTATATTTGTGTTCTCATCCAGTGCCAAAGAAAACCAAACAAAATCTTTGCTCACAATCTTCAGCTGTTTTGTGAATTCATTACTAATTGAGTTAATGCACTGCATTATAGTCCTTCTTGACAATGAAATGTTTTCAAATTTGCTTCTTACATTACATACGCTTGCACATTCTATCATATACTGCTTAATAAAGCATCGCCATGCGAAAAAAACTTATTAGAGTAAGGTTGTAGGTTACTATAAAATTTGCTTCTGTAGCGCTATTTTGAAATGTTGATTGCTTTGTAAATAACGTTTGTTGCTTCTTCAACCTTTTTACACACTCCGCAGCTTTTGTTCTTCCTTGGAAACTTTGCAGTCAAATTCATTATGTTTTGTTTCGTGGTATCGTTTCAGATTCAGATTTTATGGTACTTCTTAAATATGGTTATTGATTCATAATCAACACACTGCTTTATTCTCTATATTATCAAAGAAATATTTATTTATCCATTCTTCATTAAACATGTGACATTAGTTACTAATTTTACATTTTTTTGTAGGATTCATGGTTTCACTAAAGTTAGAAATTTATATATTTACTGTTGTAAAGACAAAATTGAAATTAACCAGATCAAACATTGCATATCATATTTACACTGCGCATATATATTGATGTGGTCGTCCGAAATCTCGATTCAAGGTGGATTTTTCTAACTGTCTTAGCGAGTCACAAAAAAACTCTTAGCAGGTCGCATGTACCTCGTGAGTCGCTATTTGCCAATCTTTATCCTAACCGGATTAAAGGCTCTTTGTATGCGGATCTTAGTAAGAACTCATTGATACATTCTATGCGCAATTATATGATCTTGCCTGCTAATGTTGGCCCATTTGGAAGAGAATTCAGGCGATGATCATAGCACCTCGGAATTTAGTTTGGTCTTTGTTCATTTTCACTTTATGTATTTGGAAGCTCCCAAACTGGGATCTTAACTAGAAATTAATAGTTTTCGATTCAGCGACTGGTTCTGTGGATATAATGTGCTTCACTTCTTCCATGGTTGCTGCATGCAGATGAAGAAACTATACGTGATTAATAGTTTTGTGGAGATGGAGGCAAGATATCCTAGATTAAGTATTGGCTTCTGCCTAAACTCATGCTGGATATTTTCCTTTTCCAGGAAAAACTTTACTGGAACTAAATAGAGATGATGTTTTATTGCATAATCAGTAATCATCTATCTCCTTATGGTTCATCTTTAGTAATTCATTTGGGCTGGCGCGATGTATACAATCGTTGTCAATGATTATCCCCTTTTTCTGGTCTCATATACAAAGATTTCACCGATATTATCAATATTTATTATTTTTCTTTCTATCGTCATTTAATAGCAATGACGATAGAGATTTCTTTTTCTCATTGTGTAAATTTTTCATAATTTGTTGTCCTACTTGTCCACTTTGAATTAGCATATTCAAACGGCAGATTTATAGATGTCAGCACAGTAAATTGCATTTTACCGGCAAAGTTCGATTCATTTCCTTTTCTCTCGTATTTTTCTGAATTATTGTTTTGATTTGAAAAAGAACTTATACTTAATCATACGAATGTGATTAGATGCGAGATCTATTGATTATCTATCACCCACTGATATCTTCGTATTGGCTGTTCCCTATAGTCGGTTCATTCACTTATTCTCCAAAGCTTGAGCAGTTAAGCATTTTTTTAATAGAGATTGTTATTCTCGCGTAGTCATTTAAAACAATCTTGTTCCTGTGAAACATAATCATTTGGCTTTGTGATAGTAATGGAGTTTTCCTCTGGAACGTTAGGTTCCTACTGCAGTTAACAGCAACGGCAGCGAATCTGGAGCGAATTCTGATACTATTTTAATGACATAAATAGAGAACGAAAAATTAGTTGAATTAGTTAGAAAAAAAATCTGTTTTTTATGTATATCAAAATATAATAATTAAAAATTGAAGAAAATTTAGTTTGAAATTTCTGTTCTCTGAGAAGTTAAAACAATCAAATAATTATAATATTAATAACTATATTCACTATATTCCAATACTAAATAAATTGTGTTATATTATGTATCTTTATTATTATATTATAAATTATGTTGTCTTAACTAAATTATCAAAATTAAATTATATACATATTGAATATTAATAAGTTATGTATGAATATTACGTATGAAATAAATTAATATGAATTTTTTTTTTTTTTTAATTTTGGATTTTATGTCGCATCAACTTCTAGAGGATATTAGAGATATCGTAGAGTAAATAGGAAATTATTTGATTTATTAATTTAGTATTCTTAATAAAGTCAATTAAGTCTTGCATTTTCTTATCTTTTATGTTGTTTTTGAGTGTGATTCATTGAGTTTAAACTCATTACAGGAAAAATTATATTTAATATAGAGAAAAATTAAATGTTCCATTAAATGTTCAATCATAGAATCACATTCCTCACATTAAAGAGCTGGCTTTTTTGTTAGTCTATAAAGTCTGGAATATTCCATTTTTATTCTGGAGATGGCCACTCTTCTTTTCAACATGAAAGTCGTTTTCTGATCTTCGAAGAACTTGTCGGAGATACTCTTGATGTGGTTATTCTTTTATTTCTATCTGTCTTCCCATTGGGAGTTTAATCTATTTTTTGTTTATTAGATGATCCAGATGTAATTCATTTGTTATGGCATGGGAGTTAGCCACTTGATGTGTTTTATGATTGCCAATTATTTCTACATGGCCAGATGAGTTTGATTGTTACAATAATTTTTTCGTGAATCTCGAAGATTTGAGTTATAATTTCGTTATTTGATTCTGAATTTTTGATACTCGTCCTTTTTGGAGTCAGTGAATATTATGGTTTTTTGATTAGTCGTGGACAAGTTTAAAAACTTGATAAATGACAATTAGTTCAGCAACATAGATCGATGTATGTCTGGAAGTTTTGCTTTGATATAATTTTTGATAAAATTTTGCAGGGTAAACTCCATAATCTGTGTATGAATTATTATAAATTATTAAATCGAATATGAAAATTATTTTTATTCTACTGCTTTGCAAAGTTGAAAATATTAAATAAAAATATTTCGGATAATAAATACAAACTTGTGCGAATTCATCTCAATATATTTATTATTTATATATAGAATAGTGATTAAAAATTCTTTTAAGAAAATTGTTTGTATTCTTTGAATTCTATAAATCTACAAATATATAAATATAATATATGTAATATAATATTTCTTAAAAAAATATTTTTTTAAAGAGAAAGTCTATAATATCATTTTTTAAAAAAATGTTAATATCAAATAGAACTTGATCATTTGAAATATAAATTTTAATGTAATTAATATTTACATAGTGATTAAAACTATTGGAAAATTTTTTTATAGTTTTATTATGGAATCGTTATTTAAATGTGTCTTTACACGTTTTTTTCTCTATTGTATTTAAACAATTCGAAAAATTCGGATGAAATTATATTTAATTATTTTGTTTCAATGCAAAACACATATAAAACGTAAAATAAATGCAGAATTTAATTAAAAATACATAAAATTGATAGTTAAAGAAAAAGATGGATTCATAATAATGGTTTGATATGATTATAAATGAATCTGATCTTTATCGTTATTTATAAAGGTATTATGGATGATGTATATAGATTAAGTTATATAAATTCTTTTACGAAAGAAAAGAAGAATTGAATAATTGAGTGGAAATTTCAAATTAGGTTATATATAGAATTTTTCAAAATAATATTTAAATATAAATTTAAAATTATATTGTATTTAATAAATCAATGAAAAAAAGACAACTTACTTTCAAATAAACAATTTTTAGATTCTATTTCAGAATTTTAAAATAATATAATATGCACTATATATATATAATGTAATTTCTTATTCAAAAAAAAATATATTTTGATTAGTTGTAACGAATTTTAATCTATTGATAACGCTTTATTTTTATATTTATTTAGAGAAAGAAAAAATATTTCTTCTACATGTTTAATTAATAATTTAATACAATGATACGATGATAACATTTTTTGTAAAAAAAAATAATTTTTTACTTGGAAATTGAATGCTATGCATTCCTAGAAAGTTTTTCATTAATAATGCTAACTTTTAATTGTAATTTTTTTGCAATATTTCATCTATAATGTTTATATTAGGCATAGTCTTTATTTAAGAATTCTGTGGTCTCAGCTTTAACCAATACTTCATCGTTATCGAATTTCAAAAGTTTGAAAATTTGGAACAATTGTTTATATATAAATTTCTATACATTCACTCGTTGAATTTATATAATACATATATCACAATATTAATTGTATCATAATATTACCTATAATGCTTATACTGGTTGATTCATTTTTAAATATCAAAAATATAAACGTTTCTGTTTATTCAAAGAAACATAATATATAGAATATATTATATTTTTCAACGATATTCTTCTTTTTTTTTTACGAATGTTAGAGACTTATCAGACAGCATTAGCTGTGCTCAGTATTATAATCATAATGGTAAGTGATGATAACAATATAGTGATAGAAAATGAAAAAACTCGTGAAAAGTGATATATTTGATGAATACATTATTAATTTTAAACATATTCAAATGTTATATGGAAAAAGTATTTCAAAAGATTAAATCGGGCACAAGATATATATTTAATTTATACTAACGAAATATGACAGTACTGTGTCTCTTATAAATATATAAAACAAAGTATCTCTAAATAATTAATTATCTGATTCTCTAAAATCAGTGCAATATAAAACATCAGGAGAAAATAATTTTGCGAAAAAGAAAAGCTATGTTAGATAGGAATTTTCAATTATCAAATGCTATTACTAAAATGATAATATTAGATTTTCAGTCATATAGTAGAGACAATGATGAAGACTTTAAGAAATTTCTAAAAATAACTAAACCTCTGTACGAGATATTATTTCAGACAACATTTTCTCGAATACCACAAATGTATCAAAATCAGAAAGAGAATATAAAAAGGGAATTATTTTAAATGATTTAAAATGTTTATAATTTTATTACTTTTTAATATAATTTCTAAGTAATTAATTTAAAATTTATTAATCTAATTTTTAAATTTGTTTATTAATTAAATAATATATTGAAATAAATATATAATATTCATTTATTATTCCTTTAATATTCATTTACATATTATTATTAATTGTTAATCAATTTTTTAATTATACATTATGTATATGTTTATTTTTATATGTATTCATTTTCTTATTTATTTACTAGGGATGATATGATAATTGCATCATTTTTTATGGATGAATGGATGCAACAATTTAAAAGAAGAGATATTCTGTTCACCATTCATCATTATATCGAATGTTGAGTCGAAATTTAAATCAATTTTTTTACAGAATCCTTAAACAAATAAGCATTAATTTACACAAAAAATTAATTCCTATATTATTATGAATAATGCTAGCAACATGGTAAAAGCTATAAGTTTTTCAACAATGGATTCTTCCCATGTTTTGCACATATCTAATAATAATATTAACAGGTAACGTTAAATAGATACTTTAATGAACATATTTCAATATGAATATACATAATGTTCTAAAAACCGAAATATCCATAAACTTTTGAGATAAATTAACTTCTGAAATTTCTGAGATAATTTCAAGCAATATTTTTCTTTGCAAAAACCTTTGTAAATATGTTAAATATAACATATATTTTTTTATTGATAAAAAATTATATCGAATTGTATCACGAACGAATAAATAAATAAATATAATATTCAATACAATATTCAATTTCTTCAAGATGTTGTTTGGATTTGCTCGGTTGACAACCAACGCTATTGTCGCTCAATGATTGATCAATATTTTTTGTTAATAACTCATTAACAAAAGTTTTTTTTTGGATGGAACAATCCAATTTATGGATTGTTCGCGAGTGTTCTCACGGACAGTAAACAGAAGATCGTTCCGAAAGGTCTCGGCCAAGATTTTTCCCGTTGCCACGGCAGCGAGCCGTTAGTGGACCTAAACAAAAACTGTAATCGTCCTCAAGGCCATCGACAAAGCATACCAAAAAACACCCGAAGCTCTTTGTTTAGGTCTATCAGGACGTTCGCGTGCGTGCCATCGAAGACGATTTGTATACAAGGGCCGACCTTGGTCCGCATCGCAAATCAGGTGCAGTCGGTAATGTTATTGGTCACTTACAATTAGGACACTCCCAATTAGCTAGGAAGAGCGTCGATCTAAGCCACTTTCTTTCTGGCTAATCGTCACAACCGCATAAACTCTCGGGCAGAACAAGTTGTAGTCAATTGGTAAATCGAATGAAATCGTGCTCCGATCATTAGACACGATACTTATACATACGTGTGAGACACAGCTCTCTTATAATACATTGCTCTAATTAGTCCATTGCGACAACATCGGCTCCGGCGATAACATTTAGTCCTTCGAGCCGAACGAGTATGGACTTTCGGAAGACATTCATCCTTTGCGGATCTAACAACGTTGAGAAAATCAGTTTCTGAAGAAACTCGAGATCAAGGACACTGAACTCCGGTCTATAGCCAAGATCGCAGTCGGTTTAAGTCGAGCCTGACAAGATTCGAGAGCTTTTACGATGTGCAGGCTTGAGTTCGGCCCTCTAGCGCCCTCTAGCAACAGTTGAATCGGGCTATGGTGCTCATCGAGAGATTTGAGCCTTTATAGGACCGAATCGAAAGCCTCGATACGGCGGATGAGGAAGCTCACCTTCAGTTTCGCGACAGTTTCGAGACAACATTTGACGAGCTAATCGGTAAGGTCAATGATTACCTGTGTCACATTCGAGGAACGTCGTTCCATGGGCAGGCCCGCGAACACGTCCACACTGTTATCTGAGACAACGGCTTTTCACCAACTCGCTCACCAACATTAAGAGGTTTCACTATCTTAGGTTTGCCTTGAGGCATCATTGGAGATGTCGGAAAATAATTACGTGGCTACAAAACTCGGGCTCTTGCGCGAGCATTACGAAGACAGTGACGAACGTATGTACCATCTGAAGGGAATATTTAATTTATTTAAGTGATGCCAACGGATTCGGCACCGGCCTTGCGACAGTTATTGGATGACTTCTCTATCCACGCCCGGTTGAGATCAATAGGGCCCAGTCAAATACTGGGATCGTATATTCACTTACTTTTTGGAGATAAGACTACATCCGCGAGCAGTTGAATGCTGGCAGCGGAGCGCGGCCGATCTGGATCGGCGAAGAATCTCTTAAGGACTTACAGAAGTTCATGGAGCAATGATGCAAGTCCCTAGCTAATATTCTGTCGGATCCCGCGGCTGCTTCGAAATTCAAACCATCATCTCGGGAGTTGCGTTCAAGAGCCGTCGTCTTGGTGACCGTGGAGAATCCGGTTTGCTCTTTAAATCACATACTCGCGTGATGTGAGCAATTCAAGTCGTGATTAACACCCGCATCACTCAGATCAAAAAGGCTTGCTTCAACTGTCTCTGGACAAGATACGGAGCCAAGGAGTAGGTCGTGCAGACAATGCAAGGAAAAGTATCATACTTTACTTCACGTGGCAAAGAAACTCAACAAGACGCAGAAAATTGGAAACAGCGAGAGGGAGGCGATTGCCATTTCGCAAACATCTTATTCTGCTTACTGTAACGACGAAACCGAGCGAATCATGCTTTCCATCGCCATCGTCTATATTCTGGACAGTAAAAGTGGAAGGCATGAATGTCAAGCTCTACTGGATCAGGGCTCGCAGTCATCAAAACCTCGCGAAGCGCCTCCACCTCCCTAGTTTACCGTGTCGAACGGTCATTTCCGGTATCGAGGCCACTGACGCGAGTGGTCTGGTACGCAATACGATCCGCGTCGAGCTAGCCTCTAGATGAAGCGGATTCCGTGCCTCCTTGACATTAGACAAAAATTGTCTGACAATAGACAAAACTACCTCCAGCATACCCAGCTTCCAACTCTCACAATCCGCGATTCGCGTTCCACCGCATATCATGCTGGCGGATCCTCAATTCTGCACCCCATGCGATGTGAATCTCATAATTGACAACGGCCAATTGGATATCATGTGTGTGGGGCAGCACAGATTGAGAAAGAGATTACTCGTTCTTATAAAATCGCAATTAGAATGGGTATTGGGTAGATGAATAACATCGAGTCCACACGCAGAGTCGCGGCTATGTATCGTAATCACAAATCAGCAGCTGTCTCAGTTCTGACAGTTGGAGGATATATCGTACAGGGAAGTAGCTCTGTATCCTTGTGAGGATCAGTTTTTTGAGATGATGAGACGGAATTCAAGTGGGCGCTACATCGTTCACATCCCTTTCATTAAATGCATGCACGAATTGGGCAAATTGCGCGCGATGGCGGAAAAAAAGATTCCTAGAACGAAGGCTCGCGAATTTGTCGAGATTGTGTTTCCAATACACGCAATTTATGATGGAATAGAGGATCTTGGATCATATGTCCAAAGTAGATGCGAATTATCACCCGGATTTAATTTTTATTTGCTGCATCACTCTGTCATCAAGGCCACTAATACAATTATCAAGCTACGTGTAGTCTTCGATAGGTCTCCGGGATCCTCGATCCTTTCCTTCAATCCAAAAGGATCTTTTGTCGATTCTAATTTGTTTTCGAATGTATCAGGTCCTCCAAAGCGTGGACATTGAGAAGATGTTTCGGCAAATATTAGTCGCTCTCCTGCAGCGCATATTATGGAAGAAGATCCCTCAAAAACCTATCGAAATCTATTGAACATGATGACATATAGCACTTCATCAGCTCCTTATTTGGCCACGCGCGTGTTGCGGCAGATAGACTTAGACAATAACGCGAAATATCCAGCGATTAGTGACGCGATATTGCGTGATTTCTATGTGGATGACCTTTTGACGCAGATATTGTGGAAGAGGCAACGTGATCAAAGGCGCTCCTACACGCAGCGGGCTTGAATTTGCGAAAATAGAGCTCTAACGAACCCAATTGTCAGGGGTGCCAGGAGTGCGGGTGAGTCCATAGTCGTGGACTCCCAACCCGAGAAGTATTTTCATACATTCGGTCTACGTTGGGAACCAATTCCAGATCAATTAATTATCGAATTAAATGACCCACTAGCCATCCGAATTACGAAGCGGATCAGAAACCGCGAGAATATTCGATTCTCTTAGGTTGTTGGGTCCCGTAGTTTTCCCTGTGAAGCTGCTACTTTCAGTCTGGAAACTGGGGGTGTCGTGAGACGAATCAGTGCCCTAAGATATTTACACTCAATTCAGGGATTACCTAGCCGAGCTCGGATCCCTGAGACACATTACCATTCCTTGGTATGCAGTGGGCAACAATTTTCTGCGACGCATCGAAGAAAGCATACGGCGCATGCGTCTATTTACACGTTGTCGATATTTCGGAAGTCGTGGTTTACTCTGTGCAAAATCATGCATCGTTCCCCTCAAAACGATTAGCTTGCTACGTCTCGAGTTGTGTGAGGCTTTGCTACTGTCGGAGTTGGGAAAGGTGCGTACATCTTTTTGCATCGAGTTCAAGAACGAGATGTACTAGACTGACTCCACCATCACCCTCGCGTGGATAAAGAGTTATCCAAGTCGCTGGATGCGAGGCGATCTTATTATTTATCCGAAGACGGTACTGGCCGCTCGCAGCCAGAAATACGTTACGAGACGTGTTTTGCAAATGTATACAGTGCAATCGGGCGGAATCCAAGGGCACAAGCTACCTGATGGGTCAATTACCAGCATCAAAAGTAAATTCAAACATCCTTTTTCAGTATGGGTGTGTACTACGCCGAGCTTCATCAAGGAACGAGTCCGGAGTAAGAGCACAACCAAGGCCTATCTGTGTGTGTTTGTATGCTTGGCCACCAAGGCATTCCACTTGGAGATGACCACGGATCTCATCACGGAATCGTTCTTGAATTGTCTGAGTCGAGGTCCATGTCGAGAGATCTGCTCCGACAATGGGACCAACTTTGTGGGCGCATGCAGTGAGTTGAGTCGAGTCCGCGAATTCCTCCAAAGGAACGAGAAGTCATCACGCGATCGCGGAGAGTGTTGAATAGCGGTTAAATCAGCCATGCGATACCTCTTGCGCACGATTGGAGAGATTGCCTAAACTCTCGATTGCCCACTGTATCCTTTGTTTTTGGATCCCAAGAATCTTGATCCTTTTACTCCTGGACACTATTGGAGGTCCGACAGTCGACTTATCCTGACGTCACTGACGTCAAGGTCGTCTGTCTCAATTTCAGCTGCTCCAGACGAATTAGCAACAATTTTGATGGCAGCATGACTACCTGCACCAACTCAACAACAAGTGGAAAGATCCTGTACCGGAGACCTTTGAAGTAATAGTTGTGCTCAAGGAGGAAAATCTGTCACTGTTGCGATGGAGATTGGGCCGTGGAATTGCATCCGGGACCAGATGGTGTGACACGGGTGGTGTCGGTGCGAACCAGCACTGGCAATGTGATCAAAGTTTGCATCCTTCCCGTGAATGATTCAGCACCACTTAGACTCGATTAGCGGATTTGCCCCCAGCAGCAGTGGAGGAGTTGAATGCGAATGGCGGACGGTATATTCGTGAGCATTCTCGCGGACAGTAAACAGAAGATCGTTCGAAAAGGTCTCAATCAAAGTTCTTCCCGTTCTTACGACAGCGAGCCGTTGGTGGACTTAAACAAAAAATAATAATCGTCGTCAAGGCCAGCGACAGAGCATTCCAAAAAACATTCGGAGCTCTTCGTTTAGATCTACCAGTACGATTTGCGTGTCATCGAAGAGAGTTTGTATACAAGATGTCTGCCGGGCCGACCTTGGCCCATATCGCAAATCAGGTGTTGTCAGTGATGTTATTGATTACCGCCATGCCCTATTTACAATTAGGATACTCCCAATTAGCCAGGAAGAGAGTCGACCTGGGCAGAGCATATCGTAGTCAATTGATAAATCGAATGAAATCGTACTCCGAGTGTGGGACACGATACTTGTATATGCGTGTGAGACACAGCTCTCTCATAATACATCACCATCTAATTAGTCCATCACGAGAACATTATACCGGCTTTAGTGAACATAGATGTTCCAATATTTTTGGATATCCTGTACATATAAAATGATTTTTTTAACTTAAATAAAATAAAGTACGGTTTATCGAATATTTACAGCTGGTTATTAAAAATGCAATGAAGAAAATTATGATTTTTTATAATTTATTTACTACCGTATGGATAAAATTTTTAAAAGTATAAGAAATATATTGAAGATGAAATATTATCGTTCTTGAATTGTCTGAGTAGGTTTCTCGCATGTCGGGACCCATGTTGAGAGATCTGCTTCAGTTTATTGGAGATATAGATAGATATATCAGCTGAAATTTTCAAAATGTTATGATGAAACGATTAATTAACGTAAAGTTCCGTAAATATAACTTTTTCTGAGCATGGAATAATTTATTTGATAATTTACAAGAAGTTAAAAATACTATATTGTTGATAAATCTCTTTCTAATTCCTTGCTTGTTAGTTTTAAGTTTCTAAATATCTATGTTTATATAGATATTATAATGTTTAAAATTTATTATAATCTCAAGAAGTTTATTGAATAATGTCTGGTTGATTGACGAATAAGAAGAAAAAGATTAATATAAAAAATCATATTTTCAAGAAATATAAGAATAATTAATTTTTTCATTGTTTAATTGTGAAAGATAATTTTTATGTTTGGTTTGTAATGTAAAACTTGTACAAATGATGAGATGCAATCTTTTTCGTCATTACATCAAATGTTATGTAAAAACATATATATGTATGTACATACGCGTATGAAATTTTTTTGTCATGAACCAAATATAAAAAAAGAAAAAAAACATTTGCGTTATTGTTCTAGTAATATAGAAGAATGTATTTTATGCTATCATTAAAAACAATTTAAATAATATTCTCTGTTATCTCATATTCTTCATAATGAATAAAAATACTTGCTAATTTGAAAATGTAGTACAAGAATGAAGAAGAAGAAAAATCATAAGTAGTGCATTGTACTTAATTGCATTAGAGATTGTAAACAACTATTTTTCATATCGAATTAATTAAAAAAGAAGTGCAATCAATTAAAAAAAAAAATATAATAATAGTGTAGAGAAATATTTCAAAACTATATTTAAAATTTAGTATCATTGTTGCGACAAACTTAATATTTCATGTAATCAATTAATGAATATATTTCAAATAAATTAAAAATTGTATTGCAAAACAATTGTACTGCAAATAATTTTTTTTTAAATAAAATTTTTTTTATTTAAAACATGATATTATTGATTAAAGTCAATTTTTATATTTTTTTATTTATTTTTGTATTTATTTTTATATGATGAATAATTAATAAACAAGTTTCTAAAACAAAGATTTATTAGTAATAATATTATTGCTACATTGTACAATACAAGGAATTGATATGTTTAAAGCATTCAATGAAAAAATATAAAAATACTATAAATTTTCAAAATGTATTTTCATTTTAACAGTTAATATATATGTATATTATATTTCTATATATATATAGAAATAATAGGATAATACAAATGGATTGAAAGAATATTAAAAAAAAAAAAAAAAAAAAAAAAGAATTAATTATTTAATATTTCATTGTATTATTCACTAAGAAATATTATACAATATTCTCAAAATAAATTATGAAAATAATTATGAAAATTGTGTATTTAATTAAAGATGAAAATAAAGAATTATTACATCAAAAATCTAAAAAATTTTTTTCAGAAATAAATGCTATGTATAGCATATTAATTATGTAATTAAGTTATAATTAAGTACGAAGAAAACTTTACAACAGTTTTTTGATGGAAAATTATACTGACCATATCATGAAACGTGTCCTTATCATTTGTGGTATCATTGAAGCAATCAAAATTGTTAACGCAAAGACCGGTGCATAGTCAAGTACTTGATTGATGCTCTTAAGGTAAATATTAGAATGCTTGCTGGAAGTAAATGTTGCCTTAGTTTCAATGTCTTCCAAATGTAGCTGCAATGCCTATACCGATTAAGTATGTTAATAATTTTTTTATTGTTCGTTGAACTTTTCAAAGACATGCCAAGGCAAATTTGTTTTGAGAGCTTTATTCGCCCATTAGATACAGCATAAATGAGATCCTTGGAAAACAATCTAGCTCTTTTATTACTTTTGTGTGTTTTTTTTTGTTTGTTTTTTTTACTGTGTTTACGTTGGTAATTTTCGGTGTAAAGTATTTTCAAATAAAATTCAAAGTATCTGATATTTCGCATTTGTCATTAATTTGCTGTACTAATCTGGTATGGTGATTTATTACATTAAATATTATTAATTTCTTCTCTTAAAATCGTTGCAGTAGTTTTTAAAACGATATGTTTTTCAATTTCATTTTGTACTTTTATACTGGTTTACAAGTTGTTTGTTATTAAAAGTTATAATTAATAATTATAATTAATGTGTTTCAGTTTTTTTTTTAATAATTTTCTTTTAATGATATAGTTTTGTAATAGATCGATATATCTTGCTTGTGTTGTATTAAATAATCTATAAATATATTATTTGAAAAATTTATAAAAAAAAATTTATAAAAAAAAACTGCTCTTTATCAATGGTTTTTTGCACAAATATCTTTAATGATGTGCCACTCTATTTATTTTTATCTTTGATCAATTTTAATTTATATGAATATTCATCTTTTTTCGCAGTTATTGTGATAAAATACTAATCGATTATTCGAACGTAAACATTTCAAACGCGATATTTTCTATACGCTGAAATGCTGTTTCTGTTTCTAAAATATGTAATATTTCCGCACGGTCTTTATGCTTCTCTCTGCTTGTATTACAAAATATGCAGCAACAAATATTTGTGCTGCATTCTGAAATCCTTTCAGAGATGTTCTCATCTATAAATTAATATTAGTTTTTATTGAAATTCAAAAATTAGTTATATAGCTGTTACAAAACATTTCTCACCTTTATAAACATTGAGCGACAATTTAGTCTTATGCAACAACGTCATCTTCAATAACATCTTCGACAATGTTATCACCTTCAACAATATCGACGCCTTCGATAATATTTTCGTCTTTAAGAACAAACGTTTTTATGAAAATTATCATCAGCAACATCAGTGACTGGTAGTATCTTGGCTTTCAACAGCAACACCAGTATCCACATTTTGATCTACACTTTTGTTGTCAGTAATATTGGCGTGTCCGGCAATATCTTGGGTTTTATTTTTAATATTATTATATTATATTATATTATATTAAAATATAAATTTATAATATATTAAAATATATTGTTTGTAATTATTTAAAAGAGTTTCCATAAAAACCAAAAATTGTATTTTTTACTCTCTTGATGAACAAATTCAATTTAATTAAGCTACGAATACTATTTCATTATTTTATACAAATACAAGTTACTATTGTTACAATAAAATTAAATGTTTGAATAAAATGTTTAATTTCTGCTATTTATTACTAAAGATGGATTTTCTAAATTAAATATATGCTATGTAATAACAAATGATAACAATATAAGATTAATCGAAAATATAATAAGAAAAATAAGACAAAATTATGAATAAACAACTGTAAAAAAATACATCAGCATAAATAAATTACCGTTTATATTAACATTTCGTTGTTCAACGCAAAAAATGAATTTTGCAATATTGAACAGTAATAATAACAATTTTTGTACATACAAATATAATTATTATAATTTTATTTACTCTTTAAAGAGAATGATACTTTCGTTTTTGTAAAATTCAATATTTACAAATTCTATATTTTGGTGGCAAAGCTGTGAAGCATTTGTAACAATTGATGTGGTATAATTGAAAATCATTGGGCTGTATGAGCGCAACACATGAGCTTCTTTTCCAATTAAATTATTGCTTTTGCGAACTGTAGATATTTCCTTAAAGTAAAAGTCAAATAAAGTAAAGTAAATTCAGTCATAAAAAATTTTAATTTTTGTGTTTTTTTTTTTGCAGAAAACAAGGTAATATATTTGATATTACCTCAAAAAGGTAATATATTTGATATTATAATAGTATAGATCCTATTCGATAGATATAATGATACTATCCGCGTCGCATTAGTTTCACATCAAACATTGTTTGAATGAAGAAAAATGGGAGTAGGGAATGTGTCAGTTTTTGCCGAGATATAGAGACTTAAAGACGAAAGATTATCAGTGAAACAGTGAGGATGAAAATGATTAAACTAAGTTTTTATTCTAAATTATAACCGATTTTATTTTATTGAAATGAATTTATCCCATTTATTTTTTTATTTTTTTATTTCTTAATTTATATTATATATATTTATTTATATTTATATTATTTTATTTATTTTATTGTTTAAGAACCATTAAAACTGTGCACGTAAAATGCACGTTGTGTAGAATAACTTTATACATGTTATATATAATATTTATAATAGTTCAAATAAAAAAACAATCAACTGTGATTGTATGACAAGAAAAAAGCTTTCAGGTGACATAGTGAAAAATATTCGGCGGTTAACCATGTATCATAAGCGCGTTTATAAACGCGTCACAACTTTGATAGTATCAGCTCATTATTTTTTCTATTTAAACTATCATGTTAATTATTAATTATTACAAATTTCAGTTTTTGAAGTATCATTAACAATTGCTTATACATGTTTATATAAGCAGCTGATGCATAACGACATTTTTGCCAGCTGGTTATACTTTTTGGATTGTTTTTAACAACATTAACTAACGCATAAATTTTCAGCTTTGACGGTTTATCTTTTTTTTAATTATTAATTTATATGCGAGGCTGCCGTAGCTCATCTATGGTGCCACATTCACGAGGCTATTATAATGTCATATTTTTGATATAAATAAAAATCAACTATAGCGAAATATTTGACTTAAATCTGTCATTGGCTCCCGTGAAAACGGAACTCCACTTTCTTAGTAGGCTGGATTATTTTCATGTCCGATTTTTTAGAGTATCCTTAAGGCCAGGATATTCATCTTGGCTTTTCGTCCAAGAATCCAAGGATCAGAACGCCCGTTGTAGCTCTTTTTGGGCGAATCTCTGTAACTGCGACCTCTGCTAGGTTTATTTTTGATCTAGCAAGAGAGAGGGCCTGAGTGTAGGTGACTTTTGCGCCCGATTTTGCTGTTAGCAACACTGCAGATGTTCTCAGTGCCTTCTCCAGGCGCGTCTTCTCTTTTTTCCCATTTTTTAGCTTTCCGTGCACTTTTTTTCTTGATGGCATTGTTTTGCTCGTTTTTGCAGATTAGACTTTATCATTTTTTCTCGATTCTATAGGGTTTTTATCGCTGCCTGAGACAGATGCGAATTTCTTTGCCTCCGCAGCGCGTGCTCTGCATCTCTTCTTTGTTTCTCTATAGATTAATCTTTAACTCCTGTTGAAATCCTAGATTGCCGCGTATTTCAGACGGATTTGGAAACGAGTTCATCGGTTTCTTCTTTTATATCTTCATTATATCACGAGACAGTTCTCGCGACCATTGTTGTTCTCATCATAAATAATCTATTCTCTCTTGAATTCAAAAAGTTTCTTATTAATAAGCTCTCTTATGGCCGTCATAAGCGAACTGTTCTCATCCTCAACGTGATGGCGGTATGTGAATGATGATTTTCAATCGGAAGTGGCGCCATCTGTAGCTCTTCACAAATGTCGAGTAGTTGAATCCATTCGAACTCTTTATTCACAATATAGAAAGTACAAGTTAAAGTTAACAAGATGGCCGAATACTGAAAGATTGTAGGATGTGGAACACTGTCCGGTAGAATATTGAAGACTGAAGACTGATGGTTTTAAGAAGACTCACTTACGCGGCTGGAGGAGCCTCTACTTATAGTGTTTTTACGGTGTTTACGAAATTTGCACACGACGCTTCGTTTGAGCCACTTTCTGTTGATGTGGTCTGGTTTCGAAATTAGTCGCGTGGCGCCCTAATTTACACCGGACGATGGCTTTTTTGAAAGCTGCATCCCAAACTCGATGTGACCGTGACAATTGGAGGCACGGTTTACAATTGACTGAAGTATTTCGATAGTTTACTGTTCGAAGTCCTAATCGGTAGTGACCGTTAGTCAGGAAGAAGGTAGCTCAGGTCGACTCTCTTCCTGGCTAGTTGGGAGTGTCCCAATTATGAGTGGGGAAGATGTCGGTGCTGTAATTGGGCATCGACATCACTCAATTCACGATACAGATCCAGGGCGGGCGGGGAGGTGTTTTGATCTAGAAAATTCGATGGTCAAGGTGAATGTTTTGGAATAACCAAAACAAGAGCCTTAGCTGTTTGCTTAGGATCATCGACGCCTCACCGGAGGATACCTTGACCGGAACCTTCTCGAATGTTCTATTTACAGGTCGCGACGACACTCGCGACCATGGTCTTTATCTGATGAGTCATCGGAAAATTTTGGGTGTCACACCTCGCTGTGCTCTTTAAACTCAGAAACTCGAATTTCCTGGCAGAGGTTTTGCATTTGAGATCTTAGCTCTGCATTCTCTAATTCTGCTGCCGATCCAAAAGACAGTTCTTTTGATGACTTTATGGCTGCTTTCAAATGAATAGCAGTTATTCTTAGTCTCCTTTCGTATATTCCTTATAGATGTTTAGACACGAAAGTTATTTCTTTGAGGATCTCGAGCATCAATACAAGAATAGGTCTATATTCTTGATGCTTCTGATATCTTGATATCTTCTTTCACAGGAACGCTACCGTGAGTGTTTGATCGCAAGTGGTGTAAAATCCGCATTGTAATTCAAAATTGCGAGTCTCAATTTCCTTCCTAATAACTTTCATCAGTTGTTTTTTCGCATAGTCCCCGATCATTAAGGACAGTCTCTTTCTAAGTCACAATTTCAGCGATTTTATAGATGTTAATGATGTCGCTTTCTTCTTTTGCCTCACAATTTTGAGAGAATAGTTCGTTGTTCCACCGAGGCGCTGATTGTGCCTAATTATCACGTGTTGTAGAAAAAGTTAGCTCCAATAGAACTACCAAAAGATTTCTGTCGATTAGTACCAAGCTACGCTGTTTGTACAGGTTCCTCTTCCTTCGATATTTCCTTCTTTCTTCACTCTTAGTTCCTCCACTTGATTTTTTTTTTATAGAGTTTATATTAGATTTCATGATCGTTTGCACGAGTGAGTCTAAATGTTCATTCGACTAGATCCGCCTTAAGACTACTATGCCTGAGGCAGAAAGGAAGACTAGGTATTTCTGGGTTGGCCGTTCGTGGCCGATGTATCTACCGACTTATCCTCTGTGTGGTGTTCTCTGAGTGCTCTTCACTGGAGAGTGTTCTCTTTGCTGCGCACAAACAGAACTATCTTTATCTCCACTTACTCGATATTGTCAGGCACATCCAACTGGAATGAAATCTGAAATCCCTGTGTATTAGAATTGCGACCTCTCCTCTGGAATTATCATCATTGCAATCGCCCAATGATAATTGATGATATTGTAATTTGTTAAAGAAACTTCAATTCCAGGATTAATTAATATATTTCTTAGAGTAAGGCAATACCAATATTGTTTTCTTTCAGGAATAAATCAAATTTTAGTAACTTGTTATCTAGTAAACAAGCATTTCATGATATGATGCTGAAGTTGATAAGAGAGCCAGTTATTTATGAAAAAATGAGCTGGGCAGTTTGAAAATTTCTATTTTGTCAGAAAAGAACGACGCAGCTAGCTTGAGTTTTAAGGATTTAAATCTACTTTAATACTTTTTTAAGGAAAAAACACTATGCCTTTAAATAGGTTATTCATGTTATTGTTATAATATCAGAATCAGATTTTGTTACATTTGCGGGAAGGAGAGTGAATTCGCTTTATTCCTTTCGATATTTCACTATTTGTTCTTGATATATTGATATGCTTGAAGATATTATTAGAAGTACTCATAGAAGTTCCTGAATAATATATTTGTTGACGTGAAGCTTCAGACTTCTTTCTGATATATGCCAACAGCCTTGAATATTCACTGAAATTTGCCGTGAGTTCGCTACTACAATTTGCATGTTTCATGTAGTAATAGTAGTTTGTTGCACTTTCTCGTAGGATGTGCCTTTTTACACTTGATATACTTTGGGCTCTTAAAACAATTACTTTGATATGGCCAAAAGCCATGATAGTTATAATGTGTGTATATAATTGTATATAGTTGTGTGTATCCTCTAGTTTTTATGAACCAGTACACTAGGCATTGGAACAAGTTTTGGAGATGATAATAAATTTGATATTTGACGAAAATATAATTTTGTAAACAGAATTATTTCTAGCTGATTTTAGAGAAATATAGGATTTAAATTCATTTTTTTCAATTCGTCGATAATTACCTCAAAATTGATGTTTAAAAAATCTTTTAAAATCACGGAGATTGATTTTTTATTAGATAATGGATACGTATGAAATTTGATTCCTGCCTTAATGAAAATTTTTTTAGTCTCAGAAAAAATTTTAATATCCTCAAAGTAGAAACGAATTTGATTCGTCTTTACCTAGGAATTTAATAAAAGTATTTGCCAATTGACGATTTTAATTCCTTATTAAAATTTACTATATCTTGTAGTAATTTTGATATAGATTGGTGGTGGTCGAATTGATTTCAGAGCTTTGTTTGTATTAGTGTAGTGTTAATATCTGCCTTATTAGTGTCTAAGTCTATGTTGCTATTTTTATTGGTATAATTATTATTATCATTATTATTGGTATTATTATTATTATATTCTCATCAGAAACATATTTGGAGAAGGTATCAGAATGAAAAATCTATTGCTAATAGATAGATGTCAGAAACTTTAGAGCTTTTAAACGCTAGCAAGGATGTTATGAAGAATAATATTTTTTTGGTTTTTTCGAGCTATTCATTTTTGTGAAGAAATCGATAGATCAAGATAGATCAAATCAGTGATTCATCTGTAGTGGAATTTAACAATGAAATCACTGACAGCAAAGCAATTTCAATCTCTTGATGGAGATTAGAATCCTCAGATTCTTCAGAATTTAGATGAATGCCAAAAAGTGTTTGATTGATCTTCCTGTTTTATTGGAGCCAAACGATGGTTTAGAAAAGAGATGTTTTAACGTTTGTGATAAATTAGGAGAAAATCACTTGAATGTAGCACTTCTGACGACATCATATCGCACGAAACTGAATAGAATGATTCAAGATCTATTTATAGAGATTGTCATTCTCACAGTCCAGTTGGTTAAGGTAAGATTCATATTTTTGCGAGACATGATCATAGACCTGCAATATACTGAAGTTTGGGTGCTATAGCCGGACGACTGCAACCTCTGAGAGAGCCACATATGCTACGTTGAGGATAGAAATTGAAGAATGAATCGATGTGAATTGAGATAGAATTCTTGAAATGTCAGGTGCTATTCACTGATAATTTTAGACAATTGATATTTTGCTATTTTATGAATTTGTTTATGTCTTATTTTTGTTAGATGATTAGGTTTGTTATTTAACAATATTTTTAATTTTCGAAATGATTTCGCTAATGATGTTTGTTCTATTATTTGATACATTGGCATTGTTTTCTATGCAATGAATCGTTGCATAATTTAAAAATACTTTTTTGATCCAATTCGAGTCTTTGTTGTAAAATAAATAGATATAAATGATTTCCTAATTATTTTACTGCGAACATTTTTCTTTGTATGGAAGAGTGAATGTAATTAATCCTGCAGCTAAAAAAATGGTTAGCATTACGATTAATATTAATTTATTCACCTAATATTCTTCATTATGTGAGTATTTTTTGAAAATATTTTACGTATCTATACAATATCCTTTGTACGTTGTATAATTTGTCTAAAATCAGTCGATATATGGACCGTTTATTTTGAAAGTGCAAGTCTATTTTTTGTTGTTTCGAGAAAATTAAAGATTAGTATATTATTCAATTCAAAAATATAAATTAATTATGTCAAGTCTGACAATGTTTCTACTAATTTATCAATGTGTAATTTGATTATATAAATTTCTTTCAGACGAATTTAACTAAAATAATATATATTTACGGACTATAAATAGACTTATACCATTTTCATAATTAGTCAATTGTAAAAATCATTTAATTTCAATTATGAAAAATTAAATATCAATTAAAATATATTTTGTATTAATTCAATTTTGTTTATAAATAATAACAAAGAATAAAATAAGAACATTTATTTTTTATTTTGAACATTAATTATATTTATATATTGTTAAACTTAATATAAGATATTGATATTATTTATATATATATTATGCTCTTTATGTGGCAGTGCTAATTCAGCATTTTTCAAGTGAACATCATGGCTTTCTACAAGAATTGCTTTTTCTTCATCATTATTTATTGTCTGAATTTTCATGTTGAAGAATTTTGCATAGATATCTTTATGTGGTGGAAATCTTGTTTAAAGATTTTCCTGTATGTCCATTCATTAACTAAAGTTAAGTTATTTTCCTTATATTTTTCTAAGTACAAATTAAACATTTTTCTTACGTTTAATTCAGAATTCAAAAACATTCGTTCTGGATTTTGGGATCGAGTTTAATGATTTTCAAATGCCAGAAAACTTTTTATATGTTCTATCACTAAATTTGTCGCTAGTTCACTAGTTCTTCTGCAAGAGCCACTCATTTGTCAACGCATTTCTTTTGGAATATTATGTGCTTTTAAAATATGATCAATTCTAATAGATATATTAAAAGTATTAAAGAACTTTTTACATACTAAAATGTTTCCATGAAAAATGACCAAGTAAAATTTATAAGTATAAGTCCTCAAAGTGCCCGAATAATTTCTTGGTCTTCTTTTATTTACAGTTACGATGAACATTACAATAGAAAAATACGTTTTGCTTATTAAAATCATCTATATTCTAGAATTGATCAAAAATTGTTTTACGTTCTGTTTCATTAACATGTTTTATACATTTCTTTAAACAATTACAATTTTTGGATTCAAATTTTTTTACTGGAATAAATTTATCTTTTTTTATACAATATTTTTGTCCGGCATTTCATTTAATTTTGCTTATTCATTGCGCATATTTTCTTTTATTTTTTTTTGCAGAATAGAAATTTTAACTAACAATATTCTCAATTGATGAAGATTTTACTTCTATAATTCTTCTTTTCTTTTTATGTTTTATTAAATACGTATTTTTCTTAGTGGAATTGTCTTCATCCTCCGATTTTAAGATTCTTCTTTTATTTATTATATCATATATAAATGGATATATCATGGGTTTTATTTGTGTGGGAATTTATTTATAATTAAATAAAATAAATATTTTCAATTGTAAAATAAAATAATATTTATTTAATATTTCTTCTTACTTATTAAATTATCCATTTTTGGAAGAAAATAAAATAAATAAGGTTATCTTTAATACTTAAAATAAAACAAATATAACCAGGTGACCCTGCCACTTATGAAGTATATATATATAGAAACTCAACTTAACCACTTTCATAATTAATCGCTAGGCAATTTCTTTTATTCACCAATTTTAAATTGAACAAATCATTGGCATTTTTAAAGATATTAAATATTAACTAGTTATAAATAAAAAGTTTACTGGCTATTTTTATATGCAAGCTTATTTATTAATCGTTTAGCATCGGTTTTAATCGTTCTAGAGTTTTTTTTAAAGTACATTTCATTGGTGACACAGTCTCTTTTGAAACTTTTTTCTACACCATTCAATATGGATAGCCAAAGAAAGCATTTGTGACATGTTATGCTTTAAAAAAAATAATAGTGCAAATGATACTGCAGACGAAATTTATTGACTGTTTATAGGAATGGCGTTACCGCAAGACCGCAACAGACGCATAACAATTACGAATACGGATTTTATCAAGGCCATTCTCGCTGAAAATCAACGATATTCCAATAACATTCCCAAAACATGCGGTACATAATGATCTGATCAGGATGGGATATGTTAATGGATGTGAAGTTTAGGTTCTACAACTATTGAAGAAGGCCTTATGAATCGCGTCTCTATATGCGATTTGCTTCCCCAGTGAAGGAGATCCTTTCTTAAAGAGGTTTGTCATTGAAGATGAGACTTGGATTTTATATCAAAACGTGCATCGAAAACCCACTTGATCAATAAATCTTCAATTGTCACCAAGCCTGGATTTCAGCCAAAGAAAATTCTTTTGTCTATTTGATGGGACTAGAAAGGTATAGTGTATTAATGCTCTTTTTTCAAGATCATCAAAACCATTAATTCTGCTATCTGCTATTCACAAATACTGCAATCAGTTTGATAAATTGAAAACCACCAGAAAAAATAGCAGATAAGGCATCGTTTTTCATCATGATAATGCAAAACTGTATGTTGCATTGTCTGTAAAAGAAGAGCTATTACAGTTTGGGACGTTCTACCGCATTTTTCATACTCCTTAGATCTTGCTCTATCCAATTGTTACTTATTCCTATTATTAAAAAAATTCTCTATATGATAAATGATTTCAATCTGTAAACGAGATAAAAACAAATAAGTCTCAAGAATTTGGAAAGAGGGAATAATGAGGTTTCCTGAGAGATGGAAGAAGATGATAGAGAAGAACGGTTCATAAAACGCAATAAATCAATCTTAAACAACAAATATCGTATTCATTTCGTATCAAATAAAAAGAAAGGAACTTACAGAATACCTAATATATTTGCTTTACTGATTATACTCTTGTTTTTTAATCCATATTCATTTGAAAATATTTTTTGTGTCAGATGGGTCAATTTCTAAGTATTGTGATTCATAGAATAAAAAAATCATAAGCATGTTTTATTGATCTGTCTTTATTCATTGTCAATAAATCATTAATTCAGATGTACAAATAAATAACAGACACATGATAAATGATTATCAATCAAGGTTGAGGCTATTGTGTCGCCAAATATCAAGTCATGTAGTAATGGCGTTTATAATAACAATTACATCTCTAAATTAATAATTTTATGATCAGATTATTTTACTTTTGAACATCTATTCAAAGTAGATCTTCTGCCATATTAAATTCTTACCTGCTTGTTGTTGGTTACACAATAGTTTCCAAAATAGATGTATAAACATGTTTATTCGTCGACAATCCAAAAATCCTGGATCTATCAATATATTGGTGTGAAAGGATGAATATTTGAACTTGTTTTAGTTGGATGTAATATTTTTTATGGAGAGACACGCTGTCTTTGTTTGAAAATTATTTACTATAGAATTGATTTTTGACTATACTTGATTTATGGTATTCACAATCCTATCTAATTCTTATTTCTACTGGTGTTTTTTGATATACTAATTTTTCGACAATATAATTTTCCTTACAATATAATTGATCCAAAAAATAATCACATTGCTGTTTCGTATCTCTGCTATTTCTTATATAAACATTGAAGATTATACGGTATTCTGCAGACTTATTTGTAACATTTTATAAACATAAGCCTTGTGTATCTTTCCAATTGTCATTTTTAGATTTACTAACAACGAAAATCGATTCAAGTGATGCAATAACACGTAATATAATTTGTCATATAATGAATGCCATTTGCATTTTTGAACTCTATATTGAGTAATTGAAAGATTTGTTAATTTTTAACAATCTGGCGTTTTTTTCTAAAAAAAGTACGGCAATTATATAAAGCATTACTATTATAGCATATTAGATATTAACGTATTAACATTTTCAATTTGATTACTGGATATTTAATAATTATTTCCATTATTGATCTTTAGACTTTTTGATCTTGTTTCAGTGAAATCTACAAACTGCTTGAATATAAGCCTTTTTAATATCGTTTAATAAATGGATGATAAATGTATTCATATGATATTTACGCGATCAGATTTCGTATTTTTCCTCATTAATTTATTATTTATTCCCCCCAAAAAGAGAAATGAGTATAATCATAAGCGAGCTACAATCCCAGATTTTAAAAATTGAATTCAAAATAACTAAATTATATTATTTTCTGATTACTGTAGGAAAAAAATTATTGAAATGTATTAAGACATATATTTCAGTATTCTAATACCAATACTAATAGAAATAGCAAATGAATTTATTGTCAGATTTGTTAATATTTATCTAAAAATAGGATTTTGTTATTTATAAATCAAAATTGAAGAACAAAAAATTAAATATCATATTCTGTAATTTATAAGCTCATCCATTTACATTATGTAGAAATGAATGTGAATAAAATTATTTAAATCATTAAAGGAGAAAAATATTATAAACTAAAAATTTGCTCTATTTGAGTTCATATATAAATGCGAAATTATACATTATATAATAAAATAGTATTAAAATATATAAAATATTAACTTGATATTAACAGATAATTCATTATCATTTTCATTAATGAAAATTACAACGACAAATATATCAATATCATATATTATCGCTTGTTGATAATGTGACGCAAATAGAATATTCACATTAATAAGAATTTAATCAATTTAATTAAGCGTCTATAAATATTAATTTATATATATACAAATATACATGAACATCTATAAACTCTATTTTACCAGATTTATATGAAATATGTATATAACATAATTTGGATCAAGATTTTAAAAAAATAATGAGGTTAGAATTACGAAGATTCCGTTCTAATAAATCTTCTGAAACACTTGAACAATACATTTCTGCAATATTTAACAATATTTGTTGCAAAATCTCAACGATTGGTTATTTATTCTGACGTATTACATAACACGATTCTCAATATAGATATTTATTACTAATGATAATTTTGTTTGCTCATATAGTTATAGAGAGAACTCCTTAGTTAGTTAGATATGTCACAGAATATATTGAAGAAAAAAAAAAAAAGATTGTCATTTATTATAAATTGTAAGCTATTGAGAAAATATCATTAAAGTGATGTCTATTAAAAAATAATAATTTGATTGTTTTTTGTGTTTTCTTTCGCATAATTTTGTCATATTCAATGCGAGCAGACATTGTTGTATTCAGAAATAAATTTTGTATTATTTTTTTGTGTGGATTCTTCTTCATTTCCATAATAGGTTGCAAAACATACATGAATTCGTGAGAAGACGATTCAAGGTTTCCTCAACAGAATAAAAGAGAAAAGAATAAAAATATTCTATATTAAATTCACCCTTAGAGAAAAAATGTAGATGTATTAGATCAACTGTATTAGAAAAATAAAAGGCAAAATTACATTCTGATTGAGAAAATTTATAAGCAATTTATCAAAAAGTAAATGTAGGATAATATATAAGTTTGATAAAATATAATAAGATCGTTCTTTGGATGAGAATAAAATAAAATTCAAAAGTCAAAATCAAAGCAAGAAAGAAAGACAAACAAAGAGAAACCAATAATAAGAAATTAAGCAAGAAGTTATCATTGAAGAAAAAATGTGAAGTTCACTTGTTAATTTTCGCTAATAAAAAGACACTTAATCATCAAAAATTCACCAGAAATTCTTTATTTTTTAGAGATTTAGTTTTTTTTTAACATTGCACGAAATATTTTCTATACACATTACTATCATTGTTAAAATTATATTCTTAATGATGGTGATAATGATATTATTGATAAAAATGAGGATACAGAATTAATTATAAATGATTTTATTATATCTGATGGATGGAAAAATTTAATTAAATAGAAATATAAAATAAAATAAAAATGTATTCAAGTATTATTAAAAACTTTGAAAATTGAATTTTAAAATAAACAATATGAATGGAGTACAATTTATCAGAGAATAAGCTAAGAACTGTAAAATTATGAACGAAAGTAATAAATATATCTGAAAACAAGGCTTGAAGTTTTATTTGAACATTACAACTAATAATGAAATGTAAGAT
This sequence comes from Apis florea, assembly GCF_048593485.1. NCBI lineage: Eukaryota > Metazoa > Arthropoda > Insecta > Hymenoptera > Apidae > Apis > Apis florea. Next base: position 120,182 of record NW_028256783.1, on the reverse strand, counting down.
TTATTAAATAGAAAATGATAAGTAGTAGAAAAAAATGTTAATATTAAATATATTATCAGAAAATAAACAGGAGCATAAAAGAAAATGAAATAGTAACGGTTCAACAAAAATCTTTCATTCAAATTCAATTTCAATTTTTAGAAAAATTTTTTAAACAAATATACATTATATTCAAGATAACTATGTCTAATGAATATTGATTACTTTTATATTTCATCAAAAGTAAAATCATATGTAAAGCATGAAAATAAATTGATATTGCAATTTAATCGATTACGATTAGAAATTATTACAGCGGATTTATTATTAAAATTATATAAGAAGCTATTAGGAAGATTAAACAATATAAAACAGAAACATAATGAAAATATGATGTGACTTTATCAAAGGATTATAAAGGAGTTCGCATCGAGAATTCTTCACAGCAATGAGTCAATGATAGATATACTTCCAGGCAGAATAGTTGAAATAATATTTCATTAAATTTATTTCATTATATTTTCTTGTTAGGATATTGCGAATTCGTGATGATGAAGCAAGCATATATGGCTATCGTAGATGAAGAAATAACATTACGTTTAATATATTCTGCACAATTTTGTGTAATTTATAAAATTATTATCAATCTGAACATATATTACAATGTTATTAAAACGAATTGAAGGAGAAACATGCAAGATTTCTAAAAAAAGAATTGATATCTCTTCTTAATGAAGTAAATTTAAATATATTACAAAATGCATTGTTTATGCATGATGGAGAACCGACCCATTTTTATAGTAATGATAGAAAAATTTTAAATGAAAAATTCAACAGGAGATAAATCGGTCGTGAAGAACCATCGAAATCTCATGACTTAAATCCGCTAGATTTTTGTATTTGGAGTTACATAAAGAATTTAGTGTATAAAAATGAAATAGAAAATGAAAATAACTATTGAATGTGAGAATATAAAAAATAATTCAAGATTAATAAGAATAATTAAAAAAAAAAATTTGTGAAAAGGATATCATTATGTATTGAAGAAAATGGACAACATTTTGAATATTTGATATAAAAATTAAAAAGTAAGTATCAAAAACAATTCAATTACTATTAATATTAATTTTCTCTTCTTTTTGTTTTATAGTAAAAAATAAAATTATTTAATTTATAAAATATTTAATGATAATGGTAACCATAAAGTGAAATCTATGAATCTACGAATGCATGGTAAGCAAAATTAAAACAAATTAATTATTTTAAATATTAATTATATGTTAACTTTTGTTATTTAATCCATATGTCGTGTAGGCAAATTAAATTTTACACACACTATATCACACAATATTCGGATCTTATACTGATGAACCATTTTTATTATGATATAATTTTTAAACATTTCCTATTTTACATAATCATGTTAATAAGCGAAAGGGTTAACCATTACCATTTATGGACACCGCATTTCTATTTCAAATAAAAATATGCATAAGATCTATTTTTCATCGATAATTTTTATCATTAATACTATTCTTCAAATAATTTCAGAAATTAAATAGATAAACATCTGGAAATCTATGCTGGCCACTCTATTGGATTTCCACAATCGATCCATCTGTTGTTAAACTTTTCACTTAAAATTTTTCTGATGTTACTATAAAAATGAGCCGATTATGCTTTTGCATAAACCATGCATTTTGTAATATATTTAAATTTATTTCGTCAAGAAGATCGGTATCAAGAAATAAAGGCTTATTAATTTATTGTTTTATATACCCAGTCATACATTTATTGAAAATTGCTTTTGAAAATTTTAGTGTATTATAGAATATATATGAGAGTTTTCAATTGTTTTCAATCAGCCTATATATGGGTATTATGTGTATTAAATATCCTCTCTTATGAATATGTCTTTGTCTATAAATAATATGTTTAATGAAAATTATATTTTCATTATATTTTCTTTGTATTTCTAAAGAAAATAAAGAAAATAAGATCTTTGTATATAATCGGCTGGAGCTTAATACTTGCATTTTTTTGATAAGATTATAAGAATATAAACCATTTTTCTTCAATATTTTCTAGAAATATAACGAATTTTTTATATTCTTGTTATTTCTTTGATATTAGAATTAGGATTATCTTTTATCCTGGAGCACTATTTTTTCTGTAACGGAAGTTCTTGATTTTTCTGGATTAAGAGTATATTTGATTAGTAGCATGTGTTCTTAATTGTTTTTTCATTCGGTATTTAACAAAATAAAAAATGTTTTGCTTACATGATATTTTTTATATATAATATTATGTTTCATTGTTTTGTATACATAATTTTCATCCGCTTTTCTGTAAATTTCAAACATGTCAGTCATTTTTAAAATTATTAATACATACGTATAATTGTTAATTGTAAGCGTGAAAATATTTTGTTAATATTTAAAAATGTTTATTACAATGTTTATTATAATGTTTATTACAAAGTTCTTAAAAATAAATTTATTATAGTTAACTATAATTGTAAATATGTTAAAAGTAAATTATAAACATGTTAAAAAATAAACTAAATATTATTTAATTAATATTGGAAAATTATAATATTGAAAGAATGTTATTATGATTTAATGTTCGAATATAAAATTTTTGAACGATAAATTTGTTTTAAAACGACAAATATTTTGACAACAAATCATTTTAATATATCTTATTCTATTATACGAATGTATTCCTTAATATTTATTAGATAATAAAGAATTTATTATCTATTCTTTATTATTTATTTATTGCGCAAAATAAGATTGTAACAAAAATAAATAATGATACAATATGAATATGTGTATAAAACTGGTAAGTATAGTAAGTATTTAGTTCTTTTTCATATTTTTTATTAAATTTTTTATTTTATTCAAATTTTAATCATTAAAATTATTTCATATTATTATTCGTTAATATTTTCTTCGAAATAAAATTATTATTAGAAACAAGTTTGTGTGGAGAATTATTTTCGAATGATTATTATTATTTTTGAATAATAATAATTGATAATAAATTCAGACACATATACAAATATTTTGTTTCATTGCGTTAAATTTTATAAGAAGCGAAAAATATCGCGTGAAATAGCGAGGATATAAAGAGAAATAATGTTTATAATATTTTAACAGTTTGATGCTATTAAATAATTAATTTTTAATAATTTCTTTTGCATGTGATTAATTAAAAATAATAATAAAAAAATCGAATATATGAATAAAAAATATAAAATATAAAAAGAAAAAATGATCAATGCATCAATTTAATTTTTATAAACGAAAGATGAAAAAATGTTAAAAAATTAGAAAATAAAACTTTAAAAAAAAAATTCAAAAGTGTACTTTACAATAACATGAATAATACTTTAGAGAATGAAGTGAATTTTTTTCAATATGTGTTACGTGTTATTGATATCAAAAAAATTTACAATATAAGTATTTTATATCATTTATGGCTATTAATGTGTAAATTAAATACAATTTTCCACTTTTTTTCGTTACTTTTCTTCAGTTCAATGATCTAAAAGTAAAAAAAACTAAGTATGAGTGAAATAAAGATAATCGTAATCATCATTTATTGGCCGAAGTTCATTAACGTACATTAATTTGGGTGTGAAATTTTTCAAAAAAATTTGATTCAAGATTAATTAAAAAATTTATTTTTTTTTTAATTTTAATAGTATAATATATATAAAAATGCATTCAGTTTTTATATTATTTTTATATTTAATATTTAAAATATTTATGTGATGGAAGAAATTATTTAAATATGCAAATTGAAAAAAAATTTTTTATACATTTAATACATTTAATCTTTTTGATTCAAAATCTTATAGAGTTTTGATTAATTATTATTTTAAATCAAATACTGTATCAATCATCGTAGCCAAATATCGTGGAATTTGTTGTAATTTATTCAAGATTTTTTTAAAAATAAATTACATAAATTTAATTTAATTTGGGTAGTTAAAAATTTTTTCATTTTTTAAAAATAATAATGTACATTAAATAGTAATATTTTTACGTAAACTGCGTATAAAATTATATTGAAAATAAAAAATAATCTCTTGTATATTTAAAACATTGATTATCTAGGGATTCCGCTATATAAGCGACATTTGCAATACGGTATGCATGCCACGCACCCAACCCAGCTTTCTCATTCTACTTAAAATGCTTATAACTCATTAATTAAGCCTTATCGAATATATGTGTATATAAACTTTTTCATCGTTTTGATATCTAGAGTCCATTCTCCAAAAGTGTCTCATATTTTTATAAACACCTTGTATATTCCATATCCAATACATAATATAATGTATTGATAAGATGAATAAAATAAAAGTTTAGAATTGAGTTTCAATAGATTGCATATAATTATATAATTGTTCTGTCGAGTACAACATCCCATCATCAAATCTTCTACGGTATCTCGATATTGAACTTGATAAGTACTCATGATCGATCCTTAAAGTGTTATGACCATCGATGAGATTTCAATGAATCCAAAGATGTCTGTAAGGCAAACTGGAGTCCATGCAATGGTTGGTCATAAGAAATGACCATCTAATAGTATTACATAGTTTTGAACCTTTCGATCCATACGAAACTCCTAGAAATATCATTGCCATGTTTGATTAAAAAGAATATGGCTTTAGAGACATAATGCAATGGATGATAGCTTGGCATTACTAACCGATTAAGTGCCTGAGTTAAATGTCCGAATCTGTGGTTTCTTTTATAATGAGCAGGATTATTATAGCAACAGCTAGTCATCAGTAGACTCAATTCACATTCTTTAGCGGATAAATAATCCGATGCTTGGCAAATTTTTCGCAATAATAAGAAAAGCTGACATCAAAGGATCAAAAAGCGATGTCGCTATGAATGCTTAGTCATCAAAATCCAGTTATCCTTATGATAATCTTGATATCTCTTGCTGAAAACTGTTCAAGTTTAATCGATAGATCGTACTTTCGTAGTCTCTGTACATACTAAACATCTAGATCAAGTCAGCTTTTGCTCTAGGTAAGTTTCTGTCTTCTCTAAGCTGGCCTTAGAATACTTGCGTTATTTTTTCATAGATATACCAACTTTCCGCTTGGCTCTAGAATACCGAAATACGTGCTCCATCCAACTGTGTAAGTAAAGAAATGAAAGCGATATTTCATCAGCGATGTTATCATCTTTCACTTATACTATAGCTTTTATGTCTTCTTATAATACTAGACTAGAGTCAAGTTTAACAAGGATCTTCTCTCCTTGCTAATTCTTCCAAGCCTATTCCTTTGGCAGTAGTTTCACTAGAAAATAAATAGAGATAGAGGGAATCTTATTAATCCATTCATACACATTATTAATTAGATGACGAAACATTTAGCTATTTAATGCTTATTAACATACTTATATATATTTAATAGCCAGATGATAACTGCAACAGTGAGATGAAGATGAAATAACCAATCTTTGCATATGCACCTTAAACAATAAAAAACAAACAAATAAGAAAAAAATATATAATACGAAATAAATTAAATGTTCATTCAATAAGGAATTAAATTTAAAATATTAATTTGAATGATGGATGTAAAGGATAACATCATTCGTTAGGTGACATTATAGCAATAAAATAATTAATAAATGAATAAATTATATATATCAAATGTTAAAAATGGATCTATTTGAATAAAATATCAAATACTAAAAAGAAAAAAAGATATAGAAATCTCGGTTATAAAACATAAATGTCAGAATTTAAAATCATAATTTGAAGCTACCTACTGTTATTAAAATCAATTAAAATCAAACATAAATAAAACAAATAATATTATAAATAAATAATATTAATCAATATGAAAAAATATTTACAACTTATTAAAATGGCTACCATCGAAATTGTAAAAAAAATATTACTCTTACGGTGATTCGCGAAGCTTGTGAATATGTTTAGGAACATTATAATCTTTAAATTGATAATATATTTCGATCTAGGCCTAGAGACATTGTCAAAAAGATTTTATAATTTTTAATATTAATCGTTGCAGGGCATCGATCATCAATTTTTGGCATTATTTGCCGACCATCTATGATTATATTAGAAATCATCGCCATTTGATGTTCTCAATTTATTCTTTTGAAGTAAGATGGGATATAATAATAGATATTTGACACCTTTTTTCTGCCATTCGTAAAATAATTCTTATCTTTATGACGGATATAGATCTGATATGAAAAATCACAAAAATTCTTTCCGACTGATTCAAGGTCTACATTAGTTTTTATTCTTAGTTCCTTAATTATTACTGTTTCTTTATTTCGTTTGGGAATTTCTGCCATGACCAAATTAAGTAATTCATCATGGCTGCGGATACGCTCTGTTTTGTTGTATGTGCACTGACCGAGAATATGCGCGAGCATGTTATGTTATGTGCATGTTATGTATATTCTTATGTTATGTGCTCGGCATTTTCTACAAAACACATTCGTTTGGGAAATGGCTCTGTTCATTGCAACTCTGTTCCCTGTAATCCAAAGAACTGTCGGATATCTCGATGGTTTTAACAGTTGGGTTATAGTAGAGCTATGTATTTTCTATTTTGTCATTGATAAAGTTATGTACTGTTTTCACTTGGACGGTACACGTTTCCAATATTTTAATTCGCTTTTGTCTTTTATTTATCGACTGACCAGCTAATTAAGTCTGACTGCTTTTGTTTAAATCTATTTTCTAATCCGAGAATCATTTGTCCATGCGAGAACTTGAATGATGATTATTAAGCAATTATAATTGTTATAGAATTAATTAAAGTTCACTGAAATTTTATTTGTAATTTTATTATTGAACGTTGCCAGCAGCATCATTATTTCATAGTTGGTATCTATTTGTTCATCTTCGATACGCACTCTTCAAATGTTTTGTAACGCAATTACATATAATTAAAAATATATTCGTTCAGCTAAATCCGCATATTTTATTTATTGTTTATCACTGCAGAACCAGTCAACAATAATCTCTTTAAACTGAAGTTGATGCATATAATCTTCAGCTTTAGAAACCTAGTTTCTCATTCCACTTGCCCGCATAAATAAAGCCGATAATAGTAGACGCGGATGAATGAAGAATATCCTCGAAGATTACTGTCAAATTGTCTCAACATTTTCATCGATGCCACCTCTGCAATTAAAAATAATAGGAATAGGTGAAGAGTAAATTCACTTTCTGATCTTTTAACACTAGCTTCTTTCTGCTTATGGCGTGTAATTAATTTATCTCAGTCCAGGGAATGAATGTAATTCCCAAATATCTTATTCGTGTTTTTACACTCGCAAATGAAATATACTCTCTACTATTAAAATACAGCTTGGAATCTTTCACATAATAAACACCTCTAATAATCAATACATCAAAGGGCAAGACATTTAAATATGGACATATTTAGGATAAGATAATTCTTTGTTATTCTTAAGATATTCCTGATCAGGAACTAGTATTAAATCATTGGCGAAGATCAAATAAGATATATTTTATTCCTCATTATTTATTTTATATTCAGGCTGTTTCTTCAACGCAAAGAGAAGTGGTTTTAAAGATATATTGAAAAGCAGAGAGATAAAAAATCCTCTGCTTCCGTGTTGCAGATGAATTGATCCAACTGCACTACAACCACGCCTTCTTGCACTTTATTTTGCGTAAAGATTTCGGCGAGGATATGTATACATTATTATAGTATCTTTTTTCTGATGTAAAAGCTTTTTGACAAGGGATACTGTGCAACTGTGCCAATTATATATATATATAAATTCAATATCGATATAACAGAGAATCGATTGTGAGAGGACGATAATTCTCGCATTTGTTATTGTCTTTCCTTTTTTAAGAATCAACACGATTCTAAGAAATAGGCTGCAGCTCAGTAACTATTAAAAGATTATACAACTTCCTGAGAATATTTACTATTCCTTGTGGGATTGTAACTGACATTTTTTTTTCAAGGCCAGGAATAGTTATAGAATCCATTTTAGTTTTGAATAATTCGAACTCTCACGTTAGATGACTGTGAGAAGATCACTGAGAAAAAGATATTCCTTCAGATCGTTCAAGTCAGACAGATCTCTGCCTTCATATTTCATAATTCTTATATATTTGCTTTATATTGACTTGAAGGGAAAATTTCTCTTGTACCCACTGCAAACATATTTGACAAGAAAAGTCCTTATATAAAACTGATGTCGCTGATAGATCCTTTTCCGCGATCCTCTTCTGTTGGTTCTTCTCCACTGGTAGACACAACACCAATTGGTCATACATGATTAATTTCTTCCAATATGGTGTTACTAGTGCCTATACAGATGATGCAAGGAAGAGCATGTAGTTAGAAGACGATTTCTTCGGATATCGAGATGCTTGTTATATTAACATAAAGAAATATTTTATGAAGTTTTTGGGTTATAGAAATTATGACATTTATAATTATGACATTACATATGTTCATAAAAGAAATTTTTTTTGTCTTCTTTAATAATTGATCACTCTTTCATTGAAAAAACTCTTTTTATTAGTATAAAAAATTAAAATATTATAATTTTAAATAAGAATTTATAATAAATCAAATTAAAGTAACTTCTTTCACTAATTTAAAAAGTCTTAATATCATAATTTCAAAAAAGAATATTAAAAAATTGGCGAAAGAAGAGGCAAGAAAAAACTTTTATCAATAATTCTTATTGACTTGCTAATAAAAAAAAAGCAAGAGAAAAAGTAATAGAAAAACGTATAAAAGAATAACATATAAAAAATGTATAAAAATATGGAAAAATTATATAAATCTTTGAAAAACGATGGTGATCAAAACTACAAATAACAATAAAAAAATATTACTAAAAAATCAAGTAAAAAATTATTAATAAATGTACATTATAAAAATAAATCAGAAAATGTCTTATATTTAATGTGGTTCAAAATTTAAACAAGATGAATAATGAATTCATCTTATGCATGGGAAAGGATTATATATATAACAAATATATAACAAAATATAACAAACTTATTGATGGAATACTCAAGTTAACAATTACGACATCTGCATTTAACTAACGAAAGACTGATATGGTGCTAGCACCTAATATGAAATTTTGTTTGTTTTTCGAATTTTTCTCCTTGTTCCAATTTCGGTATAAAATTTATAATAAATAAATAAATAAATATATATATATATATATATACATTTTGTGTTCTAATATTGACATTCGATTATCAATCTATATCTTTTTAACATAATTATTTGAATTATTTATTCAAAATTTCTTAATTATATATGTATTAATTGTTATTTATTTATTTTTTCTTTATTTTATGTTATATATTATTCTTTGAATAAAAATAAATATTTATTTTATTTATGTTTATTAAAAAGCATTATTATAAATTAAAAAGCATAATATACAATAGTCTTCATTATCAGATCAGCGTATCAATCGTCATTTTAAGACACTTTAGGCAATTTAAAAAAATAAATAGTTGAAATAAAAAATTATTTGCATTTTATTTTCAACAAATTATAAAACTAAAAACTCAAATCATTTTTCTTCTTTTTTTTTTATAAAAATTTGTCTTCATTTTTTTAAATGATATTGTATAATTATTGTTGTAGATAAAATAAAGACGAATTCAATGATATGCGATATCGATTTATTCAACCATTAATGTTATTCTGTCAGTTTTGTTTTATTGTTGAATGTAATTAGATTTAATATTGTTCGTATATTATTAAATATTCCATAATAATATCAATCAATCAGAATCAAAAAAATATCATTTTTGTACAATTTTTCTATTTTGTGCATTTCTAATATTTTATTATATATAAACGTAAAAAATGATTGATATTTAATTTACGAATTTACGAAGTTTAAGCAAGTTACAAAATGAGACTATTTAATGATGATATAAGATGATTATAAAAATAAATTGCTTTTCAAATTCAAAAAAAATTGATATGATATTGATGTATGATGATTGTAAATATAATATTATATTTGATGTATAATAAATATATGCTGCAATTAAAGAAAAATTTGTTGTCAATCCTTTGTGAAAAATCAATGAGAATTACCTTTCTTTAATAATAATTATATATATTTCTTCAAGAACAATAGATTAATTATAAAAAAAAATAAACTATGTAAATTAAATTTCATATCGATTTGAAGTAAAAGTGAATATGTTAAATATAATATTAGAACAATGACATGAAAGATTAGAATATGTTGATATTAAAATATTGTAATACGTAATAAAAAATTTGGATATACAAGATTTAAATGATGGATGATATCATAAAAGATGATATCTTGTATGAAAGATGAATAGAAGAAGTAGCATCAAATATTTTTTCCGAAAGGAAAATCTTTTAGGGTTTTAAATATGCAAAAGAAGTATTTCATACTGATTTATATGATAAAAAAGTCTACTGTTTATTGAAGGATTATATTGAAAAACGATTACTATATATATTTATTTTCTCTAAAAGAGAATAAAAAAATTATTTACTTCAAATAATAGAAGATAGAATTTATAAACTTGTGTTTGACACCAAAAGAAGTAATAAATAAAGAAGTAAGTATAAAGTAAAAGTAAGTATAAAGATAAATAATATGTTATTATTGTGATAATCAGGCTGCAATTATTTTGATAAAAAATCCAATTAAAGATTTTACTTCCAAAAAATATATAGAATAGAAGAAATAGATATTAAAACTAATAAATAATTAGTCTGTTTACAAAAGCATTACTGAAGCAAAAATTTCAGAGTTTGTTATTTCAAAATTGTATTAAAGAAATGTAGACATGATTTGTTTGATGTGAATGTACAAAAGTATTCATCAAGTTGAGTCTATACAACGTACAGGACTCTCTGTCTCTCTCTATCTTATTTATTCTCTGTGTGGATTCAATGTCACTAGATACAATCGCTGTTTTATTTCTGTTATCTTTTTCCTTATTTTTTGAACCGTCCAGTATATATAAATAGCGATTCTCATTTATATAAGTTTATTCTTATTTTTTTTTTTTTATTAAATTTTTTTTATGATCGTCGGATATATACGGCATCCATACAATGATTATGTGTACGAGCGCCATCTATAGTCACTTTAATTAATTCTGTTACTGTAATCTGCAGAGTATCTACTTTATTGGCATATAGATTTAATTATATAAAAAAAACTTTGGACATGCATAATGCATCTTAATTATCAAAAAATTTTTTCTATTTTTTTTATATTCGATGATAGAATATTTATATATAGATTATATATTATAACTATTAATCTTTTAAAAATTTAAGGCTAAATTTTCTTTTGAAAAATTAGTTTAAATAAATGTTTTATGAATGTTTTGCCAAAATGTTTAAAAAAAATGATTCTATTTCAAAACGGATTCAAATAATGATTCGAATAACGAAAATAAAGATAATTGCAATTATTAGTGATAAAAAAAAGATGAACAAATATATATAATATTTCAGAGTTAGAAATAAAATTAATTGAAGAAGTCAATGATTTATTGTTATATTATATGATGTTAAAAAATTTCATTTTAAAAATTCATGAATTTACATAATGTGTAATGTATATAATTACATATAGCAACAATAATGTATATAATTCAAAAAAACTGTATTAAGCAAATTATACTGTTTTTTTAATTATAAATAATAATATGCAACAAGAAATTTTTGACAAAATCATGATTAGAGACTATTATTTTATTATGGATGGACATATTCATTATACATTTCATTCATAAACTTGGATATATTGGTGATCACTTAACATTTAGAAAAGTGTACACAGAAAAACATGTCAAGAAGATATTATTGAAAAAGACATGAAAACTGGCTATGCGTAATATACACACATTTGACGTGGGTTTTTTCAATGGCGACGATGGAACAGACTGTCGTACTATATATATTTGTAATCAAATCATTTTATAATTTTTCTTAAACAAATTTAATATTGTTTAAAATACATAAATTGTTTGTAAAATACAATGTGTATGTAAAATGACACATACAAAAATAGATGTACGTGTGAAATACGTGTAGAGCAGATTTTAAATAAAATCCTCATAACTCTATTCGATTCGAATGAACATATCCATAGCAAACGTACATATTTAAAAAAAAAGAAAATACTATCCATTTAAAATAAAACATCGGTTCAACATTTATATTCGAAGAGAAATATTGCAGTTTATTACATAGTTAGTGATCGCATATGAACAAAATTGTGGAATTTAAAATAAAATTCTGTGGATGAGTTAAAATTTAACAATGATATTAATTTCTTTTTTGGACGATGAATGATTCATACTGGAATCGCAAATATAATTTTCAGACACAAATAAGTTTAATATGGATTATTAGATAGATATTTCATCATATCTGTTTGAAGGAAATTTAAATTCATATCGATTTTCGATTACAATTAATTCAACAAGTTTCACATAACATACAAAGAGAATATATATTTTCAGGATGATTATCTTATATATAATGCATGAACACAAATTATTTGTTAATGATACAATGATCGTTGAATTGGTTTATTTATTTATATTTGTAAATGTATAAGTCATAATTTTTTATCTAAGTTTATTCTTTGTAGATAAATGTTATAGTAATATCGAAATTATAATTAAGTAATAATATGCAATAATACAATGTTTAGTTTAATAAATAAATAAAATTCAGTAATAATAAATAAAATTCAATTTTCAGGAAATAGTATTAAATATTGAATATTAAATATAATTATAAATAACTAAATATTTTTCTTTATTCCTAATATTTAAATCTTTAATTTATAATTTATGATTTTCTTTTATATAAGAATATTGATTTTTAATCTATCAAGAATAAGAATCGATAAAAAAATTAGTGTATAATTGTGATGTGACCGAAACGCCATGAGTAGTCATATGTAAAATTAAAATAAAAAGAAAGAAATTTCTTTCTTGCTGAAATCTTGCCATTAAATATCGTTCTGTCCATTTCATACGTTACGTGCTATCTTTAATTTCTCCATGACTCGTGTAATATTTTCTGTTTATGATAAATAATATCAAAACATTAAAAGCTTAGAATATATAAATTTAATATAAATTTTTTTGAATATCAAAGAAAAACTGTTCCATACCGAGATTGAAATAAAATAGCATACATTATTAATATGTTTAGAAATGATTCAATATTCGTCCATTAATAAATAAAGATTACAATATAATATTACATAAATTTGCAAATATGGAGCGTGGAAAAAATTTAAACGAATCCAAAAAAAGAGAAAACAGATTCTAGAATTAAAAGAACTATATCAAAGCAAAAATATCAATAAAAAGAAGTCATAAAATAATATACGATTTCTTAAAAAATGTTGAAGATTATGGAAAAAAAAAAGAAAAAAGTGTACTAATCAGTCATTATCTTTATCTAATCGTGATAAGCGAGTAATTTTGCGTGTAGTTTTCAACTCACTTCCAACGAAGCAAATAATATAAAAATACAATATTAGTGCTAGTGTTTCAAGTATTCGTCGAATTCTATAATCATGCAAAAATATTAAGAAACTAAAAGTAAAAAAGAAACCTGCGTTAACGACGAAGCACAAACTTTGTAAAAGAAAAAGTGCATTGTAATGAAAATAAAGTATTATTTTCAATTTAAAAAAAAAAACTTTGATAGTCCTGATGGGTTTCAATATTATTTTCACGACACACGAAAAGAGACAATACAATGATAAATGAAAGGAGGCAGCGTAATGTTTTGAACCGACATCGGTTATTTTGGCAAGATCAAATTATTTTGGCAAATATCAAATTCATTAATGGAAGAATGAATAATGTCTAACACAAACAATTTAACCGAAGAACAAATGAATAATTATGCACTTTAAATTTTTAAGTGATTACATAGATACAAGATAATGCAGCTATATATACGTCGTAAAATTCGTCTAAATGTATTTTAATAAAAACATTATCGACTGGTTAATCAGCTTATTGTTCCCGACACTTACCGATCGATAATCTATTAATTGACTTATTATTTCCAATGCTTATCGACTGGTAATCTTATTAATTGGTTGTCATCGGCAATCAATAATTTAAGGTATAACTGTTAGATTATATTGTAAATCGTCATATTTTTATATAATATTTTAAATCTTACCCTTCGCGATGAATAAAAAAAAAAGTATAAAACGATAGTGGAAAAATTTTAGATGATCTTTCAGATTATTCTGATAGTTTTTCAATAATGATAATGAAAGAGATATGTTGAATGTGATTCGATGTTGTATATTGCCATTAGAATATAAATATAATTCAGAAGATGACGATCCAAATGACATTGAAATCAATGAGGAATCAATTATTTTAATGAATTTTAAATCTTTTGAAGACAAACCCAGCATAAAAATTATGCTGAATTCCCCAGAACTCGGATAATGTAAATTTATTCATTGGAACTTATTTTTTTTTTTAAATATTTGCAAGGGAATCGAGGAATCGAATATCATTAATCAAATAGATAAATATAAAATTATATCAAAAACGAGGAAATGGACATGGAACGAGGAATGAAATAAATATCAGAAATGAAGAAATTTTTAGATCTAATAGTTCTAATGGAACAAGTAAAAAAGAATATTCTCTACAACTATATTCTATACCAAGTATAGAAACTCCATTCTTCTTATGAGTAATGAGCAGAAGATTTTTATAAATGATGGAGTTGGCATTTTTATAATAATGAGAATATTCCTCTCAATTTGATTTGTCAAGTTATTGATTATTTAAAAAAAAAAAAAAAAAAAAAAAGGTTCATGAAGTATATAAACCATGTCAATAATTGTCTTTGGTTGAGTGTAATTTCTTGGAGAGGTAGAATTTCAATTATATAATCAAAATATAATCCTGCAAAAATGACAAAATATGGAATACTTGTAAATGTGTTATGTGAAGCTCTTACAGAATATGTATCCAATTTTCACGTGTATGCTAATAAAGGAAAAAATTAGAAAATTTATTATTTTAATAGCTGTAAGATTACATGGCTATATTATATCAGGATAACTACTATAATATTTATATGATTAAAACTTTTCTGAAAAACAAAATACGTATATGAAACAATTCGAAAAAATAAATGTTTTCCTCAATCACTTATTAACATTCTATTATATTAATAATAGAAATTTCAAGAGGTCAATATGTATTTCGTAGAAACCATCATATTTTGCTAGAAATATGGAATAATGGCAAAAAAACATAAATCGACAATACATTCGGCACAATTAACAGTGTAAGCCAAAACAAACCCAGGGAAATATTTATGATTGACTGATCGGTGAAAAATCTATATGTTACTAATTGATAAAGTGATTATCAAAGAAAAAAGTCTATAGCTAAATCTATATGAAATATCGAATATCGAGATAATAAAAATATGCACATAACTTAAATACTCTTATTTGAATAAAATTTATATGTTTTTTAAATAATAATTTAATATAAATTGACTGATTCTCCTTGCGAAACGATTGCAATTATTTCTTTCTACACCATTGTGTTACTAACTTTTGTAGACTTTTCTTTAACACGTTCACGCCGGGCGCTCTAATAGATGCTACGCTTCATCTGGCGGCGCGCCATTATTTCCTGTGCATTCCTTCATAGGCGTCGTGTTTGCTCAGTAGTACAGCGGTTAGAATATTTTTTTAATTTTTATTTTAATAAAAAGTAGATAACATGGATATGGAATTAAGTGACTCTGATGAACCTATAAATAGGAGCAAGAGAAAGGCATCAAGATTACGGATACTTTCTTCCTCTTCTGACGAAGATTTTGTTTTTGGAAACAGTGATATGAACGAATGTTCCTCGGAGGAAGAAAATGTGGTGTCTATATCAGAGAACGAGGATGGCGATGAAGAATGGCAGGCAGTAAAAGAAATAACTTCAGTAATAAATGAATATTCGGAAGAAGAGGAATTTTTATATGACACTGACTGTAATGACCCTTTTGCTTTATACAAACTATTCTTCACGGATTACATACTAGAGATGATAGTTGAAGAAACAAATAAATATGCTACACAATGTATAAAAAATTCTTCATCTAGCAGTAGAATACACCAAAAAGCCTGGCAGTCTGTTACAAAAGATGAAGTGAATACTTTTATTGGCATATTGCTTATTATGTAGTTCAATTACCAGAAATTAGATTGTATTGGTCTAACAACGACATGTATGCGAACGCACGCATAAAAAAAGCAATGAAACGTGACCGTTTTTTATCTATTCTTAAGTTTTTACATTTTGCGGACAATACCACAGTTAGAACTGAAGATCGGTTGTACAAAGTTCGAAACATTATTGAAACAATTGTAGATAGCTTCAAGAGTTCTATTAGACCTGGCAAAAATATCGTTATCGATGAAAGTATGGTTCCATGGAGAGGACGTCTACGTTTTCGTCAATATATTCCAGGCAAGCGACATAAGTACGGCGTAAAATTATACAAATTGTGTTTACCTGATGGCTATACTTATAATATAGAAATTTACGCCGGGAAAAATAACACAATCATTGAAAAATCACATTTTCATGATGTAGTTATGAGATTACTAAATGGTTTATTATTTGAGGGCCGCATTTTATTTACTGATGGTTATTATACGAGTGTTCCTTTGGGTGAAGAACTATTACAAAATAATACATTTATTTGTGGTACTGTAAAAATAAACAAAAAATTTCTACCACCGCAGGCAAAACAAAAACAAAAACGTGGTGAATTGATGCATTTCGAAAATCGTAGCGGTGTAAAATTTCTGAAATGGACTGACAAAAGACCAGTTTGCATGTTAACTACCTCAAAGAATCACCGGTGTAAATTTGTGGCAGGAACAAATGGCAAAGTAAAACCCGATGTTGTGTTTGATTATAATATTGCAAAAAAAGGTGTTGATTTATCAGATCAACTATCGGGTTATTACAGTTGTTTGAGAAAAACCATTAAATGGTACAGAAAAGTTATAATACAATTAATATGCGGAACCTCCCTCGTGAATGCGTGGTATATTCATAAAAGATGGGGCACTAAAAATATGAATTTGTTACAATTTAGGGAAGTTATTATCGATCACCTTTTGGCTGAAGAACAAATATACTGTCCTATACCGTCACATAAACATGTTCTTCAATCATATGAGGGATCTGCAAGAGAGTCACGTAAACGCTGCAAGGAATGCTATAAAAAATTGTCCGAGAAAAAGGGCAGAGATTATGCCACTAACAAAACTACAAGAGTTAAGACTTATTGTGGCCAGTGCAAGGGCCAGCCAGCATTATGCTTGAAATGTTTCAACAAATTACATAAAAAACAATAAATAATGAAGTTATAAATAAAAATTCTATTTAATTTTTTTCCCGAATTTGAGTTACATTTATATACTGTATTATTATGTTTATGTTATTGAACAAAACTTATTTATATGACACGTTTTTAACTATAATTTTTATAAAAATAAATATTTTTAATAAATAAACGTTAAATTTTCATTATTTCTAATAACCCAATTTAGTGCGGGCCACCAGTGGTACGCGCCGGCGTGAACGTGTTAATATGACACAGATAGTATCCAAAGCATCCATATTGAGTACAAAATTTTTAATAAAATAATAACAAAACTCTGGAATTCATTTCTGATTTTGATATCTTGTACTTTCAATTGCTCTTGGTAACAGACTCCTGCATAAATACTTGTAAGTGTATTCCTTTATCAATATATAAAGATATAAAGATAGTAAAACTATCAATATCATTGCTATCGCATAAAGACTGTGCATCTGATGTATTTTATCACGATCTTGAAGTTAACGTTAAATTTGTCATGGCGACTGATTATCAGATTACATTAGTGCTTCGTACAATTCGTATATAGTCATAATTCTACATAACGAAATTTTATTTCTAATTTCTCTAAATTGAACAGTAAATGGCCAAGCGAGATCGCAACTCTTTCTAATCGAGGAACGAGATAGTTGAAGTGGATTTCGAAACATCAAAAATCGTCCAGAAAGAGATTAATATACTTCATGATATCTTCTAACTAGATATATTTGAGATGGACATACAAATCGAGATTTTTCCAAATAAAATCTACAATGCTTCAATTTTGAGACATTCCATTTCCAACTCCAGTCGATGGATAACCGAAGTCATGATCATCTATAAGGTTTGATTCCTTTCTACAGCCGGTTATCACCAGTGTATCTTCACGTAACATGTCAGATTGATGTTGAGAGACAGAAAAATGCACAATATCCTATGCCATGTTATACATTAATGGATCTAAAATTGACTTCTACAGAATGGAATCCTCTTTTCGTGCATAAGGAACTTTATAAATATTCTATATAGGAAAACACTTGATGATAATACTTTTCATATCTCTGCTTAATTAGGGAATTGAATGCATTTATTACATTCATTAAATAAATTCCATTCTGGAAAACGGCCAACTTCGAGAAGATTCTGATATGTTTAATCGCATCGATCATTGAACGATTTTCTTAAAATCCATATTGATACTCGATTAAATCTTGCTGAAAAGGCGAAAAACGATCACTTGCTTGAAAAATTTCAACAAATAAATAAGCTGGTAGAATAATCGCCTGTGAAGCTTTGCTTCTTCATCAAAAGGATCATTTGCCTTTTCTTCTACAGACCCACCTGAATCTTAGACATAGTGGATAACAAAAGTATTCGAACGCTTACATTTATAATTTTTGACAAACAAAATATATATGTTAAAGAAACTTTTTAAAGAAAGTTAATTTCTTCTTTTAATTTTGCTCATTAATATATGGCTTTCTTCTTAGTACTTCATGAGTTATACTATAAAAATTATTATTTCGTAAGACTCGTCGATATAATTGGAGATATAATACTTGAAAGTGTAGATGCAGATATAGTAGGTTTTTTTTTTTTATTTCGCGAATAATAATTTTTTCCTCTCTTTCAATTAATTTTCTTGGTCGATCTGAACGAGCTTTGTTCACAACTGTTCCTTTAGTTTTTGATTTTTTTTATGATGTAATTTTACCGTAGATTTACTTTTGTTTACAATTTTTGCTATTTTACTATATGATTTCTTATCTTTATGCAGCCAAAGGATAGTTTCTCGTTCACATTTTTGTATTTCAAACTTTTTTGGATTCATTTTGTATATTATAGCTTTTATATTACTGTTAATGGAACGATAGCTTGACATTAATTGAATGTAATGCTCTCATTTAGTACCAGTTTACATTTCTGGCTAAAATATATAAAAACTATTAACAACCTATCAGTGTTCAAATACTTTTGTAACCTATTAATAGCGCGTATATATAATAAATGTATTATAACTACTATATAAATTGGTGAATCATTTTCGAATTTTGCTGACATAATTTTGAGATTTCTTTCCTATATTATACACCTCTCATTGTCTTTCTCAAAACAAATTTTTTTAACATATTTATTTCATCAAAAATTACAAATTTAAGCATTCGAATACTTTCGTACTTTATCCACTATACATGAAATAATCGATGTGGCCTTGGTTGTTGTCGAAGTTCAAAACAATATTACATCAATGAGCTTCTTCTTAGAAATCTTCATGTCAGCGGATTAGATATTTGTATTTGTTGGTTTTTGGATGTTCAATTCCTACCAATCCGAGAAGAGAATATTCATAATATGTTTAGAATATCTGATCGAGATAGTGTCTTAATCTTCCCAATAAATATATAAATCATATGAACGCTTTGCACGAATTATTAAGTTTCTCCCAAACTTGTCTTCATGACGATTTGAAGAGCTATTATCTTAGCTTGTATAAGTCTATTGTCTTCGTTGAATTAAAGATTCTTTTCTTGCGAGCTCTGTTGATGCATTCGATGCATAGTTGTGCTATATAGTTCGACTATTAATATATGATCCGCATAGTCGGTTTGGCTTAGAGTATGGCAACGTTATATATGTTTTGAAACTATTCTTCCGCTTTCTCTATTTTGTTTCAACTCGTGTATATATTGTGTGTATTCTAGTAGCAAGTATGGCATAATGGACTGTTCCACTTCTGTACATGTTACAGAGCCATCCTTATTTTTTTTTGCCGACTGGGATTTAAATCAGAGCTTTAAAACAAATCCAGTAATAAATGTTGTATAACAGCCATTCCTGCGTTATTATGATTGAGATTCTGATCTTCCTGAAAATGAAAATGTTTTGAGCATGACGTAATTAGTGAAAGTCTGTATTATATTTCAGATTATTGAATGGATATTGATGAATATTCTCTAATCTCCGCTTCCTGGCGTATTTGAAGTTAACTATTTGGAATCTGAAACATTCATTACATCATCAATTCATTTACATTCTTAATAATATTTGTCGACTGGGAAGTGAAAACAATAAATAAAATGCACGGATTTAACTGAATGAATATATTTAATTATACATAGTTGCGTGTATCTGTTTACAAGATTCGAAGTGTGTATATCAAAGAAAAACAAATAGATACCAACTACGTTAACTAAATAGTGATGCTGTCAACAATATTTAATAATAAAATCACAAATAAAATTTCAATGAACTTTAAATTCTATATAAATTCTAACACTCCCATTAAAAGTGAACTGAAATTTCTTTGTGATTTTATTATTGAATGTTATTAGCATCACTATTTCATAACTGGTATCTATTTATTTTTCTTCGATACATACACTTCAAATGTTTTATAAACATATAATTGACATATAATTAAATATATTCATTCAACTAAATCTTTACATTTTATTTATTGTTTTCACTAATCAGTCAATAGACTATGGGTCCAGATTACAAAAGAAACGATAAATAATTATGTAAAGTACAGTTAAATTGAAAAGCCATGTGGATTATCCGATTTTTATTATTATTATTAACACTAAACTTACCACGCGCGGTCAAATGACCGTTTTTGAAATTTCGTTTAGAATTTCTTGTATACAAAGTTACTGTATCGCCATATGACTTATTGACTTTTTCTATAATGTAGATACAACCCATTTTTCAATATTCACAACTTTCTGTATTGTTTACTTTACGAAAAAATTTCATAGCAAGTCTAGTCTACCAAGAACGGTCATTTGACCGTTTGAAAAATTCATGTTATTTACGACTATATTTTTCGAAGAGCGCACTCCTGAAATGGTTTTTCGAGTCTACAATGTAATTGTGGATATACAGTGTAGACAGAGGCGTGGTTAGAACAAATGCATTGCGTTCTTTGTACGACAGTACGGTCTTGCGATCCGAACAGAGAACATCAAAATTTTACAGTGTATAATAAAAAGTATTACGTGATATAAGTGATAGTTTTAACAAAGTCAACAGAGCCAACAATATTTCGTGATATGATTCACAATTGTTTTTTTTTTATTTCTGGTATTCAATCTTTTTGTCTCGTTTGATTTATCATTTTATATTTTAGTTTTTACTTTATCATTTATATATTCATCCCCAAAAATGTCAAGACATTCGAGAGAGATTAATTTATTAGAGAAAATAAATAATATCGACGAAGATTGTTCGAAAGATGATTAAGAGTTTTCCGATATTGATAATGATATAGCAGAAAATAATTATGACTTATTTGATAGCGATTCGGACGAAGAGAATATTTTGAATATACGAAGAGGACAAAAAAGAAAGAGATTCATAGTTAGTTCCGAAAGCGAAAATAAAGAAAATATTGAAACTGCTATAGACGGAAATGTTTGGGAAAAAATAAAAGAAGGGTATAATCGCGATTTATAATATTAGATAATATTAAATAATATTAGATAATATTAGATAATATTAGATAATATTAGATAAGAACACCGATTTATAATATTTTCAAGGAAATATCAGGACCGACAGGATACGCTAATAAAAATATCATAAAGGACGGAATTGAATCAGCATTTTCCTTGATTATTGATCATAACATGATTGAACGTGTAAGAAAATATACTGAATTAGAAGCATTTCGAGTTTTGAAAACGAAATGGAAAGTATCAACTGCGAAATTATATGCATTTATTGGACTTCTATATGCATGCGGCGCATATGAGGCTAAAAATATGGATGTATCATATTTATGGAACACGAAATGGGGTCCGTCATTTTTCTCGAAAATTATGAGCCGAAATGACTTTGTAGAAATCATGAGATTTATTAGGTTTGACAACAAGAATAAGCAAAGCTAACGCTTACAAAACGATAAGTTCGCTTTGATCTCTGAAGTTTGGTACAAATTTATCGAAAACAGTCAAAACTGTTATAAACCAGGAAAATATGTTGTTATAGATGAACAATTGTTTCTTACAAAAGCACGTTGTAGATTTACTCATACATGCCCAACAAACCGGATAAATTTGGCATAAAATTCTGGTTAGCTTCTGATGTGAGTAGTAAGTATATAG
Source organism: Apis florea (assembly GCF_048593485.1). Taxonomy (NCBI): domain Eukaryota; kingdom Metazoa; phylum Arthropoda; class Insecta; order Hymenoptera; family Apidae; genus Apis; species Apis florea. Next base: position 97,613 of record NW_028256783.1, on the reverse strand, counting down.
TGAACGGCTTTCCATATTTAAGAAAAGATGAAGGGAGAGAATCATCGGTTTCCCTTGGGGAGTATGTAGCTTTGAAATTAGCAGAACCATATGGGGGCCATGGGAGAAATATAACAACTGACAATTTTTTTACAAGCACGTCATTAGCGAGTAAACTTCTAGCAAAAAAAAACTACGCCTGTTGGAACCATTCGCAGAAATAAAAGAGAGCTACCAAAATTAGCGAGACAGGCAAAGGATAGTATGCCACGCTTTTCAACAATATTATACAAAGCGAATGATTTTATTTTTTCAATTTATAAAACTAAACCCAATAAAAAAGTATTGATTCTTAGTTCAATGCATTCATCTGTTGAAATTGAAAAAAGTGATACCCGGTTGCCAGAGACAATTAGATTTTACAATAGCACAAAATTCGGTGTAGATGTAACCGATCAAATGGCCAGAAAATATAGTGTTAAATCTAAATCACAAAGATGGCCTTTACAGGTATTTTTCAATATTTTAGATTTAACCGGAATAAATGCTTGGATTCTATATAAAGAAACGACGGGCGAAGAAATATCGAGGCAAGAATTTTTATTTCAATTGGTAGAAGAGCTTAGCAAAGAATGTTCATCAAAAACAATTATAAACACTGCTACAGATTCTTCTGAACGGAAATCTTGTCAAGTAAGATATTGTAAAGTCAATAAGACTAACAAAATTTGTATAAAATGTAAAAAATACGTATGTAGAAAATATGCAATGCAAAGTGCTGTAATTTGTAAAAAATGTGTTGAGAATGCATAAATGTAAATAAAACTTGTTAATTAGAAAAGTGGGGAGCGTTTTTTATTGAAGCACCAGAAAAATATTTTGTTTAATATCCAATTAGCTAAAATCTCTTTCTATATTAAGATACAAATGTTTTTTGCAGCGGTCATTTGATTGCTCATGGTAGGAATAGGTATACATGAAATGTCGGTAGGTTTAGCGTTAAGAATCAAAAGTTTTGCTGCGATGATTGCATCCTAGAGAAAATGTACAGATTACTATTTCCAAAAACTGATACAAAATCTGAACGCAACGAAAAACTCATCTCTCGAATCCGATGCAAGAAAATTCATTTGGAGGTAATAGATACTTTTTAAAGATGACTACAGCCATTGGAGAAGTTTATATTTCATCAAAAACAAATCAGAGACACCACGAAAACTGATAAGCATTTAAAAAAGGAATAAAAATTTTCAGATAACGGTCTTGAATTCGCCAATGGGGAAATTGAGGAATTAATACATCAATATGGTATTACGCATCAAAAAACAATACCATTTATTCCGGAACAGAATGGTTCCGCCGAACGGGAAAACAGAACTATAATTGATCTGGGTAGAACGCCTTTGCAAGAAAACTGCCAATCAAAATATGGGCAATTAATTATACCATTTACACTTTAAATAGAACAGGAACCAGTGGAGAGAAAGGAGTAACATCCATTGAGCTGTGGCTCAAGAAGAGACCGAATATCTCGAGCCTTAGAAACAGGAAGAAGTATTTTTCCATATTCCTAAAAAAAAAAAACAAAAATGGGACATCAAAGCTGAAAAAGGCGTTTTCGTCAGATATGATGAAAACACAAAACGATTTCGGATCTGGCTTCCTGAAAGAACAAGTTAAAATAAAGATGTAGGATTTATAGACTAATATTACGAAATTAATTCAAATGAAAAATGAAAATCACATCACAATCTTTGAATATCAAAAAGATGACACAATAAATATAGATGTCGAATCGAAAATCGTTATTCAATCAGAAAACAACGAGCAATTGAATTCAAATAAAGAATCAAAAAATACAGAAAATCAAAATCAATCCGGTAAAAACAAATAATTTGCCGTTAGAGAGATAGAAATAAGATATGCAGGACAGTACGGAAACGTTGTAATCACAGAACACTATGAACCGGAAGACTATGATGACGAAATCGATTCCTTGAGAAAAAATAAAACATTAATTAATACATTTACCATCAGATCTCACTAAATTATAGACAATTGATAGATGTACAAACTGAAAAAGCAATAACGATGGAAACATACAACGATTCAAGACAAGACTCGAGGTTTCAAACAACTATCATGAAACGTTTGACTGTAACTAGATTCGATTCAATCACAACCTTGAGTAAAATATACCTGTAACAATTTGACATCAAGACAGCTTTTTTTTCACGAAGAACTCGACAAGCTCATTTACATGCAGCAACTAAAGGGATACGAGGATGGAACTAACTCTTTTTGCAAGTTCAATCATAATTTGTATTGCATAAAGCAGGCATCAAGATGTTGGAATCGTTTTACAGAGGTTTCAAACAATTATCATGAAACGTTTGACTGTAACTAGATTCGATACAATCACAACCTTGAGTAAAATATACCTGTAACAATTTGACATCAAGACAGCTTTTTTTTCACGGAGAACTCGACAAGCTCATTTACATGCAGCAACCGAAGGGATACGAGGATGGAATTAACTCTTTTTGCAAGTTGAATTTTAATTTGTATTGCATAAAGCAGGCATCAAGATGTTGGAATCATCGTTTTACAGAGGTTTCAAACAACTATCATGAAACGTTTGACTGTAACTAGATTCGATTCAATCACAACCTTGAGTAAAATATACCTGTAACAATTTGACATCAAGACAGATTTTTTTTCACGGAGAACTCGACAAGCTCATTTACATGCAGCAACTGAAGGGATACGAGGATGGAACTAACTTTTTTTGCAAGTTGAATCATAATTTATACTGCATAAAGCAGGCATCAAGATGTTGGAATCATCGTTTTACAGAGGTTTCAAACAACTATCATGAAACGTTTGACAGTAACTAGATTCGATTCAATCACAACCTTGTATAAAATATACCTGTAACAATTTGACATCAAGACAGCTTTTTTTTCACGGAGAACTCGACAAGCTCATTTACATGCAGCAACCGAAGGGATACGAGGATGGAATTAACTCTTTTTGCAAGTTGAATTTTAATTTGTACTGCATAAAGCAGGCATCAAGATGTTGGAATCATCGTTTTACAGAGGTTTCAAACAACTATCATGAAACGTTTGACTGTAACTAGATTCGATTCAATCACAACCTTGAGTAAAATATACCTGTAACAATTTGACATCAAGACAGCTTTTTTTTCACGGAGAACTCGACAAGCTCATTTACATGCAGCAACTGAAGGGATACGAGGATGGAACTAACTCTTTTTGCAAGTTGAATTTTAATTTGTACTGCATAAAGCAGGCATCAAGATGTTGGAATCATCGTTTTACAGAGGTTTCAAACAACTATCATGAAACGTTTGACTGTAACTAGATTCGATTCAATCACAATCTTGTATAAAATGTACCTGTAACAATTTAACATCAAGACAGCTTTTTTTTCACGGAGAACTCGACAAGCTCATTTACATGCAGCAACTGAAGGGATACGAGGATGGAACTAACTCTTTTTGCAAGTTGAATCATAATTTGTACTGCATAAAGCAGGCATCAAGATGTTGGAATCATCGTTTTACAGAGGTTTCAAACAACTATCATGAAACGTTTGACTGTAACTAGATTCGATTCAATCACAACCTTCCATAAAATATACCTGTAACAATTTGACATCAAGACAGCTTTTTTTTCACGGAGAACTCGACAAGCTCATTTACATGCAGCAACTGAAGGGATACGAGGATGGAACTAACTCTTTTTGCATGTTGAATCATAATTTGTACTGCATAAAGCAGGCATCAAGATGTTGGAATCATCGTTTTACAGAGGTTTCAAACAACTATCATGAAACGTTTGACTGTAACTAGATTCGATTCAATCACAACCTTGTGTAAAATATACCTGTAACAATTTGACATCAAGACAGCTTTTTTTCCACGGAGAACTCGACAAGCTCATTTACATGCAGCAACTGAAGGGATACGAGGATGGAACTAACTCTTTTTGCAAGTTGAATTTTAATTTGTACTGCATAAAGCAGGCATCAAGATGTTGGAATCATCGTTTTACAGAGGTTTCAAACAACTATCATGAAACGTTTGACTGTAACTAGATTCGATTCAAACATAACCTTATGTAAAATATGCCTGTAACAATTTGACATCAAGACAGCTTTTTTTTCACGGAGAACTCGACAAGCTCATTTACATGCAGCAACTGAAGGGATACGAGGATGGAACTAACTCTTTTTGCAAGTTGAATCGTAATTTGTACTGCATAAAGCAGGCATCAAGATGTTGGAATCATCGTTTTACAGAGGTTTCAAACAACTATCATGAAACGTTTGACTGTAACTAGATTCGATTCAATCACAACCTTCCATAAAATATACCTGTAACAATTTGACATCAAGACAGCTTTTTTTTTCACGGAGAACTCGACACGTTCATTTACATGCAGCAACTGAAGGGATACGAGGATGGAACTAACTCTTTTTGCAAGTTGAATCATAATTTGTACTGCATAAAGCAGGCATCAAGATGTTGGAATCATCGTTTTACAGAGGTTTCAAACAACTATCATGAAACGTTTGACTGTAACTAGATTCGATTCAATCACAATCTTGAGTAAAATATACCTGTAACAATTTGACATCAAGACAGCTTTTTTTTCACGGAGTACTCGACAAGCTCATTTACATGCAGCAACTGAAGGGATACGAGGATGGAACTAACTCTTTTTGCAAGTTGAATTTTAATTTGTACTGCATAAAGCAGGCATCAAGATGTTGGAATCATCGTTTTACAGAGGTTTCAAACAACTATCATGAAACGTTTGACTGTAACTAGATTCGATTCAATCATAACCTTATGTAAAATGTACCTGTAACAATTCGACATCAAGACAGCTTTTTTTTCACGGAGAACTCGACAAGCTCATTTACATGCAGCAACTGAAGGGATACGAGGATGGAACTAACTCTTTTTGCAAGTTGAATCATAATTTGTACTGCATAAAGCAGGCATCAAGATGTTGGAATCATCGTTTTACAGAGGTTTCAAACAACTATCATGAAACGTTTGACTGTAACTAGATTCGATTCAATCACAACCTTCCATAAAATATACCTGTAACAATTTGACATCAAGACAGCTTTTTTTTCACGGAGAACTCGACAAGCTCATTTACATGCAGCAACTGAAGGGATACGAGGATGGAACTAACTCTTTTTGCATGTTGAATCATAATTTGTACTGCATAAAGCAGGCATCAAGATGTTGGAATCATCGTTTTACAGAGGTTTCAAACAATTATCATGAAACGTTTGACTGTAACTAGATTCGATTCAATCACAACCTTGTATAAAATGTACCTGTAACAATTTGACATCAAGACAGCTTTTTTTTCACGGAGAACTCGACAAGCTCATTTACATGCAGCAACTGAAGGGATACGAGGATGGAACTAACTCTTTTTGCATGTTGAATCATAATTTGTACTGCATAAAGCAGGCATCAAGATGTTGGAATCATCGTTTTACAGAGGTTTCAAACAATTATCATGAAACGTTTGACTGTAACTAGATTCGATTCAATCACAACCTTGTATAAAATATACCTGTAACAATTTGACATCAAGACAGCTTTTTTTTCACGGAGAACTCGACAAGCTCATTTACATGCAGCAACTGAAGGGATACGAGGATGGAACTAACTCTTTTTGCAAGTTGAATCATAATTTGTACTGCATAAAGCAGGCATCAAAATGTTGGAATCATCGTTTTACAGAGGTTTCAAACAACTATCATGAAACGTTTGACTGTAACTAGATTCGATTCAATCATAACCTTATGTAAAATATACCTGTAACAATTCGACATCAAGACAGCTTTTTTTTCACGGAGAACTCGACAAGCTCATTTACATGCAGCAACTGAAGGGATACGAGGATGGAACTAACTCTTTTTGCAAGTTGAATCATAATTTGTACTGCATAAAGCAGGCATCAAGATGTTGGAATCATCGTTTTACACAGGTTTCAAACAACTATCATGAAACGTTTGACTGTAACTAGATTCGATTCAATCACAACCTTGAGTAAAATATACCTGTAACAATTTGACATCAAGACAGATTTTTTTTCACGGAGAACTCGACAAGCTCATTTACATGCAGCAACTGAAGGGATACGAGGATGGAACTAACTTTTTTTGCAAGTTGAATCATAATTTATACTGCATAAAGCAGGCATCAAGATGTTGGAATCATCGTTTTACAGAGATTTCAAACAACTATCATGAAACGTTTGACTGTAACTATATTCGATTCAATCACAACCTTGAGTAAAATATACCTGTAACAATTTGACATCAAGACAGCTTTTTTTTCACGAATAACTCGACAAGCTCATTTACATGCAGCAACTGAAGGGATACGAGGATGGAACTAACTCTTTTTGCAAGTTGAATCATAATTTGTACTGCATAAAGCAGGCATCAAGATGTTGGAATCATCGTTTTACAGAGGTTTCAAACAATTATCATGAAACGTTTGACTGTAACTAGATTCGATTTAATCACAACCTTGTATAAAATATACCTGTAACAATTTGACATCAAGACAGCTTTTTTTTCACGGAGAACTCGACAAGCTCATTTACATGCAGCAACTGAAGGGATACGAGGATGGAACTAACTCTTTTTGCAAGTTGAATCATAATTTGTACTGCATAAAGCAGGCATCAAGATGTTGGAATCTTCGTTTTACAGAGGTTTCAAACAACTATCATGAAACGTTTGACTGTAACTAGATTCGATTCAATCATAACCTTATGTAAAATATACCTGTAACAATTTGACATCAAGACAGCTTTTTTTTCACGGAGTACTCGACAAGCTCATTTACATGCAGCAACTGAAGGGATACGAGGATGGAACTAACTCTTTTTGCAAGTTGAATTTTAATTTGTACTGCATAAAGCAGGCATCAAGATGTTGGAATCATCGTTTTACAGAGGTTTCAAACAACTATCATGAAACGTTTGACTGTAACTAGATTCGATTCAATCATAACCTTATGTAAAATATACCTGTAACAATTTGACATCAAGAGAGCTTTTTTTTCACGGAGAACTCGACAAGCTCATTTACATGCAGGAACTGAAGGGATACGAGGATGGAACTAACTTTTTTTGCAAGTTGAATCATAATTTATACTGCATAAAGCAGGCATCAAGATGTTGGAATCATCGTTTTACAGAGGTTTCAAACAACTATCATTAAACGTTTGACTGTAACTAGATTCGACTCAATCACAACCTTGAGTAAAATATACCTGTAACAATTTGACATCAAGACAGCTTTTTTTTCACGAATAACTCGACAACCTCATTTACATGCAGCAACTGAAGGGATACGAGGATGGAACTAACTCTTTTTGCAAGTTGAATCATAATTTGTACTGCATAAAGCAGGCATCAAGATGTTGGAATCATCGTTTTACAGAGGTTTCAAACAATTATCATGAAACGTTTGACTGTAACTAGATTCGATTCAATCACAACCTTGTATAAAATATACCTGTAACAATTTGACATCAAGACAGCTTTTTTTTCACGGAGAACTCGACAAGCTCATTTACATGCAGCAACTGAAGGGATACGAGGATGGAACTAACTCTTTTTGCAAGTTGAATCATAATTTGTACTGCATAAAGCAGGCATCAAGATGTTGGAATCATCGTTTTACAGAGGTTTCAAACAACTATCATGAAACGTTTGACTGTAACTAGATTCGATTCAATCACAACCTTGAGTAAAATATACCTGTAACAATTTGACATCAAGACAGCTTTTTTTTCACGGAGAACTCGACAAGCTCATTTACATGCAGCAACTGAAGGGATACGAGGATGGAACTAACTCTTTTTGCAAGTTGAATCATAATTTGTACTGCATAAAGCAGGCATCAAGATGTTGGAATCATCGTTTTACAGAGGTTTCAAACAACTATCATGAAACGTTTGACTGTAACTAGATTCGATTCAATCACAACCTTCTATAAAATATACCTGTAACAATTTGACATCAAGACAGCTTTTTTTTCACGGAGAACTCGACAAGCTCATTTACATGCAGCAACTGAAGGGATACGAGGATGGAACTAACTCTTTTTGCAAGTTGAATCATAATTTGTACTGCATAAAGCAGGCATCAAGATGTTGGAATCATCGTTTTACACAGGTTTCAAACAACTATCATGAAACGTTTGACTGTAACTAGATTCGATTCAATCATAACCTAATGTAAAATATACCTGTTACAATTTGACATCAAGACAGCTTTTTTTTCACGGAGAACTCGACAAGCTCATTTACATGCAGCAACTGAAGGGATACGAGGATGGAGCTAACTTTTTTTGCAAGTTGAATGTTAATTTGTACTGCATAAAGCAGGCATCAAGATGTTGGAATCATCGTTTTACAGAGGTTTCAAACAACTATCATGAAACGTTTGACAGTAACTAGATTCGATTCAATCACAACCTTGTATAAAATATACCTGTAACAATTTGACATCAAGACAGCTTTTTTTTTCACGGAGAACTCGACACGTTCATTTACATGCAGCAACTGAAGGGATACGAGGATGGAACTAACTCTTTTTGCAAGTTGAATTTTAATTTGTACTGCATAAAGCAGGCATCAAGATGTTGGAATCATCGTTTTACAGAGGTTTCAAACAACTATCATGAAACGTTTGACTGTAACTAGATTCGATTCAATCATAACCTTATGTAAAATATACCTGTAACAATTTGACATCAAGAGAGCTTTTTTTTCACGGAGAACTCGACAAGCTCATTTACATGCAGCAACTAAAGGGATACGAGGATGGAACTAACTCTTTTTGCAAGTTGAATTTTAATTTGTACTGCATAAAGCAGGCATCAAGATGTTGGAATCATCATTTTACAGAGGTTTCAAACAACTATCATGAAACGTTTGACTGTAACTAGATTCGATTCAATCACAACCTTGTATAAAATATACCTGTAACAATTTGACATCAAGACAGCTTTTTTTTCACGGAGAACTCGACAAGCTCATTTACATGCAGCAACTGAAGGGATACGAGGATGGAACTAACTCTTTTTGCAAGTTGAATTTTAATTTGTACTGCATAAAGCAGGCATCAAGATGTTGGAATCATCGTTTTACAGAGGTTTCAAACAACTATCATGAAACGTTTGACTGTAACTAGATTCGATTCAATCATAACCTAGTGTAAAATGTACCTGTTACAATTTGACATCAAGACAGCTTTTTTTCCACGGAGAACTCGACAAGCTCATTTACATGCAGCAACTGAAGGGATACGAGGATGGAACTAACTCTTTTTGCAAGTTGAATCATAATTTATACTGCATAAAGCAGGCATCAAGATGTTGGAATCATCATTTTACAGAGGTTTCAAACAACTATCATGAAACGTTTGACTGTAACTATATTCGATTCAATCACAACCTTGAGTAAAATATACCTGTAGCAATTTGACATCAAGACAGCTTTTTTTTCACGAAGAACTCGACAAGCTCATTTACATGCAGCAACTGAAGGGATACGAGGATGGAACTAACTTTTTTTGCAAGTTGAATGTTAATTTGTACTGCATAAAGCAGGCATCAAGATGTTGGAATCATCGTTTTACAGAGGTTTCAAACAACTATCATGAAACGTTTGACTGTAACTAGATTCGATTCAATCACAACCTTCTATAAAATATACCTGTAACAATTTGACATCAAGACAGCTTTTTTTTCACGGAGAACTCGACAAGCTCATTTACATGCAGCAACTGAAGGGATACGAGGATGGAACTAACTCTTTTTGCATGTTGAATCATAATTTGTACTGCATAAAGCAGGCATCAAGATGTTGGAATCATCGTTTTACAGCGGTGCTAAAGGAGTATGGTCTCGCGTCCACCATCGCAGACCATTGCGTATTTACAAATAAAAATAATCAGGACCGATTGATTCTAGCGATTCACATCGATGATGAATTAATTAGCGCAACGAACCAATCATCCATAAAAAAGTTGTTGGCTGAACTCCGTAAGGAATTTGACGTAATACCCAATGAAATAAATACGTACCTGAGATTACAGATTGACTTTTTGACAGATGGTTTTGTTGGTTGGTTATTCAGTGGTGAACAATAAATAAGAAATATACTGATTTAGCTGAATGTATTGATATATTTTGATAGCAACTGAACAACTGACGATCGCGTATCAAAGATAAACAAAAGGATGCCAACTATAGAATAGTAACACTGCTAGCAACGTTTAATAATAAAATTATAGATAAAATTTCAGTGAACTTGTATACCCTATAACAGGTTTCATATTTTTGCATAAGGAGGCTTATACCAAGAAAATTTTGCAGCGATTTCAGATGGAAAATACTAACGCAGTAGCAATTCCAACCGATCAACACTATCAACTGTGCGCGAAGACGCATAAAAGTCAGGGCACAAGTCAGAAGTATCTCTTCCCACTACTGATAAGAGAAACTTATCAAGCATTGGACCAGATATTTGCCATAAACAAAGCCAGTCAATATTTCGGAAAAATTCATTGAAACGCGGAAAAGAGTTATTGTTAAGTATCTAAAGGGAGCAACGAAGTATAGTATTTATTTTTCAACTGAACAGAATAATCACATTCGTCGCGTGATTCAATTAAGTTTCTCACGGAGCCTAAATGTTATTGTCGGAAAGTCAGAATGTAAACAAAGCAATATACGGAAATACCAACAATGCAACTCTAAATAAACATGTGGCCGATGACTTAATGTTATCGAATCTTTGAGTGAATCACACAGTTTGAATTATTTAGTTCTAGAGAGTAACAAGTTCTTTTTGGAAAGAAGGCTGCGAAAGATCTCATTGCAATTATCGCAGATTAATCAGTTGAGAAGCATACTTTTTCTGGCGAACATATGAGTGATTTTTCAAAATGTTCTTTGCACATCAAAAAAAGTATAAATGATAGTGAGAAGAATAGTAATGAAGAAATAGTGAGTGAATGGAATTTTAAAAGAAAGATGATAAATAAAATTTCATCAAGTTCAAGCTCGGATGATGAGAAATCATATGCAAGTGAAGACCTTGACGAGATGTTAGAAGAATTTGCTATAAATGAAGAAAAGGAATTGACCACTGCTGATGATTCCTTATACAGTGGAATACAGGACAATATACAGTGCAATATCATTTCACTAGAAAAAATGGGCTTCTATTGGATTTGCCATCTGACATGAGCCCAAGTTTTTTCCTTATTATTGATGAAAAAAATATCTTTTAGTCACACAAACTAATAGATATGCAGAATAAAAATTGCTTCAACATGGAACGACCTTTTTTATGCTCGATTAAAAAGATAGAAATCTATTATTTTCGAAGAAACTACAATATTTATCGCATTGACGATTTGAATGGATCTAGTACAGACACCATTTATTAGATGTTGATCAACGGAATCTATTTACAATTTTCCATTTTTGCGCAGCAGAATGTCTCATAATCGATTTAAATTATTATATAATTTATAATAATAATATATAATATATAATATTATTATAATATTAACGCGTAGCGCTCCGTTGGCTTCGCTGCGGAGCTAAATGTTTTTAGCATACATCGACGTTAGCAATTGTTATCTGTAGTTAAAACGCGCTACGTCTGTACCATTACGATTAAACCATCTTTTGACCTTTTCTATGGTTAGCAACATGGAGAAAAATAAATATTAGGATGAGAATTTAGAGCTGAGTGATACTAAAGACGTATTTGATTTTGAAGAGTTAAAAGACATTGTGGAAGACAATGTTGGTTATGATTCTGACACTTCAAATAGTAGTAGCGAAATTATACTACCAAAGAGACGAAAAATGAGAATTATTGAAAGTGAAAGCGAAGATTCGTTACAAGACTTAGATGAATGGCGTGATGTTACGGAAGAATTACATATTCCAAGTAGAATACCTTTTAGTGTATTGCCAGATCTTGGACCAAAATATTTCTTACAAATATTGAACAACCGATACAATATTTTAAATTATTTTTCACGGACGAATTATAAATGAAATTATAAAAGAAACCAACAATTACACAGAAAATGTTCTAAACTTGAATGAAATATCTAGTAACTCTATTTAGTAGAAAAATTTTAGTAAAAAAATCAACTCGTAGAAGATTTTCGTCACGATAGAAGAAGAGCTTCTACATCAATTTCTGAAATCAGACTAAACGGAAAACTTCATATAATGAGGAAAGGTGCAAAGAGGGACTGCGTTGTGTTCTCTAAAAGGAAACAATTGGATGGCAGACGTCAAACAAGTGAATACTGTGACTTGCCCAAGTAAACCCAAAATGCACATGGGAGATTGTTACCAAAAATATCACACCATGGTGAATTACAAAATTTAAAATTTATCTTTTATTTACAATAGGAAAATATATTATAAATGTATGTATTTATAAAATAAATAAAATTAGGACGTGTAATCTTTTCCGCTCAAAATAAGACTTCCTTTATCTCAGGCGTTCCGCTCCAAAAATGTGACAGAGTTGCTGGTAGACAATACTCGAGAATGGTTTTACCATTCGTATTGGTACATATTGACAAACAATTATCAAAAACTCTTTTTAAGCCAAGCCAAGATATTGTAGTCAAGGAGACAATGCTTTTTTGGAGGGGACGACTAGTATTCAGGCAATACATACCAACTAAATCGCAAATATGAAATCAAACTATTCAAACTTCACTAAAGGATACTATGATCCGCGAAAATGTACGCTGGACGAGACGCAAGCGGTGAAAGGAAAATTGGCATAGCCGAAGACATTTGCACTGAATTTGCAGGCAAATTGCTAAATGAAGGATGTACTTTGTTTGTGAACAATTTTTATACAAGTTACAAATTAGCACTCAAGTTTTTAAATGTTAAAATTTATACATATTATTGGAACTGTATGTTACAACAAAAAATTTATGCCAAATTTTGTTGTTTTACCCACTGAAAAGAAGTGAAATGATAGCAAGGAAAGATCTCAACAATATGAGGTGCTAAAATGGAGAGGTGTTCGCAATATTAGAATATTATTAATATCCGCTTATTATAATTTCAAGCTCGGATTCCATTCATCATGATCATCCTCAAAAAATGAAACAAAAAATTATTATTAATTGCATATAATAATAGAAAAACCGACATCGACAGAAGCGACCAGATAGTGTCATATGCAACAACGATTCGGAAAAGCATCAAGTGGTATCGCAAATTAGTAATTAAATTTTCTCTTAAGAACAATTATCTTAAATGCACATATCTTGTATCAAAAAGCCATAAACAAAGAAATGAAAATAAGAAAATTCCGAGAACTTCTAGTTAGAGAATGATTATTCTCTAAAATACTATTGCAAACAATAGAAGAACGAAAATGAAGAAAATTTCTCACTACTAAAGATTCGTAAGAATCACCAGGACATAAGAAGTCTATAAGAAGAATGTTCCTATGTTACCAGAAGAAGAGACAAATTGTCGAACGCCATGAAGCGAGAAAAAATATTACAATCTATTGTCCCAATTGTCCAAAATCATCAGAAATGTGTTTGGAATGTTTTAAGGAATTATACCGTAATATAATGTAATATTATATCATAAGTATAAATTAATAAAATATATAGTATAATGTGAATATTTTTTAATATTTTTATTTTGTATATTTTAAAATAAATATAAATAAATATTCGGATATAGTTATATATATTATTTCTTAATTTTCATAACTCACTTGTAATACTGATTCTGAGTCAGTTGTTCTCAGTGTCTCTACTTCATCTGTTTTCCGTTCAGAGACTTTCCAAAGTCAATCTTAAATATTTTAGTCTGAATATAAACCTCTAATTGACTTCAACTTCATCTCAATTCTGTATTATGATAAAATTCATAATAACACCTTCCTATGTTACCATATACTGTATAATTTTAAATTTAAAATTGTATAAAGATACAAAGTGGTTCGCTAACAGATCATACTTGTCCCTTTTTTCTATTTCTAATGTTCTTAAATTTCAAATTCCAATGTATATTTTATATTTATATTTCAGTGCATTATATTCCATTAAATTTCTTTTAAAATTCCGATTTAAAATCTTATTTTTCTTGAACAAAAAGACGTCACTCATATTTGGTGATGGGAGCAAATCCATCACCCAGATGTGACATGACAACGAACGTGTTAAAGCATTCACCGACGCAAATTATGCTGGAGACACTGAAACCAGGAAGTCCAATACTAATTTTGTATCAAAATTAGGCGATTCTGTAATTATTTGGGAGTCAACACGACAATGAACAGTATCGTTCGACTACCGAAACCGAGTATATAGCAGCGAATCAAATTTACGTAGATAATTTGAGCGCTATCAAGCTTATTAAAAAAAATTAAAAGAATTTCATCAAAAGAAAAACAAATAAATAACAACTATGAAATAGTGATACTATTGGCAACATTCAATAATAAAATCACAAATAAAATTTCACAAATGAATTTTAAATTCTATAACAATATTATATACATTATGAATCTTCATAATTTGTAAATTTATTTATTTGTAAAGATCAGCAGCATCACAAATTCGTGCTGATAGGAAATGGACATCTTAATCTGCGAAGAAATAATTGAAAAATTTTATCTTTAAATAAGTTTCGAATACTTTGAAAATGAAAATGATAATATTGAAGTATTATTAAATAAAAAAGAAAACTTATAATTCATCTAATAATGTAATATAAAAGTTGGAGAATGAATTTCCTGTATTATCAAATTATTGATCAAGTTAATCAAATTGATTATAATTGATTATAATATTGACAAATGAAAAAATTACTTTTCATACGAATAAATCAAAAAAGTAGAAACTAATCGATAGGATAGAAATAAGTGCATTTTTTGATATGATTTCGTTTGGAAGATGAAAAATGATTTATGGAGACAAAATACATCATTATCGTATACAATTGCAATGTCATGCTGATTGATTTTCAGATATTCTATATTTTATAAGATTTGATGATTTCTATAAGAGATGAGAGAAAAAGTACAATTTTAGACGAAATGATAGAATTTTTGCAAAAAATTGTAAATTTTATGCAGCATCCAATCAAGATACAATAGATGTGCAATTGTTAATTTATTGCGAGCGAATACTTTGAAATTTTCTCAAAGTAGATAATTCTTTGAAGATAATTATAGAATAAATTACGAATATGAACATTCGTTAATGTAAAAATTTATGCTGCAATTTTGATGTATATTTAAGAAACATTAAAAATTTTGAAAGAAATTGAAAAAAATCAAGCAAATTGAGTAAAACAATTGAGCGACTTGTCGAGAAGATTTTCTGCAATGGATCATTTATTTTACAGATTTCTCATTGACTTATTAAGAAAAAAAAATCTTTTTGATTGATACAATTCAGAAAAATACAAAAGATTTACCCAAACATCTATAAAGGCATGATATTCATCATACTTGAAATACAATATACATCCCAAAGCTAAAAAAACGCATTGTAATTTCTTTCTACCATGCATTTAAAATATAAAATAATGGAATCAAAAAAGATTTCAAAAAGATTATTGATTATTAATGATAATTCTAAAAGCAGTGGACATTTTAATCTAGTGAAAAAAGAAATGGAATAAGAAAGTAGTTATAAATTGTTCACTTTTTTTTTGCTTTTGTATATTTAAAAAAACTAAATAATAAAAAAATTTATAAAAAAATTTTAATGATTTCACTATACAATTGATCAATTACCCAATGAACGAACAGCAGGACCATCTACAAGCCTTTTAATTAAACATATATCCATCGATGAAGTTATCACTGGAAATAAAAAAATATAAGGTAAAATTTTAAAATAAGGGAAAATGGATAATTTCATCGCCATTGTTACATGTAATTCATGAAAAACGAAGCAAAACTTGATTTAATTTTCGTCTTTCTCCCGTTGAACGAGCTGCCATACCAAAAATGTGCACAGTGCTCAAGAAAGATCGTCAGCGGCCGCGTTTATATCTCACTGCAATTCGAGTTGCTTTGACAGTAATTATTGAAAAAGAAGCTTTCCTTAAAAAAAGAAGGTATTTATAATTTCTAAATACCCTCACTTTTAATTACACTTTGGAATCAAATAACATTATTTATTGAAAAAAAAGCTTTCCTTAAAACAGGCTATTTATAATTTCTAAACACTCTCACTTTTAATTACACTTTGGAATCAAATAACATTATACAGAATATAATAATAGAATATAACAGAATTTAATAATATGATATAATGTACAATTCACAGGAGTCGACTAAATTCTCAAAAACAGTCCTTCAGCAAACATTACTCTTTGTTCAGATTCAACAGAAGCTTGCCAGCCATAAAAACAGGAAAGGATCTCCATGGGGAACTTTTATGAATAAATCTGTTTATAAATCTCGCGAGCAATAAGAGCTTGCGAACAAAATTTGAAAAATAACGAAATATATCTTTGCGTTTATTGTTGAAAAAGAAAAAAGTAAATTATCTTTCTTCAAATAAGCATTAATTTCATTGGCTGCGAACATTCAGACAAGTATCTTCAAACTGATTTGGCATTTTTTAAAATGATTTTTATTATTGAAGAAATCTCGTGAGAAACAAATGATAAAAACAAAATATCGATGCTACATTTTCAAAAAAAAAATACTCGATGTGTAATAACTTCAATCGCTCGTCATATATGTACAATACACGGTATTTTATGAGCGACTATAATTTCCTAGTAACGAAAGGGTTAAATGTGATTTTTTGTGATATATCTCTCTGTACGTACTTATTTAATTTGAAGATCATACAAAAAAAAATATATTATCATACAAAAAAAATATTAAGTTCAGAAATAAATATTAAATAATTTTTTTAAATTTAAAAATGAAAACAACAAATCAAAAAATTATTATTACATGTAGATTTGAATATGAATAATTATTTTATCTATAAATTTAGTTAGTTAAACATTTTATCATCTACAATTTTTGAAATAGAAATTTTATGTTCTACAAAAGTTCATTTTATTTGTAAAAATGCATGTTTACGATACAAAACTCATAAATATTGTGGAGCCATAAAATTAAAGTTTCCAACAAAATAATTAACGCCTTAAATATTAATCTATCCGATTTGCAGGAGATATAACAAATTAAAGATTTCGAATATTCCATATTTGTCTTTGATAATCGTCATTCATTCTAAAACAATTTTTTAAAAAAAGTTATTTAATGTATTTTAATACATTTTCAATATCTTTCAATATTTTTTTAAACAAAGATCAATAAATTGTTGAATTTAATAATAAAAATTAATAAAAAAATATTTACAAGTATTCTTAATTTGTTAAATTTTTAAAAACTGGAATAGCATTTAATTCAACGAATCAAAATTGTTTCGAATCTTCTTCATTAGTATTTATGATTTTATCATAAGAACTTTTTGATAGTAGAAGCCATATATAGTTTATATTTTTATAGTTTCCTTTAAAAATTGTTTTTTTTTCGACTTCTGTCTCATGTTAATCAAGAAGAGATCTAACTTTAAAAATAATCTGTTTATCATGTTCAGATTATGTATCTCTCTGCTAAATTTCCTTGAATAATTTTATTGATATAATCAAAATGTTTGTTGCGAGCTTCAATCGTTTCTTCCGATTGACTAGTAGGAATTAGGACATCTATTATAGTAGAACCATGCAATGAAACTTTATGCTTAATATCACTGAATGCTATTAATTATTTCGAAAAAGTAGAAAAAAATCATTTAATAAACATCAATAAAATTTCTATGATAATGATGATAATTTTTCACTATTTTTCCGCTATAATGTGGAATAAACAGTTTTACAGCTCACTTAGGCAAGTGATCTTTTTAAATACTGTCAAAGTATTTTTTTTTCTCAAAGATTACAATTATTTGAACAGCGAATACTATTTCACCTGTATTTATGATATTTCGAAATTCCACTTTCTTTCTATTTATTCTGTCGCTTGATTAAATGATTTTAATACTCTATAATTTTTGACAATTCATTTAGCTAATTATTATTCTTCTTATAAAATTGATTGGTTTTATGTTCAATTTCAGCTTATCTTCGTTTACATTCAGATTTGAAATATGAAAATCTGTATTTAATATTTGAATTTGTTCCTTCGAATTATTGGTTGTAATTTTCAATTTACTTCAATTTTTCTTAAAGTGTTGAATCTTATTTTTAAAATAAAAAAATCGATTAACTTTCTTTGAGATATTATATTTATTCTTGATTTATATTTATTCGATATATATAATAAATTAAAATTAAAATGAATGAACTGATAAAATTTTTACATTAAATTGTTTTTAGATGGATAAAAAAATTAATAAAAAAGATTAATCAAATTATTATAAATATTTGCATTAAAAATTTTTATAATTGCAAATAATTATGCAATAATTTCATAATTAAATAATATTGTGCATTGTTAAAAGTATATTATTGTTAACTAAAGTTTATGCACTAAAATTATTTATTATATATATGTATATATTATATTATTTAACTTTAAAATAATTTATATACTATATACATTATATATTAACAAAAAAAAGAGAAAATGTTTTAAGAAATTAAAAAAATATGTTTATAAATATTATAATGTAAATATTATATTATAAAGTAAATAATAAAATTGTTGACTGGTTATGCAGTGGTGAACAATAAATATGCGGATTTTGCAGAATGAATATATTTTAATTATACGTGAATACGAGTATCTGTTTACAAAACATCTGAAGATTGCTTATCGAAGATAAACAAAAGATACCAACTATGAAATAGTGACACTGCTAGCAACGTTCAATAATAAAATTATAAATAAAATTTCAATGAACTTTATACTCTATAACACTCCCATTAAAAGCGAACTGAAATTTGTTTAGTATATGTATGTTTGTTATGTTTGAGTGTCATAATTCTTGTATGCCTGCCATATCTTCGATACTCTTGATATTTAATCTTGATATTTAATTTAAATTTCTTTGTATCTCAAATACTGTTCTTCTCAAAGGTTTTGTTAGCAGGTTTGCCTGCTGATCCTCCAATAGCGTACGTCAATATTCTCTTGCTTCTCCAATGAAATTCTGGATTTTTAATAAGCTTGTAGGCGCTCAAGTTATCTACGTAAAATGTCGTAATGTACTTGAATATAGATAGATGATTGATCAAACTCTTCATCCATATGATTTCTTTGACTTGCTGCTATGTACTCGACTTTGGTAGTCAATAAAGCTACTATTCGTTGTCGTATTGTCCAAGAAATTGCAGAATCGTCCAATTTTAATACAAAATCAGTAGTAAAGTCCTAGTTTCAGTATCTCCGGCATAATCTGCATCGCTGAATGCTTTAATGTGGTTATTTTGTTTGGTTGAAAAATGTCATATTTTGTTGTTCCCTTTAGATACTTGAAAATTCTTTTTACTGTGTTCCAGTGAATTTTGTTTGGTTTTTTCAAATAATGATTGACTTAATTCATTGCAAATGTAATGTCTGGTCTGCCCATTTTTATGATCCTTCACGCACAGTTGATGGTGTTGGTCTGCTGGGATTGCTACTGCGGTAGCATTTTCCATCTGAAATCGCTGTTAAATTTTATTGATATAAATCTCTTGATGCAAAAATATGGAACTGTCTGCTAATCGCTCAATCAGTAATTCTAGGTACATATTTAGTTCATTGGATGTTACTTCAAATTCCTTACGGAGTTCAGCCAACAACCTTTTTATGGATGACTGGTTCGTTGCGCTAATTAATCCATCATCGACGTGGATTGCTAGAATCAGTCGATCCCGATCGTCTTCGTTTGTAAATACGCAATAGTAGCAATCTGCGCTGGTGGACTTGAGACTATGCTTTTTCAGTACTGCTGTAAATGAATGATTCCAATATCTTAATGCCTGCTTCAGGCCATACAAACTACGATTTAATTTGCAAACACCATCAGTTCCATCCTCGTATCCCTTCGGTTGTTGCACATAGATGACCTCATCGAGTTCTCCGTGAAGAAAAGCTGTTTTGACATCAAATTGCTGTAAGTTCGAGGCTGTAATAGATAGAATAGTTCTTATTGAATCAAATCTAGCTACAGGACTAAACCTTTCATCAATCCTTTAATCAACTTCAACAGTTTATTTGAAATCTCGAGCTACGAGTCTTGCCTTGAATCGTTGTATGCTTCCATCATTATTCATTTTCAGTTTGTATGTCCATCTATCGTCTATAACTTAGTGATCTGATTTATTAATGTCCATGTTTGAGTTTTTCTCAATGAAATGATTTCATCATCTATGGCTTCTTTCCATTTGATCGCATTGTTACATGTGATTGCGTCATAATAATCTTCGGTTCATGGTATTCCGTGATTACAATGTTTCCGTATGTGAGTCTGTATCTTACTTCTATCTCTCAAACACCGATTTTGTTCGTACTGATTTTTGTTTTCTGAATCGTCTGATTCTTCATCTGAATTTATCTGCTCGTTGTTTTCTGATTGAGTAATGTTTTTCGATTTTACATCTATTTTTGTTGCGTCGTCTTTCTGATATTCAAAGCTTATGATATTTGACTCTGATTTCCATTCTTCATTTGAATTTATTTCATAGTGCTGATTTGTAAATTTTACATCTCTACGTATTTTGACTTGCCCTCTTTCAAGAAGCCAGATTCGGAATTCTTTTGTATTTTCATCATATCCAACGAAGATGTCTTTTTCAGCCTTGACGTCCCACTTTCGTCTCTTTTCTTTTGGGATATGAAAGTATACTTTTTCCCCGAATGTTTTGAGATTTGAGATGTTCGGTCTCTTCTTGAGCCACAGTTCAATGGGTGTTACTCCTTTCTCCCCACTGGTTCCTGTTCTATTTGAAATGTGAACAGAGTAATTAACTGCCTCGGACATCGTGGTGTCTCTGATTTGTTTTTGATGAAATAAACTTCTCCAATGGCTGTAGTCATCTTTCATCATTAAGAAATATCTAGCACCTCCAAGTGAATTTTCTTGCATTGGACTTGAGAGATCTGCATGGATGAGTTCCATCCTCCGATACGTTTAGATTTTGTATTGCTTTTGAATAATCTGTGTATTTTTCCTAGAATGCAATTTTCACAACAAAATCTTTAAAAGTAATGTTCTTAGATTTTAAAATTTTCTTCACATGATCCACATTCTGATGAGCCATTCGTTTGTGCCAGGAGAAAAGAGAATTGCTTACTGCCGTATTTGCTTGATGCTCATCTGTAATGACTTTAAATTTCATTATGAACAATTTATCTTTTCTTTCTCCCACTGCAACGATATTTCCATTCTTCATGAATTTACGTATTTTGTCATCAGAATATTGTTGTAATCCCTTGTCAAAAGCTGCATCCGACGAGAAAAGATTAAAGTTCAATTCTGGCACGTGAAGAACATTACTAAAATATTTTCGTATCCATTAAAAGCAAGAATATCAATATCTCTTGATCCAATTGCTTGAATATATTTTCCATCACCTATCTTAATATTTTCTACTGTATCGAATTTTCTATATGATGAGAATGCTCAGTTGCACCCGAATCCAAGTGCCATGCATCACTGGATGCTTCTAAATTACATTCTATAGACATGGCTCCGATGAATGGCTCTCTTTTTCTTCCTGTATATTTTTCATTTGATATTGCTGCTTTTCGATTTCGGCATTCCTTGATCCAATGTCCTGGTTTGTGACAATAATGACACACGTCTGGTCTGGAATTATTTTTCTTGAAATTTTTCTTATGTTGATGCTTATTTGCAGCAAAAGCGATGTTCTCTGTCCTTTCTTCGGTTCCTGCCTTTGTCTCAATGGTGAGCCTTGAAATAAGATTTGTGAGAGTTCTTTTATTAGGTTAATTTTCACGCGTTAATGAAATGTCTGAACGATGGAGGTAATATTATGACTATTTTAGTGATAATCATTTGATTTGGAATTTTCTCACCCAGAATTTGTAATCGATGTACAAGGTTTTCAAATTTTACAATGTGAGTAACTATATCATCTCCTGGTTCCTTCTGGTATCATTGTTGCAACAGAATGTGCACACTAATATTAGACTTTTATTCATAAACAGATTCCAGCTTTTCCCACATAGTTGATTCCTTAGTTGATTCACAATTTTCCAATCCTTTCTTAGCTTATTGATACGAATAATTTCGTTCTCCATCACGATTAGAGTTATGTTTCACGTTTGCTTGCGGCTGGATATTTAAACTACATCGTTTTCCAATTCAATTATACTTTACTTAATTATTTATTGTTTCTTAATCTGGGCCCATAACTTGTTGGCTGGTTATGCAGTGGTGAAGAATAAATAAAATATGCAGATTTTACTGAATGAATATATTTTAATTATACGTGAATACGCGTATGTGTTTACAAAATATCTGAAGATTGCGTATCGAAGATAAACAAAAGATACCAACTATGAAATAGTGATACTGCTAGCAACGTTCAATAATAAAATTATAAATAAAATTTCAGTGAACTTTATACTCTATAACAATAATATAATTATAATTATATTATAATTATTGTGATATATATGTGTATGTGTGTGTGTGTGTGTGTGTGTGTGTGTGTGTGTGTGTGTGTGTGTGTGTGTGTGTGTGTGTGTGTGTGTGTGTGTGTGTGTGTGTGTGTGTGTGTGTGTGTGTGTGTGTGTGTGTGTGTGTGTGTGTGTATAATTTTAAATCTTCTTTTTGTTTATTGAATTTTTTGATTTTTTATTGTTATTTAAACATCTATACAGTCGATTTTATATATTTTATAAGCATTATATGATATTGCAGTAAAAATTGCTTTAAAAGACGAACGTAGACGAAATCAAAATACATAATAAAAAAGATGAAGTTGTTTTTAAAATATAGAACATATTAGAAAAATTTTTATAATAAAAGAAAATCATCTTCTTTAAAATATAAAAATTATTATAGAATATTTCAAGAATATGAATTATATCATAATAATTCTCAACATTTGATATAATATAATATTTTATAAATACATAAATGATTTAAAAAAAAAACAGAATTTAATTTGTTTCTTTTCGTTTTTTCAACTATTTCAGCTAATAAACATTTTTTAGTTTAGATAAACTTTTTCAAATTAACTTTTAGCAAACTAAATCCGATCATTATGATTATTAAACTTAAATTCCACATACAAAAGAACTTGAAAGAGATAGCCTCACTAAGAACGAAGATGGAAATTGGCAAAAACATTGACTATTTTTGTTTGTATTATCAGTACTTAGTATTATGATAAAAAATCCATTGTTGCACAATTTTGATCCACAAATCCTGTCAATGCTATTTAATCGGAATGCAGAATTTGTCAAAAAATAGTCTCTGGATTCTTTGAGAAATTCTTCTTCGGCAGAGTAATGTGACTCTCTTTCAAGTTGATGAGTGGCTTAATCATAAAAGATAAAGAATCGAAAAAGACAAACAAATAAGAGGAAAACTTTTATTAAAGATGTCAATAAGATAATAAGTATATCTTTATCTTTTATCATTTAGCAGTACCGACATTTGTTTCGAAGCAATTAATCAATAATTTCAACATACACTTAGATCAAAATTATTTACGAAAGACAAGAAAGAAGGAGATGGTCAGAAAGGACATTGGCATCGAAGCTATCTAAAAAAGCAAACAGAAGAAGAGAAAAAAACAATTGACGAAAAAAAAAGCGAAAATTGCTGATCCGAATTGTGATTCAAAGAGAATCCAGAAAAAGAATTTCTAAAAGAAAAGTCTATCGAAGTTATTTTTTACCAGATATAATCTCGAGAAACAATTCAGTCATTACGATGGTTCGAACAATGTATAATAAGTGGACAAAATTCATTCTCAAATTTATAAAAAATAATTATTTCGATATAATTATTTATATAATATAACTATATATTAAAAATTTTTATACATTAAAATTTTAAATCTTTTTAAACGCTTACAAATTAAACAAAATACGCGTATATAAGCAAAGAACTAATCGATAATTGACCGGTCACATTTCAATAGTTGAGAAATATTCTGCAAATTTATTAAGAAGCATTTAAATTTCAATTTTATAAGGGATATGAAAACATTTCAAAACATCTATTTTTATTTAAATAATTATAAATTATCAATAAATTTTTTATTTTATTTTTTCAGACAATGAACAGATGGTGTCCAGACATGCACAGATAGCTTAGAATGATGCTGCAATTCAGTTTTTGAGTGAAAATTTCTGTAACCATTTCCTTTGCATATTTAGAAACAATTTGGCATGTCTGGATTGTCAATATGGTCTTGGAACTTGAGACGACATTTCTAGCAAACACATGCGGAATAGCTTCCTGGGAGAACAAAGGATTTATGAGCAACATAGCTTCTCAAACTCATTCTAGGAAGCTTTCTTTGAACTCAACCATTGAAGACCCATAACCAGAACATGGTGGAGACTTCAAAGTGTACCAAGCTTGGGGAGAATCCTTATAAACCGGACGAGAAGCTCAAGAACTTCAGACTTAACATGGAACATCAAGAACTCTCAGCACCTTCAGAACCTTAGGGACTCAACAACTATTTCAACATAAGAATCACCAAGATCACATGAACTCATTGAATTTGTATCTTCGTACTCTGTGATACTGTGAACCATCGCTTATACAGAGATTTTGCTCATGAGTTGAATAAGGAAGGGGCCTCAGAGGCACAGACTCTAGGGAGAAGCCTTAAAAATGACGAGAACTTCAAAAAGATACGAACTATTTCAGAAACCATCAGCAGAACTGTTTCAGAATTATTTCAAAAACTACTTCAAAAACTACTTCAAGAATCACAGGAACCATCAGAACTCTTTGAACTTAACATATAGACTTTGTCTTTGATCGTCTAATGAACCGAACTTGTCAAGAGCGAACTTCGTAATAATTATTTATTACTATATTCCGTAGCTCCACGAATGGGTTGGAACTAAAATTATTTTTTTTTTGTAAATTAAGCTTAAAGTTAAGTAATTACTTTATATTAGAAATGCAATAATTTGTCAATGATTTTTTATATGTTCCACGTCATTCCATTCAATAAGAGTTGAATATATGAAAAATAGAAACTTTCTACTTTTTTTTTACTGCCATATTTGATTTGCAAAACTTTGCAAAATTATTTACTAAAATTAATTTTACGGTTTACGTTCGCATATCACATATACAGGCACAAACGAATGGTCGTCACCAGCGGATTCTTTAATCTAGCCATTGATATTTATGGTTTAATTTTAAGCTATCTTATATTATAACAATACATTTATATCATTGTTTATTTATTATATATTGGAAAAATAAACAATAATAATATTCCTAATTTTAATTGGCAATTTTTTTATTTCTTTCAATCTTTAAGCGATCGATATGTCCTGTTACAATGCTTTCTTTATTTCATAATCAATTTTTTTATTTTTATTGTTATTTTATTAAATTATTATTGTTTAGACTTATATCTAGTTCACATCTATCGGATAATTTATTTTTATTAGAACAGAATTTTGAAGGACATTTTGCACATAACAAATCGCCATAAAGTTTTTTTTTTTAATAAATATCTTTCTCTAGAATATTATTTTGAATTTTCAAAATCCAGTTTATTATGTTTGTCAAATTCGAAATGCTT
The DNA here is from genome assembly GCF_048593485.1 of Apis florea. Taxonomy (NCBI): domain Eukaryota; kingdom Metazoa; phylum Arthropoda; class Insecta; order Hymenoptera; family Apidae; genus Apis; species Apis florea. Next base: position 71,759 of record NW_028256783.1, on the reverse strand, counting down.
TTTAAGTTAATTGCCTGCTACAACTTTGCTACATTTACCACGCAGATTTTTTATGTGGTTACTTAAAGATATAATCTAAGAATAATCAATAATTTAGAGATAGTCATTTTGCATTTGTTTTGCATTTTTTTTTCAATAGAATAAGTTCGACCACCTCTTTTGTTAATTTGCAATACGAATTGTTCAATCTGTGTGTCTCACATACAATTGTTCGAGATAACTTTGGCTCACAACGAAAGTTAAAAAAATAGAATTTCAATAACTCTCAAATGAAAAACATAAGTAATCATTTAGAATCGAATAGTCATTGTTTATAACATAGTTTTCGTAAAACATAGTGAATCTAGTTAATCACAAATTTAATGTAATTTAATATAGGTATAATATAAGTAAATTTATGCAAAAAATTCTATGTGTTAAATTTCAAATTAAAAATGAATCCAGATATAAATTATTGTACAATTTTTGTCATAAAATTATAAATCATAGTTTAAAAATCAATACTTTTTCGATCATAATTTTATGATTCTTTAATTTTGACGTGTTTTTAATTTTTTTTAGTTATAGTATATCAAGAATAGAATTTTTCTGTCTTTGGCAAAAATTTTTAGAATCAATTCGATGAATTTTGTTAAAAAGTTTTGTGTAAAATTACATTAATGACAAAATCATTAGTAAAATATGAACTAATATCTCCAGAATAGTTAATCGAATAGAAAATCAATGGGAGAAAATATAACAAAGTAAATATTTTTTAAACAGATTTAAAAATTAGATCAAAGAAGAATATTTTGTTTTATTTGAAGGTTTATTTGTTACTGATAAAATTCCTTTTACATCAAGTTTTGCAAGAAGACCGATTAAAAGTTTTGAATAATCATCATATAATAAAAATAAAAAACGTAAAGTAGCAAAAATTATAAATAATTCCATTAAAAAAATAACTTTTGCTGCAGAAATAGCTCACCAATCAAAAGAACGAAGATGTATTGCTAATCTCATTAGTAACGCCATTATTGCAAAATAATAATAATAATAACAACAATAAAGAAGAAATAAAAAATTCGAAAAAAGAAATTTTAAAACTAAAATCTATGATAATTGATTTCACATTCGTATAAAATAAATTAGAAAAAAAATGCTTTAAACTTAAGACTTTAAACTTATAAACTTATAAAATACATGCATCATATTATAGTTTATTAAAAGTAAAATATGTTTGCTTATCTTCTTCTAGTGGTATTAAAATAATTGAGTCAATGCGGAAACTTACTTTGCAAACAACGTTAGATCATTGGATAAATATGTTGCTATCAAATAACGATTTACTTATTAAAGATCAAAGTGAATTAGAATTCATTTGTAAATGGGATTACAATGGAACTTCGGGCTATGATATACATATAATATAAATAGAAATTCAAATCTGTTATAAGTAATAGTGAAATTTTGTTTATAATTTCTTTTGTACTAATAAAATTATATAATAAATTGACTATAATTTGGCATAATTGACTATAATTTGGCATGTTCTATGTTCTATGTTCCACGAGATATTGCAGACTTATAAAATTTATATTTGAAGAAGGAAGTAATGAATCTCATAAAAATGAAATAAATAAAATACAAAATCAAATCGAATTTAAAACCTATGAAATTATTTATTGAAATTATAATAAAGAAATCATAGTAAATTATAAATTCAACTTAATTATAATAGAGTTTGTGATATATTTATAACAACAAATTCAACGTGTTATATTTATGGAGAAAATCCAAAATATATGAATAATGAACCAGCACAAAAAAATATAAATATCAAAAACTATTTTTGGCTTATCAATACTATATTTGCGAATTAAAATATTTGAATGCTTATTCCATATCAGGTACTGTTTAGATTAAAAATGGCAAATAAGAAATGAAAAAGAAAAAGCAGATTTAAAACAAAGAAAAAAAATTATACGGAAATAATTTAAAAAAAAATATGGAGTTAATTGTTGATAAGCCAAAACTAGATTTTCTTTCAACTAATGATGGGAATACAGCACGTAAATTTTTCAAATTTTCAAAAAAAAGCTCTAATAAATTACGAGAATTGATGTAACGTTAATAAAGAAATTTTAGAAATTTTATTGCAAACTTTATTATCTAACCATAATATTAATATAGAAAAATTTGCATAATTTTGTCATAAAACAAAAAATTTATATTTACATTTATATGCATGTCAATAACTTTACACAATTTTTTTTATGTATTTTATTATGCAAAAAGTATTGTTCAATTTTTCATATTACCATCAATTGGTCAAATGTCGGAAGAAGCGCAAGAAGCAAGACACAAAAATATTTCGATGTAATTTCGAGAAAAAAGTATCCATAAAATGACAAAGCTAGATATAAATTTAGATCTATTAACAATATTACTAGTAACTTTTGATCCATTAACAGTTCGAATAAACATTAATAATCCATTAATTATAATAAAGATTAATTTGAAAAAAAAATTAAGTTCGTTAAATCAAAATATGAGAAATTTATTTTAAAAAAATATAGACAAAAGAAAAAAAATTTAATATTGAAATATGAAGATGATGAGAAATCGTCGAATTCAAATTGAAATAATGAATAATGAAATTTTTCATTATATGTATATTTCTTAAAAAACTGTAATTTTGTTTAAATTTTTATTAATTTTTATTTCTATTTTATTTTAACTTATATCTTTTTATTTTTCTATATATTTTTATATATTATTTATATATATTTTTTATATATTGATTATTATATATTTTTTTTATTCTAAAATATTATTTTTAATTTAGAAATTCTATATTAATTAAATGCAATGTTAATTTTTTTATATATTAAGTTATATTTTTATATTGTTTATATATTTTTTAAGAAATAATAAATTATAATAAAAAGTAAAATTATTGTTTTTTAAAAATTAAATCTTCATATAAGCTCAAAATTGGAAAAAAATAATTTTGTCCAATTTATCTTTCTAATTACTGTGAGGCGTTTCATGCAATTTTAATGACGAATGAAAGCCGTTAGTTTTTGTTTATATTAAATTTCGTAATTTCCTATTAATAAGAGCGCAGATTCGTGAATTCCTTAGTTCTTTTGTTGAAAATGTGAAACGTTACATCTTGAAATATAAATAAGATTATCTTTTTAATCTCAAATTCTTCCGAAACTATGATTCTGACAATACACGACAAAAGTATCATAGTTTCATAAGTTTAGAAGTTCTAAAAAAAATGAATTTTAGAAATGAAAATAGCTCAAATAAAGATAAATTTGATTTTGAACTATTGAGAAAAGAATGAAGATAATGATAGTGTCTAAGAAATCGAAAAATTAGAATAGATAGTGAATCCGAAAGAGACAATGATGCTCCACAAGATTTTAATAATTCTTGTGAAAAATCTAGCGAAATACCATCGAGTATAAAATTTATAGCCAAGAAAAACCTGCAGGGCCATAAGTACTCTCAAATGTTGAATTTTGAGTTTTAAGATATTTTTTATCGAGTTAATAAATCAAATAATAACTGAAACGAATAATTATACTGTAAAAAATTAGAGGAGAGGACTTTGTCAAATGAATGGTATAATATTACCAAAGGAGAATTTTTGATATTATTGCATTCATCGCAATTATTACAAATATGGAGACGACGCCATTGACAAATATATAAGAATATTGATCTAAAAACCAAACAAGCCACATTCCATTTTGTTCAAATATATTTACAAAAGATTTACGCAAATTTTTTGAATTTTGCATGCGAAAATAATTTCGGCATAAAGCATTAACCCTACAACACGTTTGCAGCTAAGAAATGACTATCTTGATTATATAAACTTAAGATTTTTGTATTATTTTATGTCGAATGAACAAATTTGTATAAAGTTAGTTATAAATTTAAAAGTTTTGTTTATCATGTATAACTCAAAAAGACTAATGAAATGGATTTTTGAATTTGAACCCATACAATAACACAAACATTTGATAAGATGGACTTTCTCGTATCCATTAAAATTCCATTATACATAACGTTATTGAATAACATTCCCAGTGTGCGGAGACATTGTGTGTTTACAGACCGTCAGTTATTTTGTAAAAATGAATTACGTAAGTTAAAATATTACTTAACCGACACAAATAGAAAATTCAAAATTCACCATATTGACAAATAGAAAAGAATTGTCAAATAAAAAAACCAAATCTTAAGAAGAAATAAAAGGAATTAATGATAGTTTATCGAATAATAATTTGGTTTTAGCATGGAAGGATAAGAGGATTGTCACATTATTGACAAATTGGCATAATTACAAAGATAAGTATCGTGGAAAGAACTCTCCGCTATAGTATTCAGATTGTTGTCAAAAAAATGCGATCATAAATTATACCAAATTCATGGGCGACATTGATCGGGTTAATTAATATCGACATAGTGTTTTACGAGGAAGTCATTAAAGTAGTGATACAAGTTACTTTTTTATATATTTCAATTCCTATATTTTCTATTAATTATAGAAGAAAAACAGAAGAACGAAAAACTGTTTATGCAATTAATAGAAATTTTAGTTAAGAAGAGATTTTTGACAACTGCAAGATGGAGCTTCGATCGCTAATTATAATGAAATTCGGTTAATTGGAAAACTCCATGTGATTCTAATAGGAATAAAAAATGTAAGATTTGTTCTTTTAAAACAAACCAGGTGGAAGATATGAAACAACTTATTATTGCGATACTTGTTCGAACAAACCAAAAATGAATCTTGATGAATATAAACTGCTTCATAAATTATCATACAAAATCATATTTTTAAATATAGATAAATTATTGAAATATAATATTTTTCTAATTTAATTTGTGTATAAAATCATTTTATATTACCTGTGAGACATATGCGCAAATTTATTTTAAGTTGCTATTTCGCCTGACTGAAAAAATCGTCGAGCACAAAGGATTAAATTAATTACAATTAACAAGTTGGCACAAGTTGAATAAAGAAAGTAGAAAAGAAAAGTGTAATCTGAGGAATTATTGAAATTCTGGACAGTGCAGGTGAAAACTAACATTTATATCGCTAGCAAGAGACATTAAAAGAGATCAATATCTAATTCGCATATTTTATCAAAACAATGGATGTGATTCTGATAGAATTATATACCAAAAAATTACTAAAAGGAGAAATATTAACATTTAGAAATAAGATAAATAAAAATATCAAGGCAATGAAATGGAATAAATAAGAAAAATGTTGTTTTTTGTCAACAATTCATAACACAAACATTGTTATTATTAATAAAAGGAAGAAAACAGAATTAGGAAATATGTATATATGTGTATAGTCTGATATAATGATACTGATGAAGTATTAATTATAGATTATAGATTAGATCAATATTTATATAGATCCATTTTTATGATTATTTAAAAATGCAGAAAAAATATTTAAAAAATATTATTTCATTATATTATTTCATTATATATCATTATATATAATTATTATATTATAATAGATATATATATGTGGAAATTATTTATTGCACTACTACTAATTAAATAAACAAAAAAAAATTATGAGTAGGAAAATACAAAATATAATTAAAAAATATCATTTAAAAGCATATTTCACAAATCAGGATTATTTAGATTGATGGAATGACATTTTCTAAGTTTCCAACGAAAACTAAATCATGTAGATTTTGCATTATTTGTTGCAAGAAAAAAAAAGCAAAGAAAAAAAAATAATGCAATGATTGCAATGTTAGTTTATATGTAATCATCACACACAATTATAATTTTAATATACATTATTATATTTTAATAAATAAAAAATTTTAATATATAAAATGAATTAAATTACATTATATTCTTCGATTTATATTTTTTACTTCTGCAAAAATACTTTATACTTTTCATTAAGAATGAAAAATAAAATTTAATATTTAATAATTATTTAATAAAAATATTTATAATCTATAGAATATGAAATTATGTAAAAAAAAATTGTTTATATTTTTGGATGGTAAATTTCAAATCTAAGTGTTAAGAGATTAAAAAAAAATCTAACTATCTTTATCTCATGTTTTTATAAAAAATCTATTTCAAGATGATTATCAAAATTTTTTTTCTATTTTATGTATATTCATGATAATATCAACGAAGAATTCATTTTTATTATTCTTTCTTTTTTCGACATTTTCGAATATTAATCAAGTGAATAGATATACAATGGCGTGCAAAAATTTCTCAATGGTTTTTTTTTCCAAAAGAAACGAAAAAATTGTATTAATAAATTTTTATTAATATTATATAAAATGTAAAAACATAGTAAGAATAAAATAAATCGATGTTATTTGTTATTCATACGTGTTTATTTATGTATTGATAGTCAATCACTAGATCGTTAACATGATTCGAAAGACATCTGTTGAAGTATAAAGTATAAATTGTTATAAAATTATTTAGAAAAAAAGTCATCCCATGAAATTGCTTCAATATTATCTATTGGAAAGAATATAGTAAATGATATGATTAATAAATGTCTCAAAGGATCGTTGAAAAAATTGATAAAATTATAAAACGAAAATCAATTAAACGTATACAAAGAAAACCAATATCGCAGTTTAATTACAAGCGAAAAACCTAGCTAATATTTGTAGAAGTATAGTGACAAGAAGATTACACAATGCAGGATTATTTGACAGAATTTTTGTTAAAAAAATCATCAATTAATAAGAAAAATAAAATAATCTAATTAATGTATTTGTCAAATAAATATTGTGATTTGATTGAAGAAAAATAGAAAACGATATTTTTTTCGGATAAATCTAAATTCAATCTTTTTAAAAGCGATGAGAGGCATTATATATAATATCTAATTAACACAAGAAACAATACCAAATACAAAATATCAACTATTGAAGAAAGTTGATTCGGAGAGTTTTCTCCATTCAAAAAATTGATCCTCTTATAGAAATTGAGGATATCATGAGTAATATCATGTATAAGAAGATTTTAGAAACTTATACGTTATCATATATTGAACGAAAATTGGTACTTTTAGCAAGATAATAACCCTAAATATGCATCGAAAATTGTAAAAAAAATGGTTGTTTATAAATGAAGTACAAGTTTTAAATTAATCTTCTCAAACTACCCAATAAAATATCCTTTGATAAAAAATGAAACGTCGAATGAAAGATCATAGAAATTCTAATAGTATAATTTTTTAAAAATTTAGTTAGAGAAGAATAAAATATCACACACATTACACATTTAATCGAGTCCATACTGCTATGATTATCACAAAAAACATTATTACAAAATATTAATTATAACAATGTACAAAAATTGTTGTACAAATAGTAAATAAGCATTATTTACTTGTTAAACATTGATCAGAAATTTTTGAAGATGCTAATGTACATAATAAATCAAACGAATGAATAAATACGTATGAACAATAAATAACATTGATTTATTTTATACTATCTTTTATTCAATAATACTTTTATATAGGGTATTAAAAAAAATTTCTTAAGACTTTTCTTTCGGAAGAAAAATTGGAAGAAGCCATCTGGCCAAAGAACTTTTACACGCCACTGTGTATATGGCGAGTATATACGTAGCACCAGCGTGTATAAAAAGACGATTGCTAGAACTTTTCTAAAAGATAAATAAGAACTCGAAAGAAAAATGTTACTGGAATACGTTTATTGGGGACCTACTATCCTTTTCGAAGTTTAGCAAATCTCTTCTCAGCGAGGAGAAAATCCTCGCAGAGATAAGACTAAAGTCAATCGGGGATTTGAACATAGAGATACTGAAAAGCATCAAGAAAGTAAAAACCGTATCTCATATTTCAATGAAATTGCAGAAATCATACGAGCAAAGACTGTGCATGAGGGCAGCTATTATAAAAATTGTAAAAAGGATAACCTCCATAGGATCTAAGAAATAATATCATACAGTTTAATTTTCTGCATTCGTAAGGGACGTCTCTAAGGCACCATGACGTTTTATGTTACAATATGAATAGCAACTAAGCAACTATAATGTTTCTTTATGTTAGATTATGTTAAATCTCCAAGAAATAAATCATGAGTTTGTGAATAGATTCCTCTTTGTATACTTTTTTAGGAAGGATAATATAATCAGACATCTTAAAATAAATATAAGATTTTCTTAAATTAAGATTATTTTAAATTAGAGTGTCTTCTAATCTGGATTTGATAGATATGGGAATAGGAATATTTCAAAGTTTTTAATAAATCAATCAAGTGAAAATGAATTTGATTTTTCGTTCTTGAATAACAAAATTATCTTTTTATAAAGCATTTGCTGGCAAAGTGAATGAAAGCGGATGGAAAAAATAAAAAGGCGTATAATAGGCAATGAATATAAAAATGATACTGCAAAAGACACAGAAAGTTCAGAATGAATATAATGAATATAGAAAATCCTTTTAGACTTCATTATCTTCCAAAAGTGTATTGACAGAGTCATTGGATATTATCAACAGATTCAAATCCCTATCTTATAATACAAATAGTAACAAACAAATTTCTGAAATATCTTATAGTTGACAAAAAATTGTGAAAAACGTTTTGATTTGCACAAAGTATAGTAACCAGAGCCAATAAGAGCACTGACACGCAAATAGTATTATTACATTACAGTCAATGATATTACAGCATTTATAATTCATAGAAGAAAAAGTGCTTAGGTACACAATGGCTTATATATATATATATATATATATATATATATATATATATGTCAATAAAAAATTATATACTAAGAATACTAAATATATAGAACATAATATTGCTTGATTGAAATTTTTACATAAGTGATGATTTAAAATCTTGTAGAAGAATATAGAAAAATTTATCATCATATGATCAAATTGTAATTGAAATGGATCTTTTATAATAGAACCAACTTTATAAGAAAATTAAGCAGTTTTGAATAAAATATATATATGTAAAGCATTATGCTTTATGATCCAAGTATTTACCGAGCATAATAATATTTTTAACGCAGATAGAAAGAGGATCGAATGAAGATTCGAATAATGTTGGGATTTTAAATGATGAAAAGCATGAATTTTCCATTATTTTAAATAAAATGGATAGAGAAATGGGCGACAATATCTTAATTGATAAACTTAAACTTTGACGAAATTTAAAAAAAATTGGACAATATTAGAAGGCTATGATATCGAGAAATAAAAAGATGAATCAAAGGGATATAAACAAAAGTAAAAAGAATACAAAATCTAATAGTATCAGAACAAGAATAAAGCATATGTTTTTATCGAATACTGAATTCGATTCTACCAATGATTCAGATAAAAATAAAAGCCAATGAAAAAGTTAATAGTAATGTATTGTAAGCTATTCGAGATATATAAAGATAAATCAGCTGACAAAGAATTTTTTAATGAATGGAAAAGATCTTTGAAGACTCTTCAGCAGACAGTCCATTAGAATAAATTAATGACGAAAATAGGAGTTTAATCACTTATAAAAAGAAATGGATTTCATTAAAGCAGGAAAGAATCAATTAACTCAATAGCAAAGCTCCTTATTATGGTAATGGGAATAAATTAATCTCTTGAATTTGCTAAGGCTATCTGGAACAAATATGTTTAATCGAATCTTAAAAAAAAAAAAACAAACAAACATTATAGCGTTATAAATTAACTTTAAATTTCTGAAGAAAGATGCTTAACAATAAAATGGTCTAAAGGAAGACGCAAGAAACCTCCAAGAAGCTTGTGCAGATTATCTCCAAGAGTAATATTAGGAAGGAAAAAGAGGTTCGGATTGAACCATTAAGCAAAAGAAAAAAGGAACATCGGAGAGAGGCGATCAATATATTGTTCCTTATCAAATGAAATATTGAAAACGGATTCAACTACGAAGCTAATGAGATATCAGTTAGAGATATTGAAGATTCAGAATCTGAAAAACAGAAATGAAGAATAAAACCATTAAATAATCTTCAGATAATCGTCATCAGGATTCGAAAGAGAACTTTTATGTAGAACTCTCATACGTAAGAATTTAACCAATAAAGAAGAAAAATCTTAAAGGATTTAAATTAGAATGAGGAAAACAAGAGAAGATCATGTTCTCATAGAATTAATAAAAAATCCGAAAGAGGATTGGTATTTTTCTAAAAAAAAGTCGGAATTTCTAAATTTAAACTGCGAATGTTTATGCAAATGCATATTTTTATAGAAAGAAATATTTTAGAATTTGGATAGAAATCTGTTTTACTATTAGACGATTTCAAATATAAAGTTTTTATTTTGCATGTATCATTTATGTTTATCACTTTTAAATGATGATGATTTTGATAATATTAATTCAATTTTCAAATCAAATTTGCTACGAATGAAATTAAAATCTTAATCAGTTAAATTCAATGTAATATTCTATGATAACACACAACATACGAACAACTGTTCAGAAAATAAACAAATATATTGTTCTTGAATAGACACACTCGTAGTTATAGATTCAGTACAATTTGAAACAACGAATTCATAGCGACAATAAAATACAATAATCAAGTAGTGGTTTAAATTAGTCTTTTAATAAATAAGATGCCCAAAATAAAAAAAAGTTAACGCATTAGAATTGAATTGATGGAATAAGTAGTTTCGTGAATGACAATGGATCTATGCATTGAAAAAAAAAAAAAATTGCAATATGAAATCACAACTCAGTATTTAAATATTCTCAATCGTAGAAACAAAATTGCGAAAAAATCTGAAATATCAAAAGGAGAACAAATTGTGACAAAAAAAAATGAATTTTATATCGACACGTGTAAAGTAATGATTATTGTAAATATGAGTTGATAAAATATTGATAATGAAATACATAAATCAAAAATATATCTGATAAATCGAAACTTCGCAATAATTATCTAGATGATTGCTATAAATTAGCAATACGTAATATTAAAAATGATATTGTTCAAAATTACATGTGGATTTCGGTAGAGACAAGACAAAATGGAACGATGTATATTATACAATTGTTTATTCATTTACTTTCGAGTAAATAATTAGAAGAAACAAATTATGCAAATATTGCTCGTTTTGTTAATTCTGCTATACGAATGGAATAACCAGACGCTATTGAGGAAAGAATATTACTGCTAATAACAGATGCAGCTGCTTACATGATAAAATATTTTATTCGTGCCCACAATAATAGTATTGTATTAATTTGGTGGTAAGCTAATAATTTTGTTGAATGCCCTTCGATTATTCGTAAAAAATAATATACTTCTTAAAGATGAGTGGACTGTATATAAATTATAGTCATGGAGCGTATCTATTAGAGAGCAGAATCTCTTACAATGTCGCAGCAGATAATCATGTCCGATGTGTTCACAAACTATCTATCCGTGATCAGATTACGACGTAATATCCGTGCCTCAGAAAAATCTCTTCCTGGTTCAATTGGGAAGGTTACAGTTTCTTGGTGGGGCATATTAATAATATCAGTGTCTAAGTTCGAGGAAATTTTTCATTTGGGTGGTGATCTGTATATAAAGACAAACAGGAACAAATCGGCATATAAATCTCTTATAGATTTCTCGAACCAGAATAATTATTTGTCTTTGAATCAACAGCGTTTGAAATATGTCACTGTTGGAATCGGTTCAGCAGACTGAAGTACGATAATTATAAGTGTCGATTAAATTCTCAAAGACAGTCTTTTCAAATAACATCTTTTGTTTAGATTTTGATAGAAGCCTGTGCGCGATAGTAACAGAAAGAGTTTTTTATATGAAAAATTTCTCCGAATAAGCTGTTTATAAATTAAGCAAGAATCCTTTTTTCATTGTTAAAGAAATTAAAAATATTCTATCCAAATATAATTCAATTATTTGATTCGAATGATATGATTAAATAAGCACAAAATATACTTCAATAGGAATAGATTGTATAAAATTTAGTATTCATAGAAACTTATTTTGAAACATTACCAAATAATATGAAAAAATGAAGTAAGATGCTATTAATTGAATCGATGAAATGATTAAGCAATATTGAACAAAATTTAAGAAGTGTAATTGGAAGGAACTGGGGAAAAAAAATGATTTCAAAATGAAATGCGATTTTAAAAAGAAGTGAAAAATATAACAGAATATCGCAAATCGTTAAAGAAGTCAATAGAAATTGAAGTAAATTTAAATACGATCCAATTACATCGTCGATGATGTCGAGCAATCATTTTTGGTATATAAATTAATTTTAAATAACAAATATTATCAATTATTTACAAATAATATAGAAAAAATGCTTCTAATTTATTACAATATAACAATAATATTCAATAACAAATAAAGTTGTTATTGTTATTTTCAAAATATTATTATATATCTCACATATTTCTTGCATATGTTATTACATTTCTATGTATATTCATATACTATATTTTCATATTTCAAAATATGTTATTTCAACATATTTTAAGAGCATAAACATCCGCAGTGTAATAATGATACAGAGATATCTACGCTATAGAGAAAGATATCAATGAAAATTAAAAACATAATGATAGTTATATCAATCTCTAATAAAATTAAACATTATTATTAAAATTAGGAATGTAAGAATGAGTCCTTCTATAAGGACTCAGGTCATCATGGAAATCTCTATAGATATTATAGAAGTTGCCATCTTTTCACAGATATTGAAAAGATTAAAATAAAAATTAATTTGATTATTGCGAAAATCAAGCTCTTCCCGGAAATGACATTTGCTTCCAGATGTTATAAATATCATGGATTTCTAAGCAGAAAAGACGTATGTATATATATATACGGGTTCACAGTTGCATTTTATGACAGAACGTTTCGCTTTAAAGATTGGCGTTATTTCAACATTCCTATCGTAGGAAGAACACGAATTCTACGTCAAAAATAAAAAGCATCTTTCATGTAAAGACCATACAATTCAGAATTAACAACTTCAATATCGACTTGTCATTTTTCATCATTAAATGACACGTTCTTCCAGTAGGTCCAACCACAGAAAAGCTCTATTCTCTTCTAATTTATTTCCCATCATACATATATTCTAACACTTCAATTAGGCACATTTGTACTGTGATAGCATTTCTAAGGCGCGCTACCAACGACGAAGGCAAACAATTCTCTCGGATAGCAATATTGTGCGAAGAATTTTATGTCGACGACATGTTAAAAAAAGCGAACATATACGAACGGAAACAACTGCGACATTAAACGAAATCAGGACTCTATACTTTACAAAAGAGGAATTTTAACTTCGACGATGAGTGGCGAACGACGAATCACTTGTCGCATCGATTACACGACAAAATGGACTTGCGATCAGATCTAGAGAATAAGACACTCGAACTATATTGGAATGTCAAGGAGGACATCTACATATGACAAATGAACTTATAAAATGCAATATATTTTCTAAGACCACGACATTACTCGACTCACTAGGATCAACGTTAAATTATTAATTCAAAACTATAGTTAGATTAGGATGAATCAGTGCCTGTAGATATCTATTATACCTATAATTATTCTATGAATTCAAAATTATTCGACACATCCTTTAATGAGATTTAATGCATGTTGATTCCTATCATAGGGGAAAAACTCATTCCACGTCAAAAATAAAAAGCATCTTTCATATAAGGACCATACGATTCAGAATTAATAACTTCAATATCGACTTGTTATCAATCGCATCGAAACTCTACCTAATCGTCTCATTTCTTAAAATACAATTCAACATCTTACATTCCGTTGGCAAACATCAAATTCAAGTTTCCTTTGAAATAGGTGCTTTGATTTGGCATGAAAACATTCTTTATATTGCTATGTATCGATCAAATTTCTATCTCGATTGATTCAGTTATAAAACAGAAAACGAAAATAGCTGAGAATATTACATCGATAAAATCAACAAAATGTCAACAAAATTGAAGGAAACTCATTGCCACTTAGCATTCAACCCAATTGAAACAAAATTGGAAATGTTTTGAGATTGGAAGAAACTATGCAAACATAGCGTTAGAATGCATGCTCAAGAAAAATTTATAATCAAAGACGGAATCGATTTTATAAATGAATATCGTGAATTAGAATACGTGAGTGAACGCAAAACAACCGACAGACATCTATTATTTCGTATCACGCAATAGTAGTATAAAAGCAGATAACTTAACCACAAAACTGTGCGTAATTTTTGACACATTCGCGAAATTCTCAAACGGCATCTCATTAAATGACGCGCTATTAATAGGTCCAACCACAAAAAAGTTCTTCTAATTTATTTTCGTTTAATGTCCATCATATATATATTCTATTTCCCATCATATATATATATTCTAACTGCCGATTGATCGCCAAAATCGCACAATTAAAAGTATCAAAAGATTCTATGACGCGAACACTTCAATTATTAAACACATTTGTACTGAATACTGTGATATATGGTATTTCTGAGGCGCGCTACACCAATTAACGACCGACGAAGGCAAGCAATTCTCTCGGACATGTTGAAAGAAGCGAATATATACGAATGGAAACAACTACGACATTAAACGAAATCAGAACTTTATATCCTATAAAAAGGGAATTTTAATTTCAACGATGAGCGGCGAACAATGAGTCACTTGTCGCATCGATTACACAACAAAATGAATTTACGATCAGATCTAGATAATAAGATACTCGGACTATATTGGAGTGTCAGAGTGAATATCTTCATGACGCCATGACACGACACATCAACTTAACTCAAATCAACTCAAAACTGTAGTTAGATTAGGATGATTATACCTACAATTATTATACGAATTCAAAATTATTCAACACATTATCCTTTAATGAGATTTAATGCACCTTTGATTTTATGTGCGAATAATCAATCAGCAGTGCAATATTGTCGCTCATTTAATCTCTTTCAAATCGCGAGGAACTTCGCTAAAAACAATAACGTTACTGGCTATAATTATTGCGGTGGGAGTAACTATAACTCTTGGTAATCAAATGCCTCACCACGCGCAAAACTATCGACGCCGCCATTTCTATAAAGTAAGCCACCACAGGTGCTTCGATAACAGGTAGGCATCCTTGCTCATTCTAAAACGCCGTCTCCAACCAGACATGCAATATTATTATTTCTTTTTTTGGACTGGAGCATATTAACAAACTATTTTATTATTATGTGACTCTCATACCACCTTCATCTGGGCCCAAAAGCAATACGCCGCCCAGACCTTTGTATACAAATAAAAATGAATCAACGGTTGCCTACGTGTTCCTTCCGTTGCGTTTCGAAAGCAATATGTCATTGGCTATTACCTCACGTCGCTGAAGTAGCTAGTGACGTACCCGAAGAGGTGATGCGTGAAACGGGGTTCTTAAGAGTTGTAATTACGGGGACATGAAGCGCAATACATAGCCTCTTATGTCTCAAGTCGTAGTTCGTGCCTCCACGTGATTCCGTTGGAATACCTATCGATCTCTCCTCGGAAGATCATAGAGTTCCGAAACCGACTACAACGAGGCAAGGGCGGTGAGGTACGCACCGATGGGGAGCAGCGATCCCACTTTAGTTAAGAGAGCGAATGGACTGCCAACCCCTAGTGCTGAATTTCTTAAAATAGCAAGAATGACGTTACAGAGGATACTTGTGCTCTAACCAACTGTAAGTTCTCACACTTGCAGTTGTCTTAAGTCTTAAATTGTTTTAAGATGGTGGGAGGCCATTGGTTCTCTTTCTGCGCTCACAACTGGACAACAATAGAAACAACGAATGGGTAAAATGGGAAACACTCTAACTTCCCAAACTTAAATCTTAAATATGTCGAAGTAGAAGCCTCGGACACGAAAATTCAAGGTGATGATATAGATTTTTTTTCTTGCCCTATTCTTGAATCCTGACGGAATAGTATGAATTGACGACGCTTGTATGCAGAGCTCTCATACGCAAGAAATACTACATCTTATTGCATCATTTGATCAAATTGATAATCTCAATGCAAGTACACAATTCATGTTTCATTCAATATGTCACGCTTTTTGGATCTTCCACGGTAAGACATATGAATGCATTTTGTCAAATCATTAATTATAAATCATTTCAACCATTCTTACAATCGAGAATCGCTCTTTATAAAAGAGAAAGTTCATCAATGATGGATAATCGACGAAAGATAAAGATATCTAGCCATGTTCATCTGCTTTACGATCCGAGCCAATCAAGGATGCCTTTCTTGCGACAGTTCATTTCAAGACACGGGAAATTCAGATAATGTGATCAACTTCAAAGAAATTGTACGAATTTTTATCTGATCACAATCATAGTTATGAGTCGAATCGCTCGTGGATCAATAAATCAATTGGCATTTCCTCAAAATCACTTTCGGATCAATCAATTTCGGAGGTATTTAACAAGCGGCAAATTTATCATTTAACTCGCATTACTATCCTTCGAAGACCTTTCTTCATTATCACAATTGAAGCTATTCGTTCTAACTTCTTCTAATTTGTCTTTCGTCGGATCTTAACGAATCGCGCTAACATCATAACATTTCTTAATTGACGAATATTCCAGATCACAATTTCTCGCAAATTCCGAATGGGCGATTATCATCATGGCACATATAAAAAAAAAAAAAATTAAGACAATATTTTTGAAAGCGTTGGTGCGGTGAATAAAAATCTCTAGTAAGTCTATGTGTAATTCTCATTTCCAAAGAATGAAAATAAAAACTTTCAATTTTCGTTTTCTTCTCTGCTCTGGATGTACTATATTTCTGGATCGAAAGTTAAGAAAAAGAAGATATTCATTGACAGTAAGTTCTAAATCTAAAAAAAAGACAGCTTCTATAGTTGTTTCTTAAAAGACCAGACTTCGCAGAAAAGCTTTCGGAAGAGTTATTGGAAAATTCACTTCCACCTTTGAGATCAAACAAATTCTTTCTCAATATTTCTTCGAAGAAATGCGACATAAATCAACAAAAGATGCAAAGAGACAACTGGTAGGCTTCAAAGAAGTGAAAATCCATATATCAAAAAAGTGAAAATCCTTTTCGAAGAAATTACAAAAGTCAGGTATAGAAAGCCTGTGATTTTATTCAAAGAAACGTCAATGTGTCCAGTTACGGATTGGTGAAGAGTACATTAAACAAAAAATACTTTGATTTCTTTCTGGATCTTTAATGGTTCAAAGTCCACTTTGACCACTGATTCTCTGGTCAAAAAAAACGGCCACTTCGCTCAGTCGTCTAATTTAAGGAGACCCGATCTTTATTTACTTTAGAAATGATCAGCATGATTCTGAATGATGATTATCCTATTTGGATCATCAAGCTATTACGTTAAATGCCAATCATCAGGATTATGAAAAATATTACAGCCATTTGAAAAAGAATTTACATTTTCAAATTTGTGTACTTTTTCTATCCTTATAAAGTAATAAAGAACACAAAACGAATAATTAAATAAGCTATTAAGGTTTATTGAATCTATATAATGTATAGGAATGTATAAGATTTATATTTTATTTTCCGTATGAATTGAGTGTCATTTAGCACAATCATTATTTCATTTCTATTTTCTTTTTTTCCTCATCACTTATTCTATGATGAACCTAGAGCAATATAACATATGTGTAAACATCAGGACAATCTATATATTTATATAAAATAGTTTATTTTCATTTTTTTTCAAAAAAAAGTGACTAAGTGGAAGTTTTATGAATATAATATATCTTTTTATTAAATCTTTTTTTATTATTTAATTTTGTTATAATTAAATTATTTCATAATCTATAGTATTATTATATATATTATAATCTATAATTATTCATAATCTCTAATAAGATATGATGAATATGATCATTATAGATGCAGAATTTACTCTGAAAAGACAAACAAATTTTTTTTATGTAAATTACAATGAATTGAATTATTTTATTTTATTTTAATAAATAATATGTAGATAAGAATATAATAAAAATAAAAATTTAATAAAAAAAAAAGATATCTCTAATTAGTATTTTTAGTATTTATATAGATAGTAATTTTTTTCTTTATTTTCATCTGTAGATATAATAAATTCAAAAGGAAAAATTAATATTTCTTTTAAAAATATTATTTTCTTTCTTAGGGTTCGTCTTATATTTGAAATTAAAAGATTTAAAGTAGAAGTACATTGATAATATTCATATTACAAACTTGTTTTAAATACTTTTATGCATAATGTTACTTGTACAAACGAATATATTTGTTTCAAATTTCAACCGTTTCTTGAAAATTACCCAATCGATAGAAGAATATTTTTTATTATCGTTAATTCATTAATATTAATAAATTAAAATTTTATGAACTGTAGATATATCAAAAATACAGAAGAACACAAGAAGTTGGTCATAAAATTTTTTTTGTATTAAATCTACTTAAATATTTTCAAATCTACATATTAATTAAATATCAATTCCTATTATTGTATTTCATAATTCGTAAAAAAGTCTTCGACTATCTAATATTTCTGAATGCAAATTTCGATATATTAAATATAAGATCTATTTTATTTCTGAATTTTTCTTGAATAATTTTTTTCTTCTGTTTAACTATATGTTTTCATAGTGGAATCTTATTTATCATTATTTATGGATAATTTATACAGTAAATATAGTAAAATTTTGAAAAATTTTATTCTTATAATAAGTAAATATAGTAAAATAAATAAACCAAATTTTAACAAATTTAAATTAACTTCCATTTCTTTTTTTTTTTTTTAAGTTATTGAATTCTTAAATTAATCCAAAACACTTTATAGAATACTTTAAAATATTTTTCTATCAAAGTAAATTATGTTTAACAAATATAAATCTATTTCTTTTAATTTTTGTTTTGTTTAATTCGTTTATTTGATTTTCTATATAATTTATTTCTTTATTTGTTATGTCAGTAGATTTCTTCACAAATCTTATTCTGATTGGTTTACAATATCTAGAAAATGATTGTGTCGAATTTTGTCAAATAATTTTTTGTTTATTATCAAATTAGTTAAATAAGATTGTTAAAGAATTTTGCAAATATATTGCAATCTAAATCATAACTATTTATCAAATCTTGTTTACATTTATATTGTGTTTGTTTCATTACAACCTCATTTATTAACTGTAATCTATTCCTTTTGTTCTCATATTATTTAATATCTCTTCTAAATGTAACAATAAACCGATAACTAGTATGATTTAATAAATATTGAAGTTTAATCTAGTTCATTACATTACATGAACAAAGTTTGTGAGCTCTTTTCTTTTTTCTTCTGCATTACTGAATGAAGTTTTCTATATGCTTTTGTATATATAAGAGATTTCATAATATTTTATAATATTATTGAAATATCTACTGACTAGATGATTTTAATTTTAATTAAACTACAAATATTAATTCCTCAATGCCAATATTTTTCCAAAGATCTTCTGTTTTTTTCTTTTTCTCCGTTCTCATGAATAAGTAAAAGTTTTTATCGTTTGGATTAAAATTTTTTCATGAGAAATTTCAAATATGTTTTCAAATATGTCTTATATTGTATTTTAAAAATTTCTTTCTTGTAATATAAAAACAATCATTTTAAAACGTTTTAAAATATTTTACGTCTAAAAATTTTATACTTTTCTTGTGATTAATTAATTATATTAATTTCATAAAAAAATTTCCAAATATTTCAATTTGTTGTTAATATTTTAATTATTACATTATATTGAATAATTATTTTCGTGTCAATTAATTTTATTTCAGATAGTTTTGTAGTAGTTTTCATTCAAGAATATAATAAAAATTTAATATCTATGTATAAATAATATGTATAAATATTCGCATTAATTTTCATTTGAATAATGAAGAAAATATCAAATATGAAAAATAATTTGTATGAAAATTTTTATATTTAAAAGATAAGTGAAATAAAGTATAATATTAATGTAAGGTAAAATGTAAATTAAATATAAATTATAATTAATTTAAATAAAGATTGAATAAATATATATATATGTAATACTATGTTTAAGATATAATAACTATAAACTATACAAAACGAAATTTAAATTAATAGAAAAAAGAAAAAACAATAAAACGTAAATATATAATAAATATATAAATATTTTTAAGAAACAAATATCTCGAATATTTCTTATTATAATACACTATCTATTTTCTAACAATGGAAATATATAATACTGCAAATAAAAATTATCCAAAAAATTTAATCAAAATTTTTAAACTCTCTACAGTATAATATAAATATATTAAGTGCTATAAAAATCTTCAAAAGATCTTTCAAATATTTATAAATTAGCAAAAATTTAAATAATTGATCAATCAATTTCAATAATTGACAAAAATATTCTGTAAATTTATTAAGATGCATTTAAATTTCAAATTTATAATGGATATAACATTTTGAAGCATTTTTAAATTTAAATTATCAATAACTTTTTCATTTTCTTTTTTGTAAATTAAACTTAGAGTTAAATAATTTGTATTAGACGATTCATTAATGATTTTTTATATCCTCCATTTTATCTCACAAAAATTGAATGAAAAATATAAAAAATATGAAAAATAGAGATTTTCTATTTTTTTTTTTTTTTTGATTAATATTTAATTCGAAAAAATTTTGCGAAACTATACTACGCGTTAAGATTAATGTTCACAATCGCTCGTAACATATATTATGGACACAACAGAATATTCGCCACATAGATATTCTTAATCTAGTCACTAATATTTATGAATTAATTCTAAAATATTCTATATTATAATATAAGCATTTTTATTATTATTTATTCACTACATTGAAGGAATGAACAATGATATTCTTAGCTTCGATCGTCAATATTTTTATTCGTTTAATCTTTAAAACGATCAATCTCTTTGTAGTATCTTTTTCTTTTTATAATTTTCAGCTTCTATGTTTTTATTATTATTTTGTTAAATTATCACTATTTCCAATTCTCAAGCATGTTTGTTAAATTTAAATCGCGTTTTTAGATAATTTTACTTGTTATTCTTATTTAATGCTACTTATCATTTTTGTTCGAGATATATAAATTTTTTTTGATTATTTGAGAATAGTTCTCACAATAATCTATGACTTGGAAGTGATTATTTTTTGTTAATTATTTTTAATATAGGATAGATTGAATCAATGTATACGTAGAATTATCTAATCCGTGTTTCTTATACAAATCACTAGAAGCAATCTTTACATTGAAAATAAAAAAATATAGAATTTTAACAATTTTCAAGCAAAAATATCTAATAATTACTTAACATTTATAGAATAGTTATTGTATACAATATAGTCTTCCTATCTGGAATATAAATTTATCAATTAATCACAAATCTAATGTGATTCTTCGAATAGAATAACAATCACGTAATTATTTATCTTTTAGATAATTAGGTATATTGAATAAAATATTTTATTTTTTACATAAAAAGAAATAAAAATTTTTTGAACATAAATCTAAGTGAATTTATATAAAAATTCAAAAAACTCTATATGTTAAACTTCAAGATAAAACTTTTTAAAAATAATTTTTTAAAAATAAGTCCAGATAAGCTATCGTATAATATTTTTTCGAAATTATAACAGTTTAAAAATCAATACTTTTTTTATTAAAATTTAATGATTCTTTAAATTCTTTTTACGTATACGTTTTATAATTTTTTTCTTTTAATTTTTAATTATTATATTAAGAATGGAATTTTTCGATCTTTAATAGAATTTTCGGAATCATTTTGAATATTTTTGCTAACAAATTTTGTATAAAATTGATTGCATTAATATATAATTATTTGTAAAATAAAAGCTTCAAATAAGCCGAAAAAAGATTATTGAGAAAAAAGCGTATGACAATGTAAACGTAAAATTTTTTAAATAGCTTTAAAAGAAATTTGTTTTATTTGATGATGATCAAATCATCGTAAGGATTTTAGTCGATATAACACCAGTTCGATCTCCTCTCAAAGAGATTGAACTATCCACGAGGATTTTTCTTAAAAAAAAAAAAAAAAAAAAAAAAAAAACTCTTTTTCCCTAGAGATTGTAACCATTGGTTGCAGTATGGATTTAGTAAATCCAGGATAATTAAATTACATTATATACCATGCAGAAATAAGAGTCGATTGAATTGCAAGAATGACAACTTTTATAAAATATCCTTAATCACAAACTATGGTGCAAGGCAAAAAAAAACACTTTTCAATCGATGACACTGGATAAATCAATGAATGTACCGACCACCTCTTTATATCCAGCATTATTTAAATATTTGCCTACATAAATTTCCTTTTCGATTCCTTTTGTGAATGATTGAAAATCTCAAAAAATTGAAAATTTCGCAAAATAAAAAAAAATAAAAAATCAATGTTTCACCTCATTGATTTCGATGAAGTTAGAGATACTGAAGATTCTATATAATGAATAAAATATCATTTTCATAAGGAAGAGTAGAGCGAGACAAAACTTGCTTATTTACTGTCTACTAATATCACGTTAATAATAAGAAAGATTCCGACATTGTATCCATAATTTCCATCGTAATTTGAATCGAAAGAAGACATGGAGGACAAGAAAATAGGAATATCTTGCTTTGAGCTGACGAAGAAGAAAGAGAAATTGACATGCATGAAGTCTATTAAGAAATTTAATAACAATCCAGCGTTATCATTAATGGTTTAGCATGCTGTTGTCTGACAAGAAAAGAATTCATCATAAACCGACAAATTTGTTAATAAAACATCAAAGAGAAATGTTTCCATCTTTAAAAGATTGCAAAGACTCAGCTTGAACTCAACTTTACAATTATATACGATCTTAGTAAAAATTATAAAACGACGAAAAAATCAGAGATTGTTAATCTGTAAATTAGATCTCGAGTGAAGGACTTAAGAGGAGAAAATAATCTCATTGAAAGCTTCTTATTAAGAAGGCTTTCGACGAGTCACTGATCCGTCTTCGACACTATCCGTCATTTTAAATAGAATTGAAGTATTTCTGTGGGTAAAAACTCTCCAGAAAGAGTTATTTCCCGGAACAAGTGTTCATCCAATTGTTCGTCAATTATAAAGCATAAAGAGTCAAAAAAGCAAGAAGCAAGAGAAAAATACTTGTTATATCAATAAAATGGCAAGTGCATTTTCCATCAGCAATGGAAAATCTTGATCAATGTTATCGGAATGAACATTGGGCAACGAAACAAAAATGCATCAACAGAAACCAAAAATTGGGCCAAAATTGTTGATCGAAAGATAAAAAAGAGAAGAAAGAATGTTGACATCAAAACTATCCAAAATACATTCTTAACATAACGGAGGAAAAAGAAGAAGGAGTAAAAAAAGAATAGCTAATGATCTAGTTCAAAGAAAAAGTTGGAATTATTTTTAATCACAAGATGACATATATACATATCCTATTTCTTGCCAAATCAAAATTAATCTAGTAGTACAAAAAAAAATCAAAGATGCATCTTGGAGAGAAGATTTAATTGTTGAGATTTGGAATCTGCTTGAGATGATTTCAAGAAGATGCAAATGTAGGAATGCAAATTTATTAAATTTAAGAAAAGAACATAGTATTCGAATATTAGCATTTTGTTCGGGATTTTGGCATGACCTTTTCTTGAAACGAATGTTAAGACATTCATTGTCTGAAGAAAGTCATCGCAAGTAAAGCTTTTTTCCTGTTAAAAATATTCAGTAAATAGAACGAAATTGAATGAAGTCGCCTTTTTTGAAGAGAAAGATAATGTTACGAGCATGATAGTTACTATATGTAACATCATGATCAATATAAACCACATAAAAAGTGATAACTTCGGTTGTCAAAAATATCGATTTAACAAAGTGATTTTTTTTTCAAAGATTTTACATTATCGGTATAAAGTATTCCAAAAATGTTGGAACATATGTAAATTGAAGATTTCTGAAATAACATTCTCCTTTGTACAAACTTTCATTATGGCACTAGCTAATCACGGAGCGCATAATCTAATCAAACAACAATAATAGTGTTGGCTACGTGTTGTCAATCGAGCACGAACAAGTCTATGCAATATGGACCGTTTATTTTAAAAGTGGTGCAAGTCCATTTTTTGTTATTTCGAGAAAATTAAAGGTTAGCACATTATTCAAAAATATAAATTAATTATGTCAAATCTGGCAATGTTTTTACTAATTTATCAATATGTAATTTGATTATATAAGTTTAGATGAATTTAACTAAAACAATATATATTTACAGACTGTAAATGGATTTACACTATTTTCATAATTAATCAATTGTAAAAATCATTTAATTTCAATTATGAAAAATTAAATATCACTTAAAATATATTTTGTATTAATCCAATTTTGTTTATAAATAATAACAAGAAATAGAATAGCAGTAGTTTTTTTATTTTTTATTTTAAACTTTAATTACTTATTTATATATTATATATAAACTTAACTTAATAAGATATTGATATTATTTATTTATGTTCTTTATATGGCAGTGTTTTGAAATGTTCATGATGCAGGAGATATATATAAGGTAATAACTGCTCCATATCCTTATTTTTCGTATGTGATAATGTTTGGCATCGTTATACAAGGCGCCAGAGCGATTTTTTAAAATTTTGATCGTCTTCCCCGACATGTAGATGATAAATCTAACGTTTTAAATTCTGCGTCCGCCATCTATGAAAATTGGACTTACACCATTTTCATAATCAATTACTACGCAATTTCTTTTATTGGCCAATTTTAAATTAAACAAATCATTGGCACTTTTTAGGATATTAAATATTAATTAGTTATAAATAAAAAGTTTATACTATAAATTAATCACAAATTATGTGACATCTCATTTTTTTACCAAAATGGACTTACACCACTTTCAAAATAAACGGTCCATATCTTGAAAAAATTGTTGAATGTAACAAATATTTTTTATCGATAAAAAAATTGTATCGAATTATATCACGATTTCATAATATATCATACTTCATAATTGGTCAATATTTTTTATCAATAACTTGTTAACAAAGCTGTAACGAAAGTTATTACAAAAGAAAATGTTGCTTGAAATTATCTTAGGAATTTCCAGTTTATGAATGTTTCAATATTTTTGAAACACCCTATATATAGGGAGCAGACATGTTGCTCTTTGCTTCTAATAATATTATATTGTATAAATAACTAATTATTATTGGATAAATAATTATACATTAATATTAAATTGTAACTAGTTTAAAAATAAATAATAAATAAAGTTATTATAAAAGAACAAGTATGCAACAATATTAAAAATTAGAAGCGATCGAAAGATCGAAATCTAATTTTCGCAGTGCTATTATTTGTAAAACACATCAGAATGATGTAAATCGAAGCGTTGCATGTTAAAAACGACTCATATAACAATGCATTGTCTTTCTCTATTGACTGTTGTGCACAAAAATAGAAAAGTCTGTAGATCATCGGATGGAGGGCAAAATCTGTTCCTATCGTTTATCAGCAGAAAAAAGAAAAAGAACAAGAGCAGAGAATGAGATTCTGACAAAGATACCTCAATAAAAAACTGTTCTGCCACAGCTAGGCAAGTATGCTAAAAAGAGATCACGAACATGAAATAATTATTCATTCTGATTTTCCAAACTAATTTGAATCACCCTCTTTGAATTTAGAATCTTTTAATTCAGAGCAAACGATCAAAAAACAACTATCGATTTTTCTAGATAAATTTATAATAATTATTATACAAGTTCATGAAAAATTAGTTTGAACTTTTGCTAAACATTTCTGTTTTAATTTCAATATAATTCAATATAATTCAAGGACGAAGAAACAATCATAATTAACATGATTTTAAACATTTGTTATTATATAATTAAAATTTTGTTTTCAATAAACTTTGTATTGTAATTATTTCATCAATAGCATCTATTATCAAATATTTCTAAATTTTTCAAGTATTCAAGATCATTTGAAAGTAATAATGTTATAGATCATTGGATTTAAATTATTACGTCATAATAATACAAATATGCAATTCTACTAAAAAAAAAAAAAATTTCAAGATATTTTCTTCCCTAAATCAAACAATTTATTTCTTTAGAATTTTTGAACATCATTTTAAATAATCAAAATATCGTTTCGTAATAAAGTTACTAAAACTGTGTTTGTTCAATAAAATACATTGTGTCTTTTCAATTTTTTCAAATGCAAATCAAAAGATTTTATATAACACTATGTTCAAATATGAGATTAATATTTTAATGTTTGAAATATATGGCAATAAAATTGCAAATAAAATGTAAATTTTTATAATTAATATTCATAAGATATTATATGGATTATAAATAATATATAGAATGCATTCAACGAATCGAGTCACCAATTGTAAACAAAACACTTATGCATTAATACAGCCACAAATATTGGCTGACGTAAACTCTGAGCAAAGGCATCATCACCGTAGTTTTTATTTTTTCTTGCTCTCCCTTTTTTGGATTTATTTATATATCTGTATTATATTTATATTTATTGTATTATATTATTGTTGTGTTATAGCATAATACAACATTGAGAATTGCGAATATAAAAATACTCGTCAAAAATAGGAAATACATTTTCGTATAATTTTTTCTTTTTCATATTCTTCTCAGATATTGTTCTTCTAAATTCTTTTTCAAGATACATTCGTATTAGTACGATTGTTGAAGTTTTATATTTAGTGATAAGATATGAATAACACTTTTCCATATTTTCACTTTTTTTTTCTATCTTTTATCTCCATTTTTTCCTTATCTTTCCTTAGTTTTCTTTCTTAAAACATATAAAAAAAATTTTTTCTAGCCATTTTTAATTTTTTGAATATTTATCACCGATCATCCGTATTATTATTGTTTGAATTATTATTATTGTTGTTCATTTGTTATTAATTTAAGCAACTATAAATTTTTAACAGATTTTGAAAGTAAAAGTATTAAAAAATATATCAAATATTTTTATATCAATATGAAAAACAAATTATTTTAAACACAATATACATAATTGTTGCTACGAATTTCTGATAATTTTACAAAAAAAATATTTCAAATTAATTAGTAAATAGTTTTTGACCGACTACAATCGTATAAATAACTTCTAAAAATTTTTTTTTCAATATAATATCAACATTATTTTGACACATTGATTATTTTTAACATCTTGATCGTTCAACGAAATTCAAGTCTTCATGATTAATTCGATGATCTAACAGTATATAATCAATGTAATTTCCAGTTTTAAATTTTCCATCTAAAAAATTTATCTGTTTTTTATTATCGATTGCGTAGTTATATGCGTTTTACTTTCTTTAAGTTTAGAATTTTCTTCTGAATTAGTATTTGTTATCATTGATGTGTATAATTTTAATTATTAATATATTGCATAATTATTAATATTTCATAGCAAATATCAGTGAAATTATCATAGTTTCATCTGATATATTTTTGTTTTTTTATTTTTTTTTTTATTAGTTTTTATAATTTTTTATAATTAAAATTAAATTTGAAAATATTTATTATAAATACTTATTGTAAGTATTGTTTAATATAAAAATTAGTAATAATTATCTTTAGTTTTATAAAATAGCATACATTTTTAAATTATTTTAATTTTCTTTAATGAAATAAATTATTGAATAAAAAGAAGACATAATATCAGCATAATAGCTTCTAAAAATGTAGGATCTTCTAATAGAGAAATTATCTTAAAAATAAACAAATAATTTTCTTAAATTGAATAATATAGTATTATAGTAAAAATCATCCAAAAAGCAGAATTAAGAAATTGAATCGAAGACAAACTTTATTCATTTTTTATGCCGTTTCAACTCAAAATGTAACAGCAGGACATATACAAATGAATTTAGATTTTCTGGTATTTAAAAGGTGTGTTCAACAATTTTACAAAAAAAAAAATAAACGATTCATATGGATTAAAAAAGTTTCAAAATCGTCTTTAACGCATGAACATAAAATAGCAAAATTTATTTTTAGTAAAAGTCATACTAGCAAGAAATTTTGGAACAAGAAATTTCTATTATTTTCTCAAAAAAATTCAATCTAAATAGACCAGATGGTTTTAAGTATTATTGGTATGATTTGAGTAAATCATATGATATCCTATGAATCTAAATTTTGATGGTGAAAATGTTTAAAAGATGTTTCGATTACATTTATGAAACAAATGAATTTGGATGAGATTATATTTTACCAAAATATTGTGAATTTACGTTATCAAAATTAATCAAAGAATAGTTTCGCAGTAAAAATATTAACAAAAATAGAAGCGATTTCATTTAATTTCGTGACAAAGAATTTCATTCAATGAAATATAGCAAGAAAATATATATTAAAAGAACTTGAATGACGAGACATCGTTATTTTTGTTGATGAAAGTGAATTTAACGTTTGTGAAAAAAAAATTGATATCGAAACATTTGCAACCAACATGGAAGATCATCAATGCATATCCATTTGGGATATTATATACATGTGGGTGAAATTGTATTTATCAAGAATATTTTAAATAAGAATAATTACTTACGCATTTTAAAACATTAATTTTAAAAAAAGTGTCTCAAACATAAACAAACTTTTAAATTTTATCAAGATAAAATCGATTCAAAGTATAAAACTCGAATTGTTGTAAGAATTTTTGCTATAGAATTATACAAAAATATTGGAATCATTTTTCCAATCTTTCGATTTAAATTCTATCGAGAATTTGTAAGATGAATTAGATCGAACATAAATTCATTCTTTGCTAACTTGATTTTCCGATTTATCTTCATTTGATTTTTTTTTCTGTCATCTCCAGTCTAAAACCTACGAATCAATTCAAAATATTGAACATTTAAAAAAGCAATCATGGAAATTCGTTTTAATAACATTGCAGCAAAGACTGCTACAAATTTGTTACATTGTGTGAAATTATGTTTACAAAACTATAGGTTACAATTCGAGCATTTTTTATTGAATTAATTGAATTAATAGACAGTAATATCAAGATATGCTTTCTATGTATTATTCACATTCTATTGAATTCTCAAGCATAATTCTCAGCATATACAATTTTTCTGATTAAGTCAAAGTTTCGAGAGTCAAAGTAATTTCAGAATCACGATATAAGTTGTCTTCATATAAACTACAACAATATGAAATCAAAAATATTATTGAAGAAGAGTTTGAATTTTTTGGAAATTGTTTATACAGTAATTTGTAGGCGGCCAAAAACTGATTAACCATTACTTGGAACATTTTTTTTTTTTCAAACCATTAGAAATACTCAAAAATTTGTAATAACGGATACATGATATATCTTGTGTATGTCTTCGAAACCAGATAAATATGAAATAAAAATATGGACACTCATTAATGCAAAAATTTATTATTATTGTAATTTCAATATATATTCTTCATATTATATATTTGGGAAAAATTATAAACATTGAAAAATTCAAGTAAATCAAATGCTGAAGCAATTGAACGACTTTTGAAGAAAATTTCAAATAATAACGATACTAATTCATTATAGATATTTTTTATTTATTCGAAATATAATTCTGATATCATATATCTCAAACCCAAAGAAAATATCTTCTATTCTTTTTATTATATTTTATTGTATATTTAGAACATAAAATAATGAATTCCAAAAAACTTCAAACCGATTATTGAATATTATACTAATATTATACTAATTCATAATAATATGAAAGTGAAATAGACATTTTTAATAAATTAATTCGGAGATATTCAAGCTGTCGATGCACAAGATATTAATCATCAATTTATACATTATCATCGATAGAGAATAATGCTTTTGTTATACGGCTGGCAAAATATGAGAAAAATTCAATGCATTTAAAATATTTTTTGAAATATTTTAATTGAATTGCTATCAGGAGATAATTAGAAGAAAAATAAATCAGAACACAGAAATAATGTTCAACTTCATCAGATAGAAAATGTTCGCGATATTTAAATTGATAAAGATACAAAATATATGAAATGTCAAATGCGAAATGATACATTTGTAAAAATATATATTATAAGTCAAATTAAATATATATTCATGAATCGTGATAAATATTGATGTTAATAAATATGTTATAAACAATATATCATTTTTTATTTTACTTATTGTATAATATTGAAAAGCTAATTGTAACAAAAAGTAATGATAAAATAACGAAATCTACATATGCATAGATTGTTTTGATCCGTTTCGAAATTCCGAGGATTAGATCGCAAAATCGATTGATTAATATCTTGATCAAGATATAATTCTACGATTTCTTTGTGGAAATTGGAGACAATTTCATTATATAATTTCTTTTATTTATCACCATAGATAAATTCATTTTGTCAAATACTTTGTGACAGGCAAGAGTTCTTGATATCTGAATCCTGATCCTTGAGTTCTGGATCCTGATATCTCAGACTATCTATAAATTTTACAGATATGTGTTATTAATTTATAATATTGTGAGAGATGTAGTACGACGACAAACACTTACTAATTTTCTTGGTCGCATTCGGACGTGCAGATATATTTTCTTGAAAAATATTACAAAGGTTTCCTTAATATCGTCAAAAAGAATATTAAGCATTGTTGATGACAGTGAAAGTTCTGTTAATATCGCAAAAATGATTTCATAACTATTTTAAATAAGGATAGTGACAATCATATTTTACTTCCTCTATGAAAATGTTGTAAACGTTATAGAGGATGATACCGACTATGAAGGCCATAGTAATCATCAACAATCAAAGCTATGGATTTGAAAAGAAGAAGCTAATGAATTAAAAATCTAGAATTATACAGAGATTCACTTCAAGATAATAAATTTTTCTTGTTCAATGATCACTTTTTGGTAAATTTAACGTTTGTTGTTTCGAGACTTGAAGCACATAGCAAAAAGTGTAACTAATTGGTCGATTACTCAGACATTTTTTGTTTCAGACTGACTTATTTTAAATCGACGCAAAACATCCGATTTAAATTTTATCGAAAATATATTGGAATTATTGAAAAAACGAATTCATAATGCGTAAAATATGTCATCAACTTCAATCACCGTTGGAATTGTATGCTCGTGTTATAAAACAATGGAAACAAATTTCGTAAGATTTCTACAGAAGATTAATTGAGAATATGTTAATATTAGAACTATACAAACAATATATCAAAATAAAAAGCAATATGTCAAAGTAAAAGAACAAAATATTAAAGTATGATAAAACTAATAAGAAATTATGATGCAAAATTTCCATATATTTTAATTTTTTCAATCAAAAAAAGAACATTACGATAAGAATTAAAATATAATTTAAGTTTCTGAAAACATTGACGAAATAGATATTTCACGTTATGTTTGATTTATTATTAAAAAATGTTTTTCATTCAAATTTTTTTATCAAGATTTTATTTATTGATTCAGTTTTGTTCTTTATATAATACCATTTGTAAATTAACACCAAAAAATTGTAATCATTTACGAATATTAAATAATGTAGTCAGGTTTGTAAAACGAAGAACAAGGATTCATTTCATTATATTTCTCCAATTCATTATTTATTCTTAGTATTCTTGAAAACATCAAAAGATATAAATGACATTGAGAACCTTTGGATTTTGCAAAAGTAAGCAATAAATAAGAGTATAACGTTATCGCTTTCTGTAGTTTCTATGTTCATTATTTTTTTAATTTTTGATTTAGATTTGTTGCGAATAATAAAATAAAGAAATTATAATTCTAAAATCTACTTAGCATTCTATTTTTTATAAATATGGATATATATGTGTGGCAATAATGATATATATATACATAGATACTGTCAGAAATAGAAATTTCATACAGAGTGAACAATCAATAGAAAAGAACACGTGTAATTTATAAAATTTTCTTAATCATAGATATCCTCTTAAATATAACTAAAAATATAATAACAAAATTTATAAAAAAAAATTCATGTTTCATAAATCATGTTTTATACATTTTATTAATTTTTCTTTAATTTATAATTAAATAATTAATAAAGTAATAAAAATATAATGTCTACCTCAGTAAACATATCTTTT
Organism: Apis florea; assembly: GCF_048593485.1. Classification (NCBI taxonomy): domain Eukaryota; kingdom Metazoa; phylum Arthropoda; class Insecta; order Hymenoptera; family Apidae; genus Apis; species Apis florea. The sequence continues at coordinate 39,519 of NW_028256783.1, read as the reverse complement.
TTTCATTTAATAAAAATATAAATTTGAATGAAAATAAATGTAAGTCTGATAATGAAGACTATCTAAAATTGAATGCAAAAGTAAGAATGTAAATCAAAACAATAATGAAAAAATGATTATATATTTTGATTTTCCAGAAAAAATAAGATTATTACTTCATGATATAATGATTTAATAAAAGAGATATAATATTCTTTAATATGATTGTATTTTATAGAATATATTTTATAGATTTTACTTCATCTTTTTTATTTAGTAATTAGCTTATATCACTTCTTTAATTTACATCAAACAACTCTTTTACATTAAACAACTCATATTATATATAGATATATTACAAAAATTTTCTTATATCTACAAATAATATATATTGTAGATTCTTGTGCAATTGCCAGAAAATATAACGCTCGATCTAGAATAGGTAAACAATCTTGAAGTTACTGTTGTATTGTACAATGTATTGTACAATGTATTATCACCTTTATTTTTAAAAGTACTTTTCTACACCGAATATCCACAAGACAAGAATATGTCAAATTATTATAATTGTCACTATTATAATCGCGTAATATATCATTCACGCGAATTGAATTATTTTTAGTAATAGAAGGGATAATGTATCATCTTAGTAGTAATGAAAATACGCTTGAACCACCTTAAAATTAGAATAATTCTCATTAGAATGGAAAACTCGAAGAGAATCCCTTAAACGGATTAAGTCCTTACCATAAATAAAAAATAGACATGTATTACAGTATCAAATATATTTCTTTATTATTTTATTTATAAAACTTCAATATTTCATTATGATTTTTATATCATTCATAACATTAAGATTATGAAAAACGATAATGTTATATACATATATGTTTGAGATTTATAATTAATTTTATAAAATTAAGTCAGTAATTTTGATAAATATTAGATGTGTATATTAATAACTTTAAGCAGCATTTTCATTAATACATAATTATTTATATATTATTTTACAGTTTAGCAGTTATTTCTTAGTCCTTTTTCTTTTAAGTTGTAATTCTAGTTCTCTAATTCTTAGCTTCTTTAATTGGTTCATTAAAACCTTTTATTCTGTTTTTGTATGTTGATGCGAATTATTCTTTTATATTTTTATTCAAATCATTGTGGAGAATATTTCTATGTACCATGAATAGTAATTATCTAATAAATCTAAAAGTTTTGTTTTGAAATTTTTCAATGAATATTATATTGCTTTTTTTTGACACATTCCTATAGTTATATTCCATATATCTTTACTAGAATAATACAACTTTACAAAGAAATATGTTATATAGTGATGTAATGTTCCAATATATTTTTCATTTTTCAGTCCCGTTGTTTTTTCTTTCTTTTTATGTGAGTCTTTCATGTAAATTTGTTAAAATAATGTAAAATCAAAGTATCCAATATTATCATTGTCTTGAAATTTTCATTTAATTTCACTTCTAGATATATTATTCATATTTAAATATGATATGAACATTAATTTTAATTTTCCATTTTTTTTTTTTTTGTTATTTCGCTGTCTTCTTTAATATTACAGGAATTTGAATCTTGCATCAACAGGATTTTCATGCGATGCTAAAAATGCGATTGAAAGCATATTTTCAGGAAAATCTGCTGTAATTTAATATAGTATAAGATCTATATTATCTTTATAGAATATTCATTAGAATTGGATAAATTTTAGAATATTTATTATTGATTTGAATAAAATATAATAGTCAAAAGGATTTGATTTTATATAACAATTTTGTATACTATATATTCTATTGAAAGCTTGATTTATTGTTGAAACATTGAACAGATATCGAATGATATTTCGAAGACAATGCTGTTTATAAGATTTGATTTTATATAATAATTTTGTATGTTATATATTACATTTGTTTTTAAGAGAACAATTTGAACGAAATTTTGTATATTTAAAAACAATTTGCGTGGCTGGAGTATCAACGTGATCTTGGAATTTACAACGATATTTTCCAATCATGCCAATCTCAATGACAATCAGCATCATCTTACTTAAGAAGAATTATTACAAACATTCACGAATCAGTTTCCTGAGAAACAGCGAACTTTACAGGTGGCATAATCTCATTCTAGGAATTTTCCTTAAATGAGATGAGTATAAAGGGGGCTTTAAAGGGTACGAATTTTTTGAACCTTTTTCAGAACTTTTAATAATTATTATAATAATTATATTATATAATATATATTATAATTATTAAATTATAAAATTATATATTATAAAATTATATTATATAATTTAAGATTTTTGTAATCTCAGAATTTCTCACATCTAAAAATCTTCCAAACTTGTAATCTGGAACTTGGAATTTTAGAACATCGTAAATTCAGTGATAAACGTAAATTATTCATTAACATATGATCTTTGTTTTTGATCGTCTTACATTAGAATTTGTTAATAGTAAACTTTATAATAAATTAATTTTATTATTACATATCATAGCTCCAGGAACGAGTTGAAATATGCAATTCTTGAAACTTCATTTCGTTAATTATTTAATTTTCAATCATTATTGCTCTCAAAATCTGAACTGATGATATTAATTTTTCTTTCATCATTAATTTCAAATATCTTAAGAACAGTTTTTCTAATAATTTTGATGAAATTGATAAGTGAAATTAAATATTGAATCTGTAAAAAATCATTTCATTTGAAAGTTTGTCCGATTTTGAAATAGAATTATTTCAATAGCAAACTATCATTGTAAAATTATTGAAAAATATTACGTTCTCGATATTGCGTTATATTTATTGTGACTATTTCTTTTTTTTAATGTTGCAAAATTTTAAGATCTTATCCAAGTGTTTTTTTTTTTTTTTTATTGAACAGTTTTATTTCTTCTGTTATTTTCTTGGGATTAAAGTGAATACTAATGTCATATAATTGCATTATCTACATCATCAGATATCATCATCAGATATCATCAGATATTATCTACATCATCAGAATATCAGTCTAAATATTTTAGAGAAATAAATGTTTTAATTATGTCTTGATTATTTTCTATTCAAATATTATTTCTTTTTTTTTTTATGGGAGGAATTTGTCTTTAATTTTTTTATAATTTTCTGTAATAAGTACAGAAAATTTAATTGATTTTCTCCTTGATATAGACAATGGAGACAATAGAGTTTTGGATTCTATATATATTCTTGGATTCTATCATTTTTTTATTCTATATAATTTATTATATTTTATATTATTTTATTTTATATAAAAGTTTTTTTAATTTCTAATAATTTGTTTAATTTTCTTTTAGAAATGTCTAGAGTTTTATTATTTTTTCTTAATATTTCTTTTTTATATAATTTTATTTCTCACAAATGATGAGTAATTTAATTGTTTTTTTTTTCTTTAATTTTCAAAATAATGATATCCAGCAGTATCGTTTTAATATCTCTATATTGTCATCTGATCTACATTGTCTTCAATTTTGATCTAAAAAGAGATATACTCGTGTTTTGTAAAAAGATTAATCCATTTTTGTAACATATTATGATTTTCATATTGATTTCCCTTTTCTATTAGTAATCTCTGTAAGCATAAGCACAACTAAAAAATAGTTTGTATCAAATTGTAAATCAAGACTTGAGTTTTTACATTGACTTGATTTAATGAAATTTCTTTTGTTATCAAAAAATCAAGTAAAGTCAATCCACTATTTTTTAAGAATCAATTGATTAATAAGTAGATTTGCTTATACTGATGTGATACCAATATGATCCTCTTGATATCAATGTTTTATGTAATTCACTAATTTTCAAAATAATTGTTGAAAATAAAGTTAAAATTCTCCTCTAGAATGAATCTTTCACTTAAATTCTTATATGTTGTCATGATGAACAATAAATCTCGCCTATAATCAATGAACTGTTTTATATCCTTTATTTCAATTCTCGTGGATTACAGAATTTTTTTTCAAATTTAGTTGTTTTGTTTTATATAAGATTAATTTAATAATAATTATGATTACGGTTCCATAAAATAAGTTTCTGGGATTATAAGTTTATTTTTTTTATTAATAGAATGAAATTTATTTCCAGTTTACATGAAGTTATTCTTATGTTGTAATCCATTGTTTTTATTTATTTGTCAATCAGAACAGATTTATGATAATGCTTTCTTAATTCATTAATTATTCAAATAATGTTTATAAAGAAGTTGATACGATTATATTAATATATCAATATTGTTATTGTTGTTATTATTATTGATTCTGTTATTTCTTGTTACTTGAGCATAGTTTATGTTTTCCTATATTATTTGATTTCGAATTGATTTTATTTTTATCTAGCTTATTTCTTGTCTTTTTCTTTATAATTTTCAGAAATTTATTACACAATCTGCATTTTACTCGAATATCTTTTGTTTCGTTGTAAATAAGATTTAATAAGATGGTTTTCCGCATTTTGCTCGAATATTTTTTGTTTCGTTGTAAATAAGATTTAATAAGATGGTTTTCCGCATTTCGCTCGAATATCTTTTGTTTCGTTGTAAATAAGATTTAATAAGATGGTTTTTCGCATTTCATAGTATAGTAATATGGCTTTATACTAATATTTCATATATCCATATATTTCATAATGATGACATGTTTTTTTTTTTTTATAAAAAAACTTTCACTTTTATTGAAGAATTGAATAGATATTTTAATGTATATATTATTATTTTTATTATTAACTGATTTCCTAGAGAAAAATAATAGAAGCGCTTTGATTTTTTAATTGCTAATGACATTTCCAATTTTAAATCCTTTTTCTTTTAATTCTTCTTTTATGGTCATTTTTATTTATTGATGAAATGGAATTGTGTAAATTTTTAACTACTATTCCTTATAGAATTTTTCCTGGTGTGGTTGGTATATATGAAATACTATTTTATTTTGTTTTAGAAAATAGATTAATTTCAAATAGGCGTTTAAATTAGTTTATTTTAATAATGTCCATGTTTCATAGGTAAAATTTCACCAATAAGATGAATTTGATGCTTTTTAACATCAATATTTGATTATATTATATCGGGAGTTTTTAATAATATTTTTTTACTTTCGATTTCTTGACTTAACTTTGAAAATTTATTGAAATTTTGTACAATATTATCATTATTATCATTATCTTGTATGATTTTTTTTTCAAGATTTCTTTTATTTTTACAATACTCTATCATTTAATTTTTTAGAAAATTTTAGAAAAAATTTTATACCTATTTGTTTATTAATAAAATTTCTATATTAATAAAAGATTTACTTATATTAACTGCCATTCTATATATTATATTATCTATATTATATTTTATCTATATTATAATTTATTATAATTGGTGATAATATTGATGATAGATATGGAATACAATTACTATTTTCCTCACTGCATTTTGGTAACTAAATGATTTTATAATATAATATTTAGATGTGTATTTTTAAATTCGATTTCTTATTATTCAATTGTTCATTTCAGTGTTTATATTCAAGAATCTTTAAAATTTACGTCTCATCAACTATTTGCATGATTGAAAATGAAAATATTCATTTAGATATTGATATGATTATTAAAAATATTAAATTAAAGTCAATATTAATATACTCTTTATAATTGTATGTAATAGAATGTTTCATCAATTGTAATATTAAAAGAAGTCATTAAAAAGTCTAAACATAGATATTTTGATAATTTTATTGCTGAAATGTAAAGAATTTTAGTGTAATGATCAAATACTGATATCATTTTCTTTCACACATATATTGTAAAAGAAAATATTGAATTTGAATATTTGTTATATATTTATTATTAATATACAATCTATTTTTCAAAAATTTTCAAAATTATTAATATTATATTTGATTACTTTTATCTGAAGTATTGGATAAAGTATTTCGAATCATAATATAAATTATACTTAAACAATATTCGAATTGGTTTATCGAAAATGAATATATATGAATATTTTTATATTATAATTACATAAGAATACAATGTAATTAAATCAGAAAATAAAATTTTCTATTAATAAAAATCTCAATATTTCAAAATTATTAAATTTATAAATTTATAATTTCAAAATTATAAATTCTTGTTTTACATAGAGAAATAAATTTTATAAAATTGATTTTATATATACTTTTATATATATATGTACCTATTTACTAATCACATGTTTTATTATGTGAGTAACGTTATGAATGCTTATATTATTCGTAAAATTAACAGAAAAAGAGTGAAGAAAATAAAGAAAATTTTCAACTAATTTTTGAAATAGAATCACCTACCATTATCGTAAATATTTATTCATATATTAAGATTTTAATATTAGTACAATTTTATATGAATTCGAAAAAATATATAATTAATGTATTTAATAAATAATATTAAAATAATTTTATCATTTTTACAGGTTAAACAATAAACATTTAAAATTCATATTTTTATCTTTTTTTTTTAGCTTAGCTTAGTTTTATAAAGTACAAAATGTAATGAACAAATTCTTATTCAATCATTTTGAGAATATAACGAGAAATTTAAAAAATCTACTTGAATAGAGATAATATAACCTATTATTAATTATTAGTGGAGATATTAAATATTACTTATTAATGGAGATAAAGCAATACATATCTCTTCATATAAATAATCTTCGAATAAGAACAACGCTACACAAACGAAAACCTCGTTAAAAAAGTTTAATTGATCGCAAGTTCTATCTATTAATGAAATTGTTAAAGTTAATTCATTACTATAGTTATAAATTCTAGTATAATAGTATAATAGTAACAATATAGAATATAAATTAGAATATAATAGTATAAAGTATAAGAATTTACATTTATTATAATCAATATAATATAAATTTAAATTTAAGGATTATTGTTATTATTATAAAATTTTATGAAAAATGATTAAAATGATGGAATTGTGAATCAAATAAGTAATTAAATTACAAAATCATAATATTTTATATTGGAATATTAGAATAATTATTATTATATAATAATAATTATTTTAGCATTATTGAATATATTCAATATATTGTATTTTTTCATACATACTTCATTTTAAATATTTGTTTATAAATTTGTGATCCATCAAGTATCAAAATTATGGCTATGAATTATGCAGTTGTGTATAACATAACATGAAAATGGAACATTTAATATAATATTTATTAATATTGAACATAGTAATAAAAAATTGATTTTTTTAAAATCATGTTATCAAATTCTGAAGAATATTCATCTAAGAAAAAAATAATTTGAAAATCAAAAAATTTGATCTCTATTAAATCTCTAATAAACATCTCTAATAAAGGAAGTAAGGAGACACTATGATTCATTTCTAAACCAAAATCAAATTTGGCTTATAAATTTGAATACCAACAAATAAAGAAAGCTTTTAGTGCATTAAGTGAACGTAGAAAATAAAAAAAGCATTCATTTGAAGCGGATTGATAGAGGAAAAAGATAGGAAAAAAATTATAAATATATCAGGTTATCTATTCAAGTACTCTATGACTCAAGTTTCATTTGAACTTTATAAAAAGTAACTGCCAAATAACCATAAAATTGAGATGCAAATATTGATTTTTTAATTAGAGAAAATAGCTCAACAAAAAGAACACCAAAAAAGTATAAAACATGCTATCTCACCAGCCTATCCAATATATAAAAAAAAAATAAAGTACTAAAATATATAAAGATTCTGTAAATTCATTTGATTAGATTAGCCCAGACTTGTTCCTGTAAAAGAACATTTTGATTCTTTGACTTAAATGGGGATATTGCGTTATAGATAACAGATTTTAATAACTTAAAGCATTCAAGTTGTAAGTGTATTACTTCATGAAAACACTATAGTTATAAAGACTATTATAAATGGCTAACTACAATTCTATAGATTTCTTAGAATATATTAAAGATCTCGAGGATAAGATTAATAATGTTCTAAAGAAATCTGTTTAATCCTGATTAACAATTTTAATTTTTCTAAATTTCTTGTTTGGATATGAAAGAATTTAAAGAGTGCTATTCTTCTAGAATAGAAATGTGTATAAAAATAAATTTGATCCTTGTCAGAATCAATTACATTTTTCAAAAGGATGACAAAAGTTCTTTTATAAACATGTAAGCACGTTTTTTAAAAGAAGTATAAATTTATTTTTGGAAATAATGAGTTAAATTTAGTCAGATATAGATATCCTTTTTTTATATTTATATTTATAATCACACAATAATATATACAATATCTTCATAAATTAATAAAAAACTTGAAAAAAATTGTAAATTATTATCGCAAGAATGTTTTTATTGAAAGTGAAGTAAATCCATTCGTAATAATGATGAGATTGAGAAATAAAATTAAAATATGAATAAGTTTCTTATTATTAGTTATCTTAACGAAGTAAGATTTTTACTTTTCAGATTTATTTATTTATAAATTCATTATAATATAACTGAAATTATTTCTTAATAAAATCGATTATTTGTTTACTTACATGTTTTCATTTTAATCATTAACTGTATATTTGACAAAATAAATACCATTAAAAAATAAATGAATACTATAGGGCTTGTCTATGAAGGACAAAACTAAAATTATTCTTCTCAGTTCTAAGACGATAAATAAAAATCTAGAGATACATATATGGAAAAACTATTTCTAGTAAGACAATAAAGTATCTTGGCCTGAAGTTTGATTGAGTGAGAAGAGATTTAGTATATCGAAAAGACAATGATCAAAACGAGTAAAATGATATTATTAATGAATGATATTATTATGCCTAATTTATATGATAGAGAATGAGAAGTCTATATATATTACACTGTACAATATTCCCTTATATAGGCTAACATGATTGCTAAGAATAATAATTACAAAGAGCTCAATGCATAATTTTAAGACGAATTACATCTCACACATGGTTCTTGTACATTTAATCATAAATGTTTATGATCCTCCCATTATGATATAATAATTATGATAAAGAAATAGAACGAGAAAGAACCTATACTCTAATAGGAATTACACATTAAATCAATAATTTTTAATTATTGGTCAATATACTATAAACATATTCCATATAGTTTACGCAAATGCAATATATTTAACTGCAATATATTTTAACTTCTTTGCAAGTTTTTTTCATGTAATAAATGACAAATATTACAATTAACACAAGATAATAATGAATATGACTCATCCAAAATTTCAATCCATTGTTGACATATAAATAATAAATTCAAGTTTCATTATTTACCTATAATCAGTATTTGAGTATATATGAATCATTACTGATACAATATTTGCCAAATAAAAAGCATCACAGATAAGGCATAAAATTTTGGATATTAATCAATACAATTTTTCATTACTATTTATTTTTTTTTAGCTATCAGAGAACGAAGCATCAAAATGACAAAAATGAAATTAAAGAAAAAGATCTTGCTATTATTATAAATTGCTCAATTTGAATGAAGAGATATCACATAATAGCCGAGTTTTTTTATTAATATTGCATTAGCATGATCTCTGAAAGCAGACATTTTTGATTGCGCAGAAACAGGAAATATATTCAGCTGTATCTAAAACAAAAATTAGTTATTTTAATAAATATTCAAAGGGGAATAATTTCAATTATCATTTTCCAGGATTATATAATTTTAATTACTTAATTTTAGCTTTCATGAATCCACTATATTTATTTTGAAGCTAGAGAAAAGATTTTTAATGGATAGAAATGTGTCTAACTAAGATATGATCATATCAGTCCCATTGATACATAAGAATATTTTCCTCTCTTTACAAAAAAAAGAAAAAGAAGAACCAAGTGTTTCTAAATAGCTACATCTTTAACAAGAACAAAGAAATTAAAAAATGTTTACGCAGAAAAAAGTAAGTTTTTAAATTTAAAAATTAAAGGAAAAAAATTATCATAGATTAATTATCAAATTATCACTAAAAATTTTAGCAATACATATAAATATTAGATTGCGAACTCAATAAGAAGTAATTCGCATAAGTGATAAAAAAACTTTTCCCCATATACAAAAATTAGCAAAGAGATTTATCCGATTAAAGAAGTATTCAATTTGACAGTTTTTTACCAAGCTGAAATTACAAGAGTTATTAAATCATATATATTATTATATATTACTATAAGTAAATTATTTAAATGAAGTTGAAAATTTGTACGAAAATAAGTGTTTTCTTAAAAAAAATATGAAATGAAATGCGATGATTTACAAAAAAAGAACAGAAATTTAATAATGAGACAGATTCCGATTCACAAGTCAGTCAAAATAGGTGTTTAATTTCTGATAATGATAATTCTATAAATCTATTATTTATTTTTCAAAATTTGTATAACTTATAAGAATATTTAAAAAAAACTTGTAATTTTTGTAAAAAAAAAATTATATGACGAAATTCGATATCGTTTTTCTGATTGCGATGAAGAAAAAGAAAATAACAAAAACTATTTGAGAGAAATATAATTACATTCAAAATTAATACATTCAAATTCAAATTAGATTGAAGATTGAAGATTATAAAAAAACAGTTTAAATACTTTCTAAATTTAATTTCAATATTTATAAAATAATAATAAAATTTAATAAAAATAAAATTGAAAAATTTGAAAAAAATATACAATGAAAATAAGTATATAAGTGTAAAAGTACGTAATGTCATTACCAATACAATATTAACAATGAAATATTATATTTACGAAATTATTTCAATAAAAGATTCTAATAATTTATTAAAAGAATTTTACCGATATAATAAAATATCATTTATTTAATTTTGGATTTTATAATAAATTTATAGAATAAAATTCTTTTAAAAATTTACTGCATTTAGCATACAAATTATTTAAAAAAATAACAAATAAAAACAAAAACCGATAAAAATATAATAAATTCAAAGAAGAAAAATATTAAAGATAAATTTAAAAAAGAAATGAATTTAATAATTGACGTAGCAATAATACCTCAAAATATTATTTGCTATAATTATATTCATAAACATTTACTTTACTTTAAATGAGTTTTTAAAATAATAATTATGATATGATTTAAATATATATCTAATATATATAATTTTAATATAATTTTTTAAATATCATTATATCAACAATGACGAATCAAAGAATTTTCATGAATCATAAACTGTCGACTAAGATAATAAACTATTATATATTATATATAATAATTTAAGCTTAATAAGCTATTTATTATAAATTATATGACTAAAGCTCATCAAGTCGAAAATTTTTCAATAATTTTTTTCAAATTATTTATTAAATTTTCAATTAAAAAATCTATATCTTTGTTTTATCTTTGTTGTTGAGACAGAGGTGGTACAGAATGATACGAGGATAATTGCCGTTTTTGAGAGAAAAACTTGGAAGACCTTGGAATTGTATATTTGTTGTAGAAATACTTTGGCGTGGTTACGATGTGATCTTTGGAGTTGAAACGACATTTTCATATCAATCTCAATGACAATCAACATCATCTTATTTGAGGAGAATTATTACAAAGAAGATCAATTTCTTGGAAATAGCGATTCTGTGAATAGTTTTAGTCTCATTCTAGGAATTTTCTTTAGATTCGGAATGATCCACAGTGTTATTGGCCGCTTGTGTACTTCAAGAACCTGTGTTCTCACAAGATAAACATGAAAAGTTTTAAAGAATACGAACATTTTGGAACAACTTTTTGAGCATTAGAACTGTTTGAATTTTAAAACTCTTTCAAAATCAGAACTTTTGTAATCTCAGAACTTCTTGAACATCAAAATTTTACATCTTAGAATCTTTCGAACTTTGTAATCTCGAACAAACAGAACTTTAAAACCTTTTGAATTTAGTAATAAACGTAAACTTTCATTAGCATATAGACTTTGCTTTTGATTACTTTAGAATAGAACTTTATTAACAGCTTTGTAATTAACTTAACTTTGTAATTAATTTAAATTGATTTTATTGCTATATACTATAGCTTTAATACAAGTTAGGGCTAACAATATTTTTTCAAACAATTCTTTTTATTATTGAAATGCTTAAAATTACTTTGGAGACAATATCAAGCGGTTACTTATAACAAAGATAAATTTAAAGTTTATACTACAAAAATAATAAAAATGTATATTAATTTTTTAATTCATTCATTCAATAATCTTAAATAATTCAATATATATATTCATTATATAAAATATTTGATTGATTCATGTTAATGTGAATTAATATCATTAATATCAATTAAACAATTGTTCAAAATTGCAGAAACGTAAAATAAACACATTCGTTCGTTTCATTTGCATTATGCAAGAAAAATAATGCAATAAATGATGTTTTATGCAAATAGAATTAGATATTTTAAAATTGACTTAAACAATTATTACTCATTTATTTTAATTATAAACAAATTATTATTTACATCGGATCCACTCATTTCTAGCATGCGAAAAATAAATAAAAAATCAAAAAATTTTTCATAAAAAACAATGAAATTACATCTTTTGACGTAAATTTCTGAAGATAAGGACAAAAATATATACTAGATGACGAATATTAGAACAATTAAAATAAAATGAACAAGAAAACTGAATTAAAGTGCAAAAAACTATTCAATAAGTATTTAATATTACTCCAAATCTAATATATGTATGTATGTTTTAATTTTTATTCTTTTTATAATCATTAAGAAGATTTTAGAATTTATCTCTTGAATCATGATATATTTATTTCAATTTTTTATATGATATAAATTCAAAAGAATGTTATAGAATAAAAAATCGGTATTCGTCAATCATTCTATAAATTAAACTTACAATATCTGTATTTCAATCAATAGCACAAAATATAGTTTATGTTTTATCACTTTTGCTTAATGCTTATAAAAAACTCGTTCAAAACAAAATTAAAAAAATGAAATTTTGACATCTTTATATGAAAAAAAAACTAATAAAAAATATAATTAAGAATAAACAAACCAAAATAAAAAAAAACAATTTGCTTAATCAAGAAACAAGATGTATTCTTTGCATTCTTGGGAAAGCTTCGAAGAAAATTGAATCCAGTGAAATAAATGCAAAGATTGAGTAACAATAGATTGATTAACAATAGATATTGACATATTCATATTGTTACTGTGACATTTATAAGAGAAGAAATTAAATAAAGAAAAGAAAAAAATATCTGTTGCTATCTATTTTCGAAAAAGTAAAACCACAGGCTTTATTATTATATTTTTTGTAAAATTATTTAAAAAATATTTTTTAATTACTATGAAAAAAGATTTAATTAAAATTTATTGATTATATACATTTTTTAATGTCTGAAGCTACTTGTTTTTCTTATATCAAATCATACGTAATCATATACAAATTTAGAACCATATACGTATATATTTAATAATAGAGGTCCTAAAATTATAGCGAAAATAATAATAATGATACTTTTAACATGATAAATTATTTTTAAATATTTTTTATATACAGAAAATCTGATAGCATATATTATAAATGCAACAAACAGTTTCTATAGGTACAATTGAATATAGAGACATATCTTTTTACATAAAAATATAACAATAAATAAATTATGCATATGAAAAAATTATTGCATAAAGAATATTAAATATTCTATAATTATTAAGTATTCTATAAAATTAATAATATTAACTAATGAAGTTTTTAAAACATAGATTTTATAAACACATGTCATGAGATAAATGTTGCTAACAATTCTTTAATAACAAAAAATTAGAAATTTCAGAAAAATAATATAAATTCGTGAATCTTATGATAAAGTTTATATGAAATGATACGAAAGTTTTAAAAAATCGTTTTATCCATTCCAATTTACGTGTTGAATGAATTGATGAAAGTTCCTTTATAAAGAAGAATTCTGTTTTAAGAAATAAATTGTAGTAATATTGATACAATCGTATTTAGAAATACAATAACAATAACATTATTTATTTTAATTATTTATCGATAATTCAAATCTATTTTTTTTCATAACTCCTTTACAAATGCAACAATAAATAAGCAATGTAAATAAGCAATGTAAAAAATATTAAAAAAAGAAAATACAAGAAGAAAAATTAAAAAAAAGATAATGAAAAGAGTTTTCGATCAACAGATAATTTGTTTGCATTAAAACTACATTATGGAAATTTCTAAATAAATTATTGATTATAATAAAATTGTTAAATATCCATTATATCAATTCAGATAATGTTATCTATAATATAATATACAGTAGAATTTCGTGTCATTTAATCAATTCCCCCACTTTTTATTCTCAAACCAATCCTTAGTTAATCATTTCACCAAGAATAGTTAATCACTATTACATATATATATGTTTATACTTCTATTTTTACCAAATTTTTACCAGATATATATATAGTAGTGATCAATCTGATAACTGAAACTTGAGCAACAAGGGAAAAGTTCTTTAGAAGTATGATAAGGGCCATTCTCCCACATCTTTGAAAAGACTAAGATACAATCGACTTGCGAATTGCTAACCTTGCTAATCCTGTACAATTTAGATCATGGCTTAGACCATTTAAAATATTCTCATCGCTTGAAATATTCTTGATTTTTTAGAACACTAATGAAAAAAATAATATATGCAGTAATAATACAACATTTTACACTTTAAGTTTTAATAACCTCAAGTAAATTTGATTCATTCATTTCTTCACAATTAGAGTGATCTTTCAGCTTAAAATTATTAGTTGTTTGGAAAGTAATTTCGTTTTTTTGACGATGATAATGAAACACATTTTTTTAAATAGATCAGATCTGGCGAATATAGTGTGGTAGCATCTTCCATCCAAGCTATAATATGCGATTTCTTGCGAATCGTTAAACTCTAATCTAGTGTTATCATGATGAAATATTACATTTTTCCTATTAATTAATTCAGATCTCCTTTGTTTGATGGAATTAATTTGTCCAATTGATTGCAGTACAATTCCGAATTAATCGTATAATTGTCAGGTAGAAATTAAAAAAAAAAACAACTCCTTTGAAATCCCATCAAACAGAGAATATCACTTTCTTTTGATGAATGTTGGCTTTCAAAGTGCTTTGCGCTGGCTGTTTGATGATTTTCGTTTAACATTGTCATAAACGATTCACTTTTTATCTCCAGTTACGATTCGCTTTAAAAATAGATCATTTTCCTCACGTTTGAGCAGCAAATCACAGATATCAATGCGACGGAGCAAATCTTTTTCTTTGAAAACATGTAGAACCCAAATATCGAGCTTCGAAACGAAATCAATCGTTTCATGTGATCATGAACAGTCGAATTCAATCTCATAGCAATTTCTCGAGTTCTTTTTCGTCGGTTTTCTTTTTCAATCAATGCCTTTATTTTCTCTTCATCAGTTTCCACTGGTCTTCGAGAACGTGGTGCATTTAATGTCGAAATTCTTTAATGTCGGAATGAAATTTTGAAAATCAATTTTGATATTGACGTTAATATATCTTATCCATAGATTTCACATAACTTGTTTCTTGCAGCATTTTTACCTTTTCGGTAATAAAAAAAATAGAATATGTTATTATACATAAAAAACAACCGCACAGAATCAAATGAATTTTTCTTATAAATAAATTCTGAAATGCTAACTTTAAAAATATATAATAACAACACGTTTTAGAATGAAGTTGGCTGGATAAACATTTAACTAGCGACACTCGTGTGAAAAAATGAAATTACTTTTCGAACAATCCAGTAAAATAATCCTAATCAGTACACCACGTACGAAATCAGTCAATTTTGAAAAATCCACGAGATCAACCGCGAACATTCTAATATATTTCGTTTGAATTTACTGAAAATCATAATGCTATGTAAATCTGATATCTTTAAATATTCCAGCTTGTTATAATTACAGCTTTCTTCCTTTGTTGATCTCAATTCATATTTGAGAAAATGTATTATGTAAATTTTCGAAGAAAATAATGAAATAATCTAAAGCAATAAAATGGAAACATGTGATTAACAATACAACTCCTCGCCAACTTTAATGAAATATATTGTAAAGATTATTATTTTAAATAACTTATTCCTTTACATATAATCAGCGATCGATCTTAGTTTTCGAGTTATTTACAAAAAAATTTTCTGTTTTTACTATTATATTAAATTCTATTTATACACATGGAGCTGTTCATACATGTGATAGCGACCACAATTTCTCAACATTTATATCAACATGTATTGGTATAACGTATTGGTATAACGTATGAACAAATATCATCACATTTACTCATTATTTATTCATACTGATTAGATATTCCACGAATTCTTTAAATGCGAAAAAAAATATAAAACAATTTTTAAAAATTACAATAATCAGAATTATTTTTCACGTGTCAAAAATAATAAAGAAAAAAAACTAAAACTTAATTAATAATTCCTGAGATGATTTAATCTCAGCAATATTACACATAATGGTCCAATTGGCCAATTTAACCGATCAAAAGTCAATTTGAAAAATTTTAATCCTCGGAGTTTGAATATATCAGCAATGCCGGAGATGGATTAAAATAATTTATATATATGTATATATGTATGTATAGATTTTGTTAATATTTCATCATTATTTTTTATTTTGTGCAATTAGATTTATAATGTAAAAATGTAAATAAAAAAATAATATTAAATAGAGAAAGTATTACGTGCTTGTAACATATTAATAATATTTATTACAGTTCATAAAGACATTTGATTTGTACATCTGGATTTGATTTATAATATGTGTTTTTCAGATATATTTTTTATTTTGCATTTCGTAGCACATTTTTTATCCTTACCAATACAAATATAACATCACGAACACTTTCTACTATGTAGTTTTGATTTATTTCTCTTCCAGTTACTTCAATGCCTCGTATAATATGCAACTAGATTATTTATTTACATTCATCATTTATCAAATGTACGTTTGTCTTTTTTTATGATAGTAATTCATCAACTATCGTTTCGAAAAATATTTTTCATTTAGAATGTATTGAATTTTGTGTTCCTTCTCTGAATATTTTGTCAATCATATAACAAAAGTATTATATATTGCTATATCGATATGATGCATAAATAAGCTAAGTAACTAACATTTTATGCATCAACAGCTTGAATATTTCTGAACTAATTTATCAAAAATGTCGCTTTTAAAATTATTATAATATTCAATAATTTTTAATTTGAATTTTTTTCCTGGATCTATTATTTCTAGATGCACAATAAAGATAAAAATAAATAAAAAGTATTATGAATATTAATTAGATATTTATATTAAATTTTGAATTTATTTGAATTCTTTTCTCTTTTTGTGAATTGTACCAATCAAAAAAATATTTTCAATAAATCTTTAGCCAATGAGAGATCTGTAAAAAAAATAATCATAATCATTATTATGTGACAGAGTCTTTCTAAAATCGTTTAATTATTTCACCACTTGATTTATTTTATTTTTTTCAATTTTCAAATATATGACGAAATTGCAGCAATATATTTTTGCATCAGCGAATATCAGCCGAATAGTAATTTTTATTCTGTATTCTTTCATTTCGAAAAGACATTGTGCAATTGTAACCTGTGTATTCTGATTGAATAAGATTTACAACAATTTTTTGCAAAAATTTGTCATCTTACGAAATACTAATTATTCGTTTATATTTTTCTTCCCATTTTTTGTTATGAAATCATCAAATCTTGTAAAATGTAGAATATCTAAAAATCTATCGCGTAATATTGCAGCTGTATAAATTTGACATAATAATAATGTGCTTTGTCTCCATAAATTGTTTTTCTTCTCACAAGATTCTTGAAATCTTTCAATCATGAAAATTATATCAAAAAATGCATTTGTTTTTATTTTATCAATCGCTTTTCACTTTTTTGTTTTACTCGTAATAAAAAAAGTATTAATTCTTTTATTTTATAACATTTATAATTTTATAACAATATCAATAATTTGTCTATATAGATAAATGAAAACTGTCTATAGATAAATGAAAACAATCTTCTGCATCGTCCTCATATTATTTTTGTACACAAATTATGCTGCATGTATGTTTCCTGATATGTTTCTTAAACTTTTGTTATTTTTGAAAGCAGTATATTTTTATTTGCATCCACACACATAATTTTTCAAATTTTCGAAATCAGAATATGATACAAAAAATTTATTTTCCTCTAGTTCTTATATTTCTAGCAATGTATTATGAATTATAAGTTTCATTTGATGATATTTCAATGTTACTATCTTTGTTTGCAGAAACATAGAACTCGTTTCGAAAAAAATTTGTATATTTGTGATTGAAGAAATGATTACATCCTATGTTTGTATTTTGAATGTGAATGATGCTTTGTCAACTTTCTTTATGATATGTTTTTAACTTTTTAAATTCTTGAAAAATCGCGCTTTTGATTATTTATTCATCTTACTTTTATATGTTTTTGTGTGATGTGAGAAAAGGAAAGATCAAAAATCAGGATGTAGTATAGAAATAGGTCCTTCAAATTATTCGTGAAAATTTAATCAAACTATCAAGTTTGATGGTTCACTATATTTCTGTTCAGTCCAAGATTTATGACACAATTTTGGCTATTCTAATTTTAAAATTATTTGCATAGTTAATTAAAATTATTCATTCGGTGTCTCTGATTCTGGTAAAAAAAAAAATAGGTTTCCTCAAAGATAGCGAAATTATTGATCCTGATATACAACGCAAGCTAATCAATATAAGATTCAATGAGAAGTCTATTGTATATATCTATCATTTTGTTTTATTGGCCAATATTTCTTTGATTGTATTTCTATATACAATTTAGAATGATAAAATCATTCTAAAATGATGAAATCAAATAAAATGTGATTGCAATAATATTGCGTTCAAATGATTCATTTCCGATATTCAAAGATTTTTATTATTAGGTATGTGAGAAATTTTCTATTATTATTATTATTTTTTTTAATCATTTATGTATTCATGCTCAAATATTTAATTATCATAATATGTGTTCTTAAAATTTTTTGAAATAATATTTGTTTTAAAATAGACATTTTTCTCATTGAAATTTTTCTGATAAATGTTTTATATTTTAAAAATCATTATTATATATTTTTTCGTGATTATTAATATTTAAAACGATTAATATCAATAATTAATATCATTTTTTCAATATTATTTTTTATTATTGTAACATTTCATAATTTTATTATACATTAGAGTGAATTTCAATTTTTCAAATATATTTTAAAGATTCATATCTATAATAAAAAAAAATTAGTTCAACCTACGTCCGTCTTTTGTTTTTTAAAAAATTTTTATCTCAACGTAACATTTATATGAAGTCATTTAAACCAAAAAACAAGAGAATCTAATAGATAGAAAGAAGAATCAGTTCAAAATTACAAGCGAAACAAAAAAATTTTTGAAAATTAATCTTTCTTTTAATAATAATATAATTATAATATAATATATATTATATTATATTATATTATATTATATTATATTTTATAATTATTATATATTTAAACATATTTTTTAATTTTTTAGAATACTTTTTTTTTAGCGTGGTGTAATATATTATATAAATTATTCATTTTGAAGTGAAGTGAAATGTAATAAATGTATAAAAAATATTTAAAAGTGTATAAACTTTTGTGAACAATAATATATTTATAATAATCTATAATATATAATCTATAATATAATTTAAAATTTATAATTGAAATCATTTATAATTATAAAATTTTGAAGCAGATATATAACAGAATAACTTAATTAATAGTTTTTTTTCTCCATTTACAAACAGTTAATGTAAAAATTTTGTTAATAAAAAATTAAATTTTTAATTATTAATTTTAATTCTTTATTTTTCTATCAAAAATAAATGTAATATCTCGAAGAAAATTAATTATGTTCTAAAATGAGAATTCAATACAAAAGAAATTGAATTATATCAAAAATTATATTATAAACTACGATATTTATTCAACAACAAATTCAAGATTAAACACATATTTTTATATTTCAAATGAATTTTAATGAAAATGAAAAATAAATATAAAATTAATCGATTTTACAAGAAGAATAATAATTGGCTAAATGATACACTGGAAAAAAAAATTTATCAAAAAAATTATAGAACAATCGAATCAAATATCAAAATCATTTAATGAATCAAACAATAGAACAAAGAGAAAAAAAACAGAGTTTCGAAGTATGATAAATATGAATAAAATAATTTTTGTCGTTCAAATGAAATTGCAATCTTCGAGAAAAAGAAGTACTTCGGCAACTTAAAAAAACATATCACTCATTTTTCTAAATAAGTTAAAAAATATGAAACTGTTTATTTAAAACTAAAACAGAAAAATAATGAAAAATTATTACCATTAAAAGTTTTATATCTATCGATGTTTGTTCAAAATAATCTTTTGAAATAATAATATTTAATTGACAGAAATTCTAATAAAAAATCATATCCATCTTACAAATATATTATTAAAAGAGAAAATGAATTGTTATGAAAAAATATTAAAAATATTATAATTACTAAAAATTATTATAATATAAAAATATTACTTGATATTATCACAAGTAATATTAATTTGAAATATATTTATAATATCGCAATGAAATATATTTTTTAATACAAGATTTATTAAATATACCATTATATATTTACTAATTTGCTTAAAACATGTTTTGACAATTTTAAAAGAAGATGATTGTAACTCATTAACTTTAATATCAAAATGGGATACTGATAGATCTCACTAAAGAACTCATTATAAATAAATATTTGAGAATAAATTCAAATCTCAAATATATATTTCAATGTCAATATATATTTAAATTTGTTCCTCTACAATTGAATTGTGTTCAAATTAAGATGATCTTATAGCAATGGCTTCAGTATCACTGATATTGCCATCTTATTATAATTAGATTCTAAAGAAAGATTTTAAAAAAGATATTTGATATAATTAGAAATGAAATCAATTATATGATGCAATAAATTCATTAAGTAGTACTCATGAAAGTACATTGAATGTACATGAGAAAAGAATTTAATTTAAAATAATTAACAATGGTTAGCGTTAAAATATATAATGCCTTTACAAACATTTCATCTATACGAAAATCTTATAACTGGAGCAATACCAAAAGATTTCAATAATTTAACAAAAATAGATATAACAAACATAGAAATAAATTCGATTTGTCCATTTTATACCCAACAAATACAATTATTTGAATATTCTTCTTATTTGAAAATACTTCACTTATCTTATAAAATATATATAATAATTTTATGTATATTTCATATAATATAATTTATATTATATATAATATAAGATTCTTATTAAAAAATGAACTATAAAGAATGATGATAATAATGAACTATAAATGTTGGAAAAAGAAAAAAGAAATTTCTGAAGTCCACAAAAAATTAAAAATTCAAAGAGAATTCAAAAGTAAACTAAATTTATTTATTGATATTAATGGAATATTTTTTGCTAATTCTAATGAAAAAATTAATTTCTAATTTCTGTTGAAACAACAAACCGAGATCTTATATATTGTTTGGAAGTGATTATATAATCATAATAATATATAATCATATATATATAATCATAATAATATATAATAAATAATAAATAAATAATAAATATATATCGAAATAAAAATATAATATCGAATGTTTATAAAATAAAAAAAAATTCGAATATAAAGGTTTGTATAATTTAACAGTGTATATATTTATCAATATATATTTTTCAATATATATTTTATTTTCTTGTAATTTTCTTTCTATTATAAATTATTTATCGAAAAAAACGAGTAAAGTCATATAACAGAATAACCGTTTCCGATTATTATCGACAAAATTAAATATTCAAGAAAATTTTGCAGAGAGACATGTAATTATATGATTAACAAATTATTATTATTAGATTTTTTTTGACTAAATGAGACAGAAGTGAATGAAAAAAACAATTTTTAAAAGAAACTATAGAAAAGTTTCTGTTATCAGAAGTTCTGTTATATTACTTATAAATAGTAATGAAAAGAAGAAATCATTTTATTCGAAATTTTCGAAGATTCTGATTCAAATTAAATATCATTTCAATTTTTTCAAAAATTAAAAGCATTATTTTAATTAAATTTAATAATTTATTGATTTTTATTTAAAAAAATTTTTTAAATATCTAAAAACAAATATTTTGAATATTATTCAAATAAATATTTTAAATAAGATTGCTCAGCCATCATTAATGTTATTAGAAAATCATCTAAAATAAACACGGAATATTTAATATTTTTTATGATTCGTCTTGTTTTTTGCAGATACACTATAATTCCATAATTGCAAATACACCCATTTAAATAACTTATGGATGCTATTATATTTCTTCTGTTTTTCTTACCAAATTTTTATATTTTGCAAGCTAATCTGTAATATCCAGCTGACTCATCAATTATTATAATTGGCATATTACTTATATATATATTACTAATATAAGAAATATAATTATATTGAATAAAATATTTTATAAAATTTAAAAGTTTATTTTACAAAACTTTCGAATTGTTTTTGAAAAAAATGTTTATTTGCAATCTATGGTTTCTTGAGACTTTTATTCTTCGTTATAAGTATATAATGCAAAAAAAAAAACTGATTAAAAATTTCAAAATCATATTTGCAATAAAAAATTTTTATAAATTCCTATTTTTCAAAATAGATTCAAAAATGCACAATCACGCTAGATGGCCATAACACTTATTTTTTATATAACCTATGTATTTTTTAGCGGTAGAAGAAAGAAAATAAAGTTTCCAAATTATCATTTCATTCTTTTTACCTTTTTTCTTCGCATGGATGTATATCACATATAATAATATATATTCATAACATAATAATATATAATTCGAAATTGGAAAATACTTATTAATTGATTAATTTTATATCATACTTACCAATATAAGATATAATTCATTGATAATAGGTAATTTCCATTATGGATGAAGTTCAGATCATAAAAACCTTCGGCATCTTCAATATCGAGTCATTTTTGCAAAATAATGTTACTGATGATTTGATATATCCACCGTTCTACCTAGATTCAGACAAAGACAATACAATCTAAAGTTTCATTTTAGCTTAAGGTATTTTTTTTCTTTTTTTATAGAAGTTTGTTTACTAGAGATATTTTTTTATTAATGATAAATTCTATAGTAAATTTTCCATTATAATCGTCCAATCAATTTATTATAAATTTACAAATAAATTTTCCAATTCAGATATCTAATTTTCAATAAGTTATCTAATTTGTACTATTTTTCTTAAACCTTTATAATTTCAATTTTAATTTTCAATTATAATTCATATATATATATATATATATATATATATATATAACTTTCTAAATTATTCTAAAATTATTCTAATAAATGTTTATTTTTTTTTCAATAATCCTCATTCTCAATTTTTATAAAAAAATAATCAATATCTCCATCAGCAATTATATCATAAAAATAAGGTTTAGCTAATAAAGAAAGTGTATATAATTACAATGTTTTAAAAATCGAAGATTTACAAATCTAGTAGAAATACTTATATATTCGACCAAAATATATATATATATATATTTTAAATTATATTATATATATAATAACCTAGAAAAAAGATAAATATTAGATGTATTCAATAATAATTTTATAAATTACACTTAATTATTTTAGATGTTTGCAGTTATAATAGTAATATTTTTATTAAGAAATGTTAACATTTCTTTTCTTTTCTTTCTTCTTTATAATATGTAACAATTCATTTTTCGATTGATAATTATTTGTTTAAATATTTTATTAAATGTTAAATATTAAATTATTGCAAAAAAATGTTATTCTACAACAGCTTTTTTTCTAATTGTTCTCTTATTCCAATTTATTCCTATTTATATTTTTGATTTATCTATTAATAAAACAACATTATTAAAGCATTGCACATTATTAAAGAATTACACAATATCATAATATACTTTATTATAAAAACAATAGCTTTATCAATATAATAATAATTATTTATTTAAAAATATTTTTGTGAAAAAATATATTTTATACAATATCATTGAAGTAAAGATATTCTCTACTTTATTAAATATATTAAATATATTTTACAAATTGTATGCATTTTTTCAAACTAGATGCATTTAATTGATAAAGGAAAATAATGTTTATTATTATGTTGAAAATTCTCAAAAAAATTAAAAAAATTTAAACAATATTCTATAAAATAGATTATATATATATATATATATATGATAAATACTATTGATGATAAAGGTTTTTTAAAATTTATGAAAAATCCTTATCAAAGGATTAAATTTGTTAAAAAAAATTGAAATATTTGAAAAATATAATTTGATATAATTTCAATACTATGCAAACAAAAAAATAAAAAAAATAAATAAAATCTATTTAACTATGGATGAGTGAATAACAACAATATAAAAGAATTTTTTAGGCATTAAAATATACTTTTTTAAAGACAAAGAATAGTGCTACAAAAAAAATAAATAAATAAAATAAAATCATAACACATTATTTTGCTATTGTAATTAATAGTGTATTGAATAAATTAAAAATAAATTAAAATATTCAAAATTTGATATATCAACATAAATAATAAGATAAATATAATTGCAGGAAAGTACTAAAGGAAAAATAATTCCGAATAATGGATGACTCAAGATTTTTAATAATATTATTACTGATAAAAAATATAAAAATATAAATGATATAAAAAAAATATATATATATATATATATAAGTAAAATATAAGTAATAAATGATAATATGATTACCTATATATACCACTTATATCTAGAAACAATTGCAAGTAATATGCACGCTAAATGCATTAGATTATTAAATATTATAATCAATTTCTTTTTTAATAAATCAAGATCATTAAATTTCATCAATGCTTATTATTTATTAAATATAAGTTTTGTTAAATGTTTTATTAATTTTAATATTAATTTCAATATATTTTAAGATTCTTTAATAAATTTTCTTTCATATTTTACAAATTAATAAAATATTAAATGAAATGGCAAAATGCAAAAATGTTAGATTTTATAATATCACATGAAGTCAATAAGATACTCAATATTTTTAAAAATATTTTTAAATACTAGACACTTTTAAGAACTCAATCACTAGATATTTTTAAGGATTCAATACTAGATACTTTTAAGGACCCAAGTATTATAAGATATAAAATTAAATATTTTTAAGATTCAGCTAGATTTGAAATAGTATAAAATTCATTTCTTTACTAATTTCTTTACTAATTAGTATTATATTTCTTTACTAAAAACCATTTGACTTTATGGCAATTAAATTCTTAGAGCAAAATTATATTACATTGTTAAAAATGATCTATAAATGGTATATTGCCTAAAAAATCAGAAATTTTAATTTTTTGTTCAATATTTGATTACATCAAAAACAAACAAAAATCTCTGAAAATAAATATAAATAAAAAATTTGAAAAAACCAAATATAACATTGCAACATTTATAATATTGAAATGCAAAGTTAAAAAATATTTTTATAATTTATATATTTGTAACAGTTTTATATTTGTGAAAAATTAAAAGATTTAATTAAAATTGAATTAATTGAAAAAATTAAATTAAAAGATTTGATTAAACAATATATCATTATTGATAAATCATATGTCATTAATCCTAATAATAAATTAGAATCAAAAAAAACCTAAAAAAGAACATGATTTCTGATATTATTATAAATAGATCAATAAAAAAAATTAATAAAAAAGATTTAATATCTGATTATTTGTTTTATTATTAATTTTCTAGTTTTATTAAATTTTTCTTATTCTTATAAGAATGAAACATTTAAATGAATATAATAAAATATTTTACAAGGAATTGAAATCATATAAAAAAAAATGTTCTCAGAAATTTAATACGAAAGGGTATTAATTATAAAAGAATATATTATATGATTTTAATAGATAAAATTATATGAAGATGACTTTTGTTTGTTTAAATGAAATCATATAATTTTTAATATTCAATTGATTCAATTTAAACAAATTTCAATGTATTAAGATATATTTATATTTATGCCAAAAAATTATTACTTTAAGAGATATTATTAGTTAAATTTTGTTATAAAATTTAATATAAAATTCATATAAATAAAAAAATTCATATAAAATTTATTGTATGAAAAACAAAGATTATTATTTATATAAAGCATTGTCGTTTATACTTTTCTTATTTTTTTTATATATGTAGTAATATGATATAGATTATATTAAACTTTTTGTGAACATTTAAAGCTGAATGTTGAATTCAGCTTTATATAATAGCTTTATATCTTTTATAATATCTCAACTTTCTTATATCTTTAGTATTTACAAATATTATTTTTAGTTAGTTATTATAAAACAAAATTACAAAACTGTTTTAAAATTTTATTTTGTTTCATTAACTTTAGTTGTTACTTATATTTTCTTTTTATATTTAATGAATTTTTTTAATTCTTTTATGATATAATAGATAGTATTTCAATAAAATATATAAATTTATTTATTAAAAATATCTCTATTTGAGTAAACTCATTTCTTCTAATTAAGTATAACAAGAAAATATGCATGTTTGTTGTTATACTATGATATGATATAATATATAAATTATTCTATTTCCTCTAAAAAATAAAAATCTATATATTTATTTTTTGTTTCATTGTTAGAGATAATGAATTCAATTTTTAATTTTTTATTAATAATATAAGTACTACTTCATTTAATGAAATTGTATTCATTAAACATTTATCTTTTTGGCAAATCTTTGAGACAATCAAAAAATATTATATTTTAGCTTATCATATTATATAATATATCAATAAAAGTATTTAAATAAGCACAGAAATACTGTTTTATTAATTTTAAATATATATAATAATATATGTAAAAATATGTAACAATAAAAATATTTTCTTAATATAAATCTATTATTTAAAACAAGTTTCATATCGTTTCATAGTATTTGTTATGATTTTATAGATGTAGATTTTACAGATATACAAGAATAATATATAAATTTATAAAAGAGAAATGAATAATTTAATATTTATGAGCATTCATTTCTTATTCTATATTTGTATGAAAGTTTATTTTCAAATTTGCAAATATATTTAATAATATAATTAATAGATACTCATATATATTTATATATATATGAAATATTATATATAAAAAAATATATCATTTGGTTTCAATACTATATACAGTAAGAAAAATACATCAAAATTTATATATTTCTAATATAAAATAACAAGCTTCATAGCATGTGTAAGAAAAGATGGTTCATATAAACCAATAGTAATAGTCAACAGCAATTGAATTTCTTATTTTTTTAAAAGAATTTTAAAAAGAATTTTAAAAAATTTAAATTACACTTCTGTATATATAATTATATTGAATTCTAGATTCGTAATTTCAAATATTGTGAAAAATTATCATTATTAATACTTACATATGAAAAATAATTTTTTTGTTTTCTTTGTTCTTAAGAAAATTTTATATTTACAATAGTATTTAATTTTTTTATTATGCAAATTAACATTTTTTTAATTTAAAAATGAAATTATAAAACTTATACACAAATACATAGTATATATTTTAAAAAGAATTAAAATAATCAAAAACAGGAACATACACGTGTAATCAGAGTTGCCAAATATCGAGACAAAATGGCTATTAGTGACGTCAGAGAGTAACAATATAAAAGAATCATAAGAAACAATAGTTTGTTGAGTGAGAAAATAACATGCAATATTATAGTCCCAGTATTTAGCAATTCTGCATGTAAGTCACGCTATATTAGCATTAAATTAATTTCTAGAGTATACTATAAATTTTGAAACTTGAAGATCTTATTAACATAATATAATACAATACAAAATTCAGTTCCTCTATTTCCATTTCTATATCAAGTATAACTACTATTTACTTTCTTCTATTCTTCTATTCTTTTAGTGGAATTTTTCAAATCTTATATTAATTCGATATAGCCAATGAAAAAAGATTGACTTGAAATTATTTTTGAAATCATGTTTTCAATTCTATACATATGCAATTTTTAATATTATATGATTGATAATATTATTGATAATATTATTTGATCAATTCATCCATTATATATTTTGAATGCTCGCGATGTGTTTGTAAATAAATAGCGATAGCATGCTTACATACATATAATCGTGGATATATACATGTAAGAGAAGTTCCAAGTAGTAGTAGTAATTTTTATCTTAAAAGTTAAAGCTGAGCAGCAGTTATACATATGTATTAGAAAAAGTTGTTTAAAATCTTTTTTATTTATTTCTATAATATATTAAAAAATCGATAAAGAGACTCTTTTATATATAATTACTTAATTTTTTTGCAAATATTTCGAAAATTAAAACCAATCATCAGTTACATATATACATGAAAGAGTTGTTTAGAAGCTCATCCTCTATAATGTATAAGTTCTTATATAAACAAGTTTATACGTTATATGATATGTTGTATGAATCGTGTTATAGGAAATCGTACTGTACAAATTTTTTTTCTATAACACAAATAATATAAAGTAATATATTTAGAATTGTTATCGTTAGTCAGTTTTTATTTTTTATGTTTATGTTTCAAATAGGAAAGTTTTTTTAATTTAGCAATATATATAAATAGCAATGAATATTTCGATTTAAAAAAAAAATACAAAAACGAAAATTTATTATACATTTTAGAAATTATTAAAATTGGTGAAAAAGTAATTTTATAGCAATTTTATCTAAATATTTAAAACTACAGCAGTAAATTTCCTTGAATTTGCGATCGTAATTACGCTACATGTTGGTTCAATATGCTTGAATATACGCTATGTTACTAATTCCAACATGTAAGTAATTAATTAATATTAGATATGCCATCATTGGTCATAGCTCATCTTGTCCATCTTTGTTCCCTAAGTCAAAAGATAATAAATCAAAGAAGATTAATAAGCCAATATTTATATGTTCAAAAATAATTAATAATGATTACAATCACATAACAGAAAGATTATTATTATTTCGATGTCCTTCATGATCAATAAAATTTGTAGGCGAATATCAGCAAATGGATATATTAGCTTATTGACTCATATTGAGAAATTAGCAAATAAAGATAAGTATACTTGGTCAAACTGAACTGAAATGACCTGAAATTTTGAGAAGAAGAAGGAGTTGTAAATATAAAATTTTAACTTCCAATTTTTTATTAATTTGCGAGATATTAATAAAAAATTTTTAGTATAATATATTGAATTTTGCTTATATAAGCATCTTCTTAACAATAAATGCATCGCTTATCGATTGTTTCTATAAATAATGCATAGGTGTCTAAAATATATAATGAGTAGATTAATCAAAAAACATATTTCTTCATGAATTATAATGAATTTAAAATATTTCAAATCTAATACCAAACTTGAAAATAAAATATAAAACAACTCTTGAACAATTGAAGTTATAAATATTATTTTTTAGTATCATTGTAATTATAATCCATGAAAAATTTCCAATATAATCTATAAGGAAATAAGTTAACGATTTACTTATTATATTAGTTTTAGACACTCATATATATTTATAAAAATATGAAATAGATAAGCGGTCGCATGCTGAAGCATACATTACCAAGGACATATAGGCAGAATTCAATATATTATGTCAAAAATTTCTTATTAATACCAAAATTAATAAATATCTAAAATTTTATATTTAGGAATCTTTTCTCTTCTTTTAAATTTCATTTAGTTAAAAACATACTGCGTTAAATTCAAATTGATTTACAATTAATTGGTCCAATATGTATTTATTTAGTTAAAGTGATCCACTAAGATCTAAAGAGACTTGTCCTTATCATTTTTATTATCTTTTGTGATGTCATTGCAAATTTATTTGTCTTAAAAAACTAATGTCGATCAATACATTTACACGTATAACTAAAATTTTCTCCCACATATTCCAATGTTATTACATTTGTTTCATGTAATAAATTTATATAAATAATAAATATAAATTTTTTTCATATATTAAATAAATAATATATAAAACAATAATCCATGATTTTTTAATATTAACTCGAGTCACTGAATATATTTATTTACGTTGAAAAAAAAATAGAAAAAAATACAAATGTTATTGTTTGTTTGTCATTTTGTTTGAATAGTTTGAAGTAAAATTAAACATATATCATTCTGCAAAAGTTATCTTTCGTTGCTCACAAGTCACAAGGTTAAAAAAACTATTGCACACAACAACTTCCGTTCTCATTTTATATAAAATTATGTACAAAAATTATGTATTATATTAATTATATAATATTATATAAAATTATGATAAATAAAAATATAAACATGTGACTGTGATAATCGAAGTTTAAACGTTTATCAAATATTTAAATGTTGTACATTATACTAGATATTGTTTTATTGTTTATTTATCATAAAATTATGTTTTAAATACTTTTTGCAAAAGGTACACATCAGGAAAAACTTACATAATAATAGAAGCCAATTTAAAATTGGTTTTATTCATTGAATTGTTTAGAAAAAAAAATAATATTTATTTCTTCATTAACTATTTTTTACTAATAACAAACATATTTTATATATAATATTCACTTTTTTATTTAATAGAAATCGACCATGTTTTATATTTCTATTTCAAATGGGAATGCTAACATAAAATATAACTATTCTTAGACGATAGAAATTACAATAATGAGTACTAATTGTATACTATTATTTTAACTTCAATTATTATAATTATTATTGTTCAAAAATTATTTTAGTTTTTAAATTTCAATTTTATGGATTTAAGTCGCCATATGAAATAATCAGAAACATTTCAATTTATAAGTTAAAAATCTATAAATTTTGAACAAATATATTTTTTTTAATAAATTTTTAATAAAATTAAAAATGTTCTTCATTAGTTATATAATAATTTATTATCAATTATTATTACATCATGGTCTAAATAATTTTCTTTAAATTTTTATATTACTTGAAAATAGCTTAATTATTATTTTTTGCAAAGTGATCAGAGATATATAGAATAGAATGATAGAAAAATAGAATAGAATAAAATGGAATATATTCTAGAATATAATAGAATAATTTTTATTTGATAAAATCTATATAATATGAAGACATTGTTAAAGATTAATTAATTTAAAATAAATATTTCTGTGCTATATTTAATTTATTTTATTCTAAAAAAATTTAATTATCTAAAAAAATAAACAAAAAATATTGCTTCTTTAATTTTATTTTATTAATTTAATTTAATCTAAAGTAATTTAGATTAATTAAATTTTTTATCAGTTTAAAGTTTAAGCGTAAAAAGAAAAAACTTCAAAAAAATAGAATTTGTTATTTGTTATTGTTTTGTTATAAATATTTTTCTTTAAGTCAATTTTATTTATTTAAAAACTTTAAAAAATTAATTTTTAGTTAAGTAAATTTGTTTTTTTTTCACTGTGCTTTTGCACGTTACAATATGTTTATAGATAATTTATAAATAAGTATATTGATATATTGTGACAAAAACATATATATAGACAAAATTTTATTCAATAGAACTAATATTTTTTGCAAATATTTTAAAAATTAAAACTGAACGGCAGTAACATAATTGTTAGAAAATAATTGTTCAGAACAATGTTCTTAATAACACAACCGAAAATATCGAAATTGATGAGAAATTTTTCTATTCCAAATAATTACTCTGACATTTTTCTCATTTGTACAATATATCATATTATATATCATAATATATCATTTTAATGTTTATATTATTAATATTTTATTTAGAATCAATTCATCAAATATACAAATATATTAACAATCTACAGAAAAGGCATAAAGGTTCGAATATATATTAGATATTGTTTATAAAATGGCAGACGAAAGGAATGCAGACGAAGAGTCTGATTGATTGATTCGGAAAATTTATTATATTATTATAAATTTATTAATTTATTATATTATTATAAATTTATTAATTTATTATATTACATTCATAAAAAAAACTACAAATAATAATACAGTAACAATTACAAATAACTATACACATTCGTCGAATGCATCACATTTACAAATAAGATCATGTAACACTATTTATTATTATTACATATTACAATAAATGCAATAATATAATATAATTATATTATATTATATGATCTATAGTACTGCCAAATAAATAATGGAATTAGATGTTCAAAGCACATATATGGTACATTTATGTGGTAAAATTTGTAAAGTATTTGAATCTATAGATACAATATAATTATTTTTAATGTAAAGTTGTCGTAAATTAATTAGTGCATTGAGTTTCATATCTTGTATATTTACAAAATAATTTGACTCTAAATTGAGATATTTTAATTTTGATAAATTATCATGCCAATCTAATGATAATGACTGTAATTTGTTTTTTGATATATCTAAAAATTCTAATTCTGTAAGTTTTAAAAATGCCATTTTGTCGATATTACTTATGCGATTTCCTTGTAAATTTAATATTTTTAGAGAATTCAACCAACTTGTATTTTCTATCTCGCTAATTAAATTGTAAGCCAATGATAATCTTTTCAAATTATTTAAATAAAATAAATTTGGAAATTTTAATAATTCATTTTCACTTAAAATTAAATCTTCTAAAAATGGCATATTTTTGAACATTTGTTCATGTATAGAACCAATCTGATTTTGTGATAAATCTAGCGTTTTTAATGATGGAATATTCATGTTTGAAATATCTATCTCATTCAAAGAATTCGATAGTGAGAGAATTTTTAAATTTGTATGTTCTATATTAAACCATAGATGTTTGAGAGGATTTTTATCCAAATATAAAGATTCTACATTTCTAAAATCGTCTGCAATTAATTCTTCAATCATGTTATTTTCTAAATGAATATTTTTCAAATACGGGAAAAGATGAGTCATATTATTTGCTACGTATATCAAATTAGAATCAGATAAATAAATATTCTTTATCATTGGGAATAATGTGGAACTAAAAATATCGTATTTAATATATCTCCAGGATAATGTTTCCAAATTTGGAAATCTTACTTTCGTTTCATTTTCTTGCGGAATCACGAATATTTCATTCGGTTCTGTTTCAGCTTGATAATCAAGAATTAATATTTTTAAACGATCATGTTCCAATTGAAAATGTTTGAATAAAATTTTATTTTCTGCGAGATTTAAACACTTTAAATTTGGAGTATTATGAAATAAATCACTTGGGATTTCATTTATTTCATTATTCTGTAATGAAATTGCTTCTATTGTTTTACTTTTAATAAATTCTCTTGGTATATACTTTAATTGAAGTCCTTCCAAATTTACAATTTCTTCATAATTACATGTTACAAAATATTCTTTGTCAAGTATCATTTTATCTAAATTTTGACTTATAATATTTGAGTCCCATGAAATTTTTGGATTACCTTTACATTTTGTGATGACAAAAATCAAAATAAGTAAAATATGTTTGTATTGAATCTGAAAAAGCAAAAAATACTTATAATAATAACGTTTACATATTGCATCATATATTTCGTATTATATATCGATATGTTGTTTATAATAAAAAAAAAAAGAAAAAGAGTTCGATGTATGAACGTTTTCATAGATTTTATATATATTATGGAAAGAAATTTTTAATAATTTTTATACTTATAACCATCCATCAACTTAAAATATAAAAATACTTATTATTATTACTTGACATTATTCATTTATCTATGTGTACGTGTACATGTGCATACATACATCATAACTTTGGTTATTATGATTTTAGTCGTCTAAGAATATATATTTTATATTTAATTTTCCTAAGTTCGCTAGACTAAACTTGAGATATTTTAAAGTTATCAAAATCTATGAGGAAGTAACTTTCTGATATCAGTTCACTCGCTATATATTTTAGACGCTAATCATTGTTATTATAGAAACAATAAAAAATTTACGATCGTGCTAATGTATATGCTATTGCAATCGTATATATAATCAAAATATTTCAGTTTTAAAAGAGCAAATTTTGTTAATATGTTTTATGACTAAAAGGAAGAAAAAAAAAGCATAAATATAGGTTACAAATGCTTTAAAAAAGTTAATATAAAACGAAAAATATAAAAATTATCACGAGAGATGAATCGATCGAGGAAGATATTTGCGAAATCGTAATCAGAATTTTATTTATGAAGAACAAAAAATGATAATCATACAATAATCAATTAAAATACAAGAGGCAAGAACTGATGCAAAGAAATTCATGATGCATTTAGTGAACCGAAACAAAATAAGAATCATTAAGAGTAAATAAGAATTGAAGAGTAACAAACTCAATCTCCTAAAAGTACCAAACTTTTTTGAAACGAAGAATCCAATTTTGAAATCAAAACATAAAGAATTCTATTTTAATTTTTATATTAAATAACTTTTTTTATAAAGCGTTTGAAGGCCTATTATATTTCTATATAATATTTTTTTCTTCTTATCATAGAACACATATTGACGAAATTTTGTTTAAAATTGAGAATTTTATAGAAAAAAATTATATTAAGATTTTTTGCAAATATATCGAAAACTAAGATTTTTCAACGATATATACATATATAAAAGTTGTTTAAAATTTCATTCTCTAATAAAAATTTATGAAGATATCGATAAGTTTGTTAATAAAGATATAATTTTAAATCAAAACATTTGTTTCATAAAATATTAAAGTAATATGACAAATCGAAAAAGAATTAAAAAATATTTATTTACACATACCATATTGAATTGCAAATAAATCAATTAATAAATATGCACAGAGAGAATCGAGTGAAGAAAGACTAGTTACAAAAGGATTAAGATGTTTAATTTATACTCGAAATGTGTAACTTCAGCAATTTAATGTATAGTTGTATCTGTTACTTTTTATGAACTTTGCCACCATCATTAACAAATAAATTGTAATATCAGTTTTTTTTCAAAATAAAATAATTTAGATGTATGGTAATATCCTATATTTAGCGAGTGATTAAGTATGCATCAAAACAAACTTACAATCCATCAATACCGTGATAATAAAATTAATCCATATGTATTTCCGCAAAAGAAAGTTTTCGGCAAGAAATCAGTTCAAACTAATAAAAATTCAAAAATATAGAAATAATTAAAAATTATCGTAATAAAAATGAATTTAAGATAAAAGATCAAAATAATATCAACTAATTTTAATACACACGAAAAATAACAAAACTGCTAAAAATTCAGAATGCAAAATTTTATATTTTCTAACTGAAATAGGAAAAATCTTTCTGTGAAATTTTATTAATATACAACTTACATTAATCAGTAGATCTAAAGAAATTAAAAAAAAATTCTTAGATAATCACTATTAATAATATAAGATACAGAATTACGCAAAACTCTTGTTTTTTCTTTATTGATCTCAAACAGAAGTCTAATAGTGAAATTATCTATGACATTGATTAACTTATGAATTCTAAAAAAGAAACTCAAAATTGAATTATCACAAAAAAAAGGAAATAGTTCAATATGACAAATTTATATTCAACATTTAAATGCATGAAACTAGATATTCTTGCGAAATACATTTTTTGTGAAAGACAAATTATAAAGCACGTAAGAAATTTCACAAGAAAATATTTTCTAAGCTCAGGCCTAAAATTATCTATGCTATCCACTTTTAATACTTAAAGTATCTCAATTCTCTTGCGGCAAATTTCCACAGAAAGAGAATATGTGACCTTTCCATTGCTATTGCTAGAACACATGATCAAGCTTTTATCAAAGCCAAGTCTCATCATGTGACATCTCTTGCATGCATTCTTACTTCATAAGATAAAAT
The DNA here is from genome assembly GCF_048593485.1 of Apis florea. Lineage (NCBI taxonomy): Eukaryota > Metazoa > Arthropoda > Insecta > Hymenoptera > Apidae > Apis > Apis florea. The sequence goes on along the minus strand of NW_028256783.1, from coordinate 3,429 downwards.
TTTTAAATATAACAACTGCAGTTTTTCCTATGGTGTTCCATAAGATAAAATCATTGCTTTATATTATGAAAAATAAGCAATTTAAATTCATCATCTAATTTTCTTAAACGAAAATATAGAGAAGAAACATTGTAAGAATATAAAAGGTACAATTTTTGTAGAATAAACGTTCAGATATAATCTAAGAATTTCAGTAAAATTGTTCAAAAACAATTTAAAAAGAAGCTTTCCAATACTATAACGCAAGAACAATTTAAAAACAATTTAATATTTTAAAATATTTTGTCTATTCAATAATTTCATTAAGATATGTAAAACATGCATTGCTTTTTGATTATATTATAATAATTTAAACATATCAGTATTGCATATGAATTGCATATTACAATACTCTGTGACGAAAGAGATAATAGAAAAAATAAAAAATATAATGATATAAGATATATAGATATATGATATAAGAAATAACAATTTTTATTTAACATATGGTTAACTACAAAAAAAAGTTTTCTTGGAATATTGGATGTATAATTTAAAAAATTAACATTAACGTGTCAAAGGAATTCAAAACTTAAATAGAATAAATGAAGTGTTAGAAATATATATACATATATATAAAGTATATGATTATATGAAATATATATAGAGTATATGATTATTGAAGATAAAATTTATATTTTTTTATACTGATTATAGATAATGTAAGATAATTTTGCAGAGCCTTTATTTTTGCAAAATTTTTAGAATAAAAAATAAATAAATAATTGCAAACAATATTTAATGAAATTTAACACATAAGGAACATAAAAAATTTTACTAATGACAGTTGTGAATAATATAATAATGCTGAATCATTGTATAATATCATTCTATCATCTTATATTTACTTATTATATATTATTACAAATCATGTTACGAACAATTACGAATGTTAACAATCATTACAATCAATTAAATTTATGAGTTACAATTGATGATAACAAAAATTGACACAATTAAAATTATATAAAAATATAACTGTTTGTAACAATATGATTAAAAACTATAGAAATCATTGAAAAGAATTAATATTGAATCATATTTTAAATAGGATAAACTGGAATAGTTTCTATGATTCATTATAACAACGAGTTTTATAACATATGATTAACGAATAAAAAATAAAGGAAAAAAATAACGAATTTTATAAAACTTTAAATTAAAGAAATTAAATAAAATTAATCAAGATTTTTAGTATTTAGATAAAAATTAGATAAAAATGTACGAAATGATTACAAAATAATTATTCAAAGATTATAAGATAATTATTTAAAACAATATATCTCACTAATTCTCATAATTTCAATAATTTTAAGACATCAAAAATATGATTTTTATTAATTTTAATTTTTTCTTATACATATATTCTTTATACATATATTTCCTTAGACCAATTCGTAGATCATTTTCAATTTTTTATCTTAATTTATAAAATATTTACAAAAATATATTTGCTAGATTTCATTATATTCAAGGTGAGTGATTCCTAAACAAAATATCATTTACAACATCAATAGAAAAATGTAACTATGCTGAAAAATTTTGTGTAGAAACTATAGAAAATTAGAAAACAAATTTTTTTTTATTTTATTTCATTTAGATTTACATAGAAGAAAATTTACCAACAGATCTCAATTTTCTATTTATATCAATTTTAAAATTAACGAATTTGTTGAATATGAATAGTTAAATGAGCATAATTTGAGTTTTATATATTTTTAATTTTCGAATTTTCTCTCTCGAATTCATCATTTAATCTAATCTAATTTAAATAAAACTCTAAGTTTCCGCATAAAAACATGTATATCATTGGATTCCCTTTCTCATATCGAGTATATAGAGATACTTACAGATCTTTACATATGATTATCTTATACAAAATGAATGAAATTATTTGATATATTATATTATCAATATTATCAATATACATCAATATATTTTTAATATTTATGATATATTTTTATTCATTGAATTAAGTTTAGATTATATGCAAATAGGGATGTGGAGGAAGAAATGGAAACGCTCTCACATTTTTACTTTATAATGATATAGAAAAACTCACATTTCATCAATTTTGATGATTTTTAAATAATTTATACAGGATAAAATAACATATATTACATACATTATATATAACATTATACAGAATATTTTTCTGATACAAAATAGTCATAACTCAACCATAATTTTTCAAGTATTTGCGAAAAATAATTAATAAAAAATAAAAATTATATATAAAAAAATATATAAAAAGATATGACTGTATTTACTTTCATCAAAGAAGCTGTATTACACAAGCGAAATTGCAATACTGCCGCGCATCCAGTTCTCGTTCTTTCACTATCTCACTTTATCTAATTCAAACTTAAAATGCTCGTTAATTAAGTCTTATTAGACATATGTGTATATGAATTTTTTTTATCGTTTTGATGTCTAGAATTAGAATATCACTCTCCAAATATATCTTACATTTTTAACATTCGTATATAATCCTACAAAGTGATTTTTAGAGTGCAAAATTGATCAGTTATAAATGTATTAATTAAATAATATACGAGTATATATTATATTGTCATATAATTAATCGATAGAGAATATTAAAAATTTAGTTGCTACCTAATGGAACGTATTTTTATAGCAGATCTATATTTGCTTTAACTTTTTTAGTATATAGTGTGGATAATGTTAAATATTCTAGATAAGCGTAAAATAATAATGTTTCGCATAGAATTATATATATATATATCTACGCCAATTATATTACAGTATTTTTAATATAAAAACATATGATATAGATACATATAATTTCCATCAATAATAGCTTCAGGAAAAATTAAAAATACATGTCCGCCCTGAAAGTGTAAAATAATTAAAAATAAAATAATTTCGTCGTATCAGATTTATCCAATAATATATATTATATATAATATAATTATATATATATAATATATTATAATTAATAATTCTGTCTTGCCACGTGATTTCCGTGAGATTTAGAATTATTTTGTTGAAAAAAAATTTGTTTTTCTTATGAGCATTTATTACACATTCTATTTATGTTATATTTGTTACGTAACTTATATAGATTAAAATAACAAAGCTAACCATTCTATTCTCGTTAGCTTAATGGCTAGAATAGCCATCTACAAAACAAGAAGACCTGAGTTCGATTCCTGACCTCACAGAAAATCTGATGGAATGAAATTTTTCTTGTACAATAAGTTTTAGTTGGAGGACATCACTTTAGTTCTGAACTTATTCTTTCAAATCACGAAATTTGTTCGAACTAAATAAACATCAGACGATATTATTACAAAATTAAGAGAAGCGGAGTTATATGACAATAGACTTCTCTACAAAACGAGAAGTTTCTCATGCCATAATATTGTA